>NC_133773.1:4328735-4639135 GCF_003597395.2 Chelonoidis abingdonii | reverse complement strand
GGCCCACCGAGTGTTGCTAGGGTAAAAGTCTCCGACGAACGTGCACGCAGCGCGCGCACACCTACTGGAATGGATATGAGCAAGCACTCGAAGAAGAACTAGTTTTATGAAAATATAAAACAATATTGCAGATGTGCCTGGAATTTATTTGGGGTTTAGTTGGTTGCTGTTTTGTTTAGTTTTATAAAAACTAAGTAACAAGAAGTTTTTGGGAACAAACTGTAGTTCTTTCATTGTGAAAATTACCTTCCCTAGTGGAAAAAGTATCATGGATGTATTTCATCATAAATGGCACATCTCAAAAGAAAGGGAAGCTTCAAACAGGTCTAAATGTCACCTCTTAAATGGTACAACGTATCTTATAGTTTGTGTGTTCAAAAAAAAAAGATGATGAAAACTTCAAAAGAGAAACTGTCACACTGTTATAGAGCTGAGAAGGCAACTCACTGAGAACAAACAGTCACTTTAAAATACAACCAAAAAGTAATTTAAAAAAAGAGACATTTATTTAGGAATAGTTAAGAGGTTTACAAATCCTTGTTATTTAAATATCAGTGACAAAACAAGATTTCCACAGCAAGTTTTTGTTTAGAGAAACATCACACATTGATATACTTTAATATGGTAACACCCTGTTACAGAGATGTGGTGATTAAAGAGTCAGAATCTTTACACTGTATGTGACATGCTATTTCTGGTGATTTTATTAAAAAGAAGCATTCTTAAGAGTTAATAAAGGAACTGTTTCTCCAGCATCCTACGCTTTATACAGTCATTCACATCCCTGCAATGTGAGTATAATGCTACCATTCTGATATACTAGCATTTGACATCCGTTTTCCATTCAGACGAACACCCACATAAATTGCAGCACAGTGATCAGCCAGGTCTAGTATTATTTAGATAGTAATGCGTTAGCCCTCAAGGGTCTACCTCTGAGTTGAAATATAAAATCGTATGGGGTCAAAACCTTCACTAAATCATTCTGTAATCTGTCAATGTAGTAAGACTGCATCAGTTATTACATGTTGATTTCTGTTTTGAACTGATGATGGGTTTAGATTGTGCTGGCTTTCCAAGGCTGGAAGTATAGTAACTGCCCCTCTTTAGCTACTGAATGTCACAAAAATGGTGCATATCTTGCCCCATTGCTGAATTGTCCTAGTAAAGTCAAGTTCTGCCATTTTACTACAAAAATATGCCAAAAGTAGCACAACTGGAAAAAAAAATTTGCCATCTAATAAATTCTTACAAAAAGTTAATCATATGGACTTTTCCAAGAAATCATTACTTGCAGAGTAAAAATAGATGTTTTACTTTCACACAGTTCTGCAAAGTACTAGATTTTCTGTTATTCTTGCCTAGCAATTGCACAGTCTAAAAGTTGCCTTGCAAGCAGGTCACATATATTAAAGCCCTATTGGATCTGCGTGAAGGTTGCAGAGAAGCAGAAAAAGAGCTAACCCACAAGAATAAGGGGAAGAAATGTGTTCCCTTTTTATAGAGCACACTTACAAATACATTTTGCTTGTTTGTTACTTATAGAAATTTCCCAATGTCTTGCTGTCCCTGTTCTTTCTTGAGGATTTCTGGAAGGGACACAGACCTGAAGATAAATCCTGACCCTGTTGAAGTCAACAAGAGTTTTGCCATTGACTTCAAAGGGGCCAGAATTTCACCGTGGGAAAGGGAGCTCTCCCACACCTTGTCTGAACTTTTGGGGATGATGGATTTTTCACAAAGAAAGTTTTTCCCCCAAGTGTTTGTCAGAAATCTGAGTTACACATGCATCAACAACAAAAACAGCAGTTTTCACTAAAAATACCTTCTTCTCTCAATCACTCTTAGGTCAGAATTCCACCCCATCTCCAGCAAAAGCAATTGTCGGACATTCTTAATGTAAAAAGCCAAGTGGAATTTTAAAAAGCCAAAATAAACATTTCAGAAGCAAACAGGCACAATCTCTCTTTCTTTGTAGATTACCTGGAAAGATTCCACAGTCTGTGAACTGTGAGAGAGAGAGGTTTCTCTGACAGATCCCCAACTAAATCCAGTAATGATAATCCTGGTAAGAAATGGAATAATTATCATTTGTGATTGTAAACCTTGGTCTGCAGGATGGAAACATACAAATAGCGTGCTAGGAAAGTTCCCTTTAATCCATTTAATCTTGTTCCTCTTCATATTATACAGTGAGCAAGGGGTCTGTGCGGTGTGTTGTTTATTTAAAAATAACTACTGAGACTTCCTCTTTGTACCGTCACCTTGTTTTCTCAAACCGGGGTGAGCTTTCCTTTGCCAGAGGCTGAAGATAAGCAGACAAGAATACACAGAGGAAAAGAACACAGCTAGAATTCAGCAGATAGGGAGGGAGCAGGATGGCTGAGCCTGAGAAAATCCCTGAACCAGCCCCACGACGAATCTTCCAAGAGAGACAGAGGATTACTGCTCTGCCCCTGTACTTTGAAGGGTTTCTATCTATCAGACGTGCACAGCACCAGGTAAGGTGCACAATCCGAGCAGCTACATTCAATTAAACTTTTTCTGAGAAATGTGTTGTAACTCATTACAGGTGTTGAGACCTGTTCCTTAGGGCTGGTCTGCAGCACCCCAACTTGCACTGAAATAATTAAATCTGTTTTAATTCACACCTTTAGTTATTTTAGTGAAAGTCCTGTGCACCCTTTATTTCAGAATAAACGTGTCCCATTACAATTTAGTTGAAGTCATTTTTTTTTACCAATTTAAGCAAAAGCAAAATCAGAAACTCTTATTCTGAAGTAAGTATCCACACAGAGATTTGCACTGAAATAACTAAAGGTGTGAATTAAAACAGATTGAGTTATTTCAGTCAAGATTGTGTGTAAATAAAATCTGAGTATCTCTTGGCACTTTCTTCTGTGGCATCAGAGAGTAATAGTTCCCATACTTGAAACTACTTTTTTTTGCTTTCAGATTCTTATTTATATATATTCAACTAAATAGACTCTTTAACAAAATAATATAAATATTACATGTACATAATAGTCTCCATATTTATAGACATGCATTTCCTTTTCTGTAGACAATATTATAACAGGCAAAGATAGAGACAGATGTTGATTTCTGAAGCTGTAGTTTATTTTGGGTTTTCCAATGGACTCTTACTCCATTTCAGTTTTATTCTATAAATGTATATAATCAAAACAACTGCATTACGCACCATAATATTCAGCACCCTGTCATTTTTTTTTATAATCTACAGGAAAGTTGATTGGGACTGATTTCAGAGCTGCGATAATGATATGAGACGTAGATTACCTTTTAAGCCACAAGAGCAAAGTTTGGTTTGTTTATATTGTTCTGAAATATCCCATACTAGTCTTAAACCTGAAATTGTCAGTCATCTAGCATGTAAAATGAGCATAGCGTTGACTTATAGTAATTAAAAATTTATAATGCTGAAATCATTTAACTTTTATTTATGGACTACTTTGGAAACACAGTACAGTGGAATTTTTATCAGGCAGGACAATAATTTACACCCTTATACTGATCTTGTATGCATGTGTGAACATTATTAGTTAAATATTTACAGATCAGATCCTTGAACATGCTGATTGCTTTTTAGTATACATTTCTTTATTTTAGCTCTCGATAGTGATCATTATAATTAAGATTGCAAAACAGTTTCCGTTATGATCCTTTCCCCTACCCAGTTATGGCTATACAAGATTTAATATTTTCTGTGCTTGATCACTGCTCAGATATGATTTTTTCAAAAATAAGTTTGAAGGTAAACTTGTATTTCCCCATTATTATTTTTAGTAGAGTTGGGGTGGGGGAATACACTTTATGTCACAAAGAGAAAAGTAACTACTACACCTTTTTTTTTTAAACTACAATATAGCAAGAGTGATATTTTTGAACATCACTATTAATGATGTATCCCAGCATGAAAGATTGATTGAAATTTCATTATGTTCCATAACAGTACAGAAATAAACAGCAGATATTTTTCAAGTTCCCATGTGTGTGAAATCTTTTAAAAGCCACTCTATCTCCAGAGTCACTAACTCACATACTGGCAGTTCACTGCACAACGCTGAGATCATACAGGTAACTGATAATTTTTCAGCACTGCAATATGATTTTCTTGGGCATCAGAAGAGGCCATGGAAACTTGTAGTGAGACTATTCATATCAGGAATGGGAGTGGTCTGTTACAGAACTGCATTTCCTTATGAAATTTTAATAATGGGAGGGGTTGCTATCAAGGTTAGATCAAAAGTGTCCAGGAGCAGGGGTATAACAATAGATATTACCAAAAGTTTGGCTTTTGCAGACGTTTACATTCCATCTGTATTCCTCGTCCCCTTTTTATGGTCTTAACTGAGACCTCAGCCCTGCCAAGAGATTCATGTAGGTGGATCCTTATGCCCATGCGGATTCCTTTTCGGGAGCAGGGCTTTCGACCATGCATTCTCTAAGGCATGGAGTCTGCCTGTATCTGTATTTTAAAGCACCATGCACATTTATGGTGCCATATAAATTAATAAGAATGACTGAGTATGCTAAGATAGTCAAAAGATTTGAAGGCAGCTTCAGTACATAGATGGGATGGAATAAAGATACTTCTGCCCATCTCTCCCCTCCATAATTGTTTTGCCTGCCACCAGAAAAGATCAGTTTCTCTAGAATGTTTTTTCAGCAGGGTTTTAAAACTCTAGCAGGTCTCCCCAAGCTCGCCTAGGGGTGTGTGTTGTTGATAAACATAGTGAGGATTGCTGGTGGTATGTGAAACGGAATATGTGTAGCAGTGAAGGGGATCAAACAAAAAATAAACTGAGCCACTGACAAAATGTGTACTGAGGTGATTACAGATGGTCCTAGACCAATGCAAAACCCCCCATTGCTACACCAAGAGATCAGCATTACATTTAAGAGGCAATACCTCCAAAACCGTCATGGCTAGAACTATTCTAAATAGTGTCAGCTGTTGCAGTCCAGGGGACATGGCATTGCTCAGCTTCTCAGAAAATCAGGTCACTTACTTAGGCCTAAATGGGAGTTTAGGAACCTAACGTTTAGACTTTCATTTTTGAAAATCTTGACGTTTCAGGACCAATACATGACTGAAGCTCTCATCTTGGACCAGCGATTGTAAAAATAAAAACTTCAATCTGAGATACGACTATCATTAACATTGTTATGCTTGTATACAGAGCATACTATAAAATAATTTAATGGAATGTTTATGTAGGACCTTTCATCCTGAAATAGCCTCCAAAACGTCACATACTGAAAGACAGCCAGCTGTAGGGAGAGAAGATGATGACCCACTGGCACACAGTATGCACTGTAACAGACTGAGAGGGGAAAATATTGGCTAGGAAGACCAAGACAGTACACCTCTCTTCCAAACTTTCACATGCAATCTTTTATGATCAAGCAGAGCACCAGGAACTCTGTGTTTGAGGTATCAGTTCAAATGTGTATGTGCTATTAATAAAAAGTAGAGCCGGAACCAAGCTGTGAAGTTTGCAGTTGGATCTGGAGTCAAATTTCCCTAAAGACAGGATGTGGCTTGGATCTGTGGTTCTTGGTCAGGATCTGTTTATAATAAACAAATTAGATACTGCACATTCATTACTTGCCCTTCAAAGTCTATTTGAATGTGATAAATAGAACCACATGAGCAGACCTCTGTGCCCATGTGGATTCCCCATTGACTTCTGTAGGGCTCTGCACAACCAAAAAGTCAACTTGCACAGTTTTTTTTGCAGAATTGGGTCCTTAAAGGCAATCTTGCCTGTCTCCCTTGCTCTCCTTTCTTTCAGTTCCAAATAAATGCCAGTGTTGATGTCACTGGCAGAGCCATGAAAATCAGTTAGGGAAACAAGGATCTCCCATCTGCGCTACAGTTTACATGCACGTCTAAGGAATGACTTCTGTTGACACTGGAATGCTAGCTGGCATGGACAGAACTTATCTTTAAAAAGTAGCTTTGGCAAAATTATGTTTTTTTAAAATACCTATTTAAAAAATGATGCACCAGCCATCGGAATTATTTAAATTAAAATTTGTTCAAGAAAAATTTCATAACATGGAGGAAACTGCAGTGTAGATGGAGCCAGAGAGCACACAGGAGTTACATGCTACTAAGGATGGACACGGTTGAAAGACAAAAATAGCACAGTGATTCACATGCATAGGAATAGGTCGCACAGTAAACTGAAACACCAAGAAACCACAAGTAAACTACTAATCTTGCTATGCAAATAGTTAGTAGCAATCAGACTTATTCTAAAACATTTCTTCATTTTATCTAGCATGATGGAAATAGCCATGTTTAGTAGCACTTTCCCACCGGTAGTTTTAATATTAATAAATGTGCATTTATATAATGCCTCTGCTCTTAATCCCCAAGCATTTTACAAATAGGAATCGCTTCACCCACTTCTAAAATGCAATAACGCCATGAGTAGAACATGGCCATTATCACTCGGGCCACAGCATTATCACACAACAAATCGGAAAAGGGAAAACTAACATTACATGCAATTGAAGTGGCAGTTCTGGACAGCCAGTTACAGAGCAGGTGCTATGCAGAGAAGGCAGCACAGGTTCACAATTTTATTAATTTTAGTTGGAATAAAGGTGACCAAGTCTGTGCACCTTATTTATAGGCAGTGATGAGGTTGTTTACCCGTGACCCAAAGACATTCCTGAACGTATAGAGCTTGTAAAGTGACTAGTTTTGCTCATTCTTATTAGGGTGAAATTCATGCCTGTGCAGAGAGTCTGTATAAAGACTATGCACTACTTAAGCCTTCAAAACAGGGGGTTATGAGAGATTAAAGTGGTGCATAGCCCTTGTGTCAGCTCGCTCTGTGTGTGTGTGTGGAGTGGGGGGATTCACCGACTTCAGTGGAGCTACAGTGTCATGTGAAGAATCAGGCCCCTCTTCTTTTACATGTTATCCAAAATGGGGAGCCTGACAACTATAGCTGTATGAAAGGATCAAGTCTCCCGAGTACTCATTTTCAAAAGTAAATATTCTTCTCGTAAAATATTGCCAGTTTTCTTGGTTCAAATTGTAACTTTGCCACAAGGTCATTGTATGAGGCAGCACCAAATTGGGCTGCCTCTCGTGCTATGAGAAGCAGATAAAGATTCGCAGTCTGCTTTGCAACGGGGCTGGAGAGAAACATGTATCAGCTCCGTGTATCAGCTCCATGCTTGGTGCAGTGTATATCCCTCAGTTTATCAGTTCAGAGATTACAAGAATTCTGTGGGGAGAAGCACACTAATCCACAAGTTGTTCTGAAGAGCTACTGAAAAGAATTATTATGAGACTGAAGTTTATGGGGGAGAGGTCACCAGGTAGAGGTTTGTGGTGAGGGAGGGACCATCCTGCATGCCTTAGTTTGTCAGACCTAGCAGACTTGCAGTTTTTACCCTGGTGTGAGAAACTCACTTTTTTGCCAAAAAAGTACATCCGTTTTACAGTTTTACTGTCTTCATTCACTAATCCATAATTAAGGCCCTTCTTCTTTCTCTTTTTAAACCAAATTTTACCAAAAAATCCCCAGGTTTTACAAGAGGTTTTACTGATTTTCACCTGAATTTTGGTTATTTTTTAAAAAAATCCAATCCATGACATTAGACTAATTTATTATTAACCTAAACACCTCCAGCTACATGTAAATGTGAGGTTGTCTGTTAAAGTAAGGCAAGGTATTGGAAGGGACACATGCCTGCATGGGCATATGTATACATACTGTTAATGTAGAGTTCATGAAATACACCGCTGCCTGAAACTGCTTTTACATTCAATACTCTTCCTTTTCTCTTTGTTGCTTTTTTCTGTCCTCCTGTCTCTCAATATTAACCACCCTTGTATTTACCCAGAAAACTATTGTTAAATTTATGCACTGATTTTCACTTGTTTTTTAATTTTTGTATTGAACACCAATAAATAGTTGGGCAATTTTAAACAAATAAAATCCCAAAATAAAAGTCTTTGCCCATAATATATGCTTTTCATGCATCCTCAGACAAGAGAGCAGAGTATTTAATTGCAAGTCTCTTACAGCCTTTCCCATCACTAACTAGCATGTTCATTACAGGGAAGATTTATAACAATGAGGCTATGGCTGGTTGCAGATCGATAGTCTTTCGTCATTGAAAGGGGAAGTAGATAAAGAGTCACTGGGAGTGTAACAATCTAGCTTTCGGTTAGAGGGAGATATTGGTGAACAAATAAACCAGTACAGTTAATATTAATCTTTATGGGACTAGATTGTTCAGGGGAACAATGACAGGATGTGGAGGCTTTCATCTCTGAATTTGTTTGCCTTCCACTAGTTTCCATTTGGCCCAGGTTAGCAGAGACATTATCTGATGACTGTTTTATAGCCTGTATAACACATCTCCCACTGAAATCAATGATAGAATCCTAGAAATGTAGATCAAGTCCAGCCCCTTGTGCTGTGGCAGGGCCAAGTAAACCTAGATTGTCCCTGACAGGTGTTTATCCAACTTGTTCTTAAAAACCTCTATTGATGGGGATTCCACATGATTGCTAGTGGGTAATAAGCACTTTTGAAAAAAATATCAGACCCCACTTAGTTAGGTACTAGTGTGGCACCCTGACACCCCAATATTCACCACTGTCATGTAATTGGGATGTGTTTTGTACAAAGTGTGTCTTGTGAGGTATTCTAAAAGGCTTGATCTGCTAGACATTAATATCTCATTGGATTGTATGTGCTATCGTTGTATATGAAGTTTGGCTACGTATGTGTTACTGAAACGTGTAGTGAAGTTGAAAACACTCACAAGCAGCCTGCCAGGTACGACAGTAAACAGGCCAAACAGTGTTAATGGCTCATTGAGGACATGCACACAAGCACAAGGATTACTCCAGGAACTGTGTACAACAGAAATGTCTCAGAGGTAGCACTACACAGTGGGAACTGTTTGACCCAGGTCACAGCAAAAGAGCTTTCCAGTGAGTAAGAAGAAGGTATAAAAGGGAGACAATGATATCGTGGGGGGTCCTTACTCTCCCTACAACAACACACCTGGTCACACCTGAGGGGCAAGGACTGAACTGTGGGAAGTGATTGTCCCAGGCTAAAGGGGTCTTTAGCCTGTATATGAAAACCTGAGAAAGCCAAAGCAGGTTGTGCCTTCAGAATCTGCCAGCCTCTTTATCACTCAGGGTAAGAATTTGCTAATTTATATCCTACCTATCTAGTGTGTTACGCTCAGTTTGCTATTTTTGTTTATTTACTAAGGTAATCTGCTTTGATGTGTTGGCTATCCTTTACAATCACTTAAAATACACCTCTTGTACTTAATGAACTTGTTTTTGTTTTAAACCCAGTTTGTGTAATTCATAACGTGGGAAGCGGGGGCAAAAAGCTGTGCATCTGTCTCTGCACATTGAAGGAGAAGGCAAATTTCCGTTAGCTTATGCTGTACAGTTCTCTGTGCAAGACAGTACAATTTTGGGTTTACTCTCCAGAGGGGGGAGTGCCCTTGAGTGCTGAGCAGCTCCTTAGCTGAAAGCTTTCCCATGCAGTACTGATTTCAGTGTCTGTGCCTTTCTGCAACTGGGTGTGTCCCTACCTGTGTGTGTGCTAGAGGAGGCATAAGGGCCTGGCTTAGCAGGACAGGGTCAGGTAGCCCAGGCTGGTGGAACAGGTGGACTACCTTAGGTGACACTGCATCAGAGTGGGGGTAACCCGTCACACCTAGAAATGGACTTAGTAGCCTGCCTAACTTTACACACACCCCTTTTTTTTTTAAAATCTTGGCCCTTTCATGTCTACAGAAGTTGTCTAAACAGATATTCACTACCTAAAGCAGTAATCATACATTCCCAGTCAATAGAGGAAGACGTAAGGAGTCCAGGTTTTTAGTAGAAATCATGGAATAAATACAGAGGTCTATAAAGAAAGTGTATCTGTGATGAACAATAAGTGACTGATTTTGTGCTGATCCCTAACTGCTTTAAATAATTAAAACAAACTGACTTGATGACAGGGGTGAGAGGAAAGTCTGCATTTTATCTAGTTTTCTGTTTGCCCTAGATGACCCAAATCCTGTTTCCCACCCTAGTTCACAGTCAGTATAGTCTGAATTAATACAATCCCAGCTCTCCTTTTCATCCGTTTTCAGTACAGAGTCTGCTTTTTATGCAATTTAAGGAGAGCAATGTAAAAAATAAAATCTATTAAACAGTCCTCTTCCCCAGGCTGGAGCTCACATTTTAAATGAGGGGCAAAAATGTCAAAAAAATATATAAACTACCTGGTCATCAGTACTGAGAAATTGTCCACGCTATTGATAATCCATACTGATACCAATACTTGGTCAGTTACCGTAACCAAGATATTGAATGTGGATCACTACGATGCTGTTCTAGTTTTAAACTTGAATAACTCCAGTGAAGCCAATAGAGTTACACTGGCATAAACTGGAGTAACACAAGAATGAATCAGCCCCGAAGTCTATGTATCGGAACTCGTGACCTGGAATGAAATAATTTTACAAATTATTTCATTTACTGGAAGTTATAAGCAGAAGGTTTTTGACCTTTACCAAACTATAAAGCACTGAAATAAACTGACCTGGGTTATGGTAATTTGCTTATCCATATTTCATTCACTTTTCTTTGAGGGCTAAAAAGATTTTCCAAGTAAACTGACACTTGCTCTTTTCCAACAGGATTTTGAACAGTACTGGACAGAACTCAGAGGAACTACACTTTTCTTTTATAGTAATAAGAAAACCCCAACTGTGAGTAGTACAACATGCTTGTGTGTATGTATATATGATTATTTGTCATAGCCATTTTCACCAAGTGCGTATATACTCATTTACTGCAAGTGCCTCTCCCATCCCTGTTCTCACATCTTTGAAACCATGGAGCATGTATCAAGCACTGCAATAGAGAGCCTGTTAGAAAATAATAATAATAATATGTGTGTCTGTTCCTAGCAAGGTTCTTAGTCATTCAGGCTATTCTGTGTATTCACTTTTGACATGAGAATTAATTGAAACCACCCCATTTACTATACAGGGTCATTCAAGAACATGTTGCATATGGCACTTATGAGAGCAGGGGGGTTGTCCAGTCCTTGACTAAGACTTTCCCTCCCTCATGTTTACTTCAGAAGCAGCTGCTGTATGTATTTTAACTGTTTGGAGATCTGTCAGGGTGAAAGGTGCAGTATAGTTATAATATGCACATCCTCTGTATCTTGCATATCGGTACTTAAACCAGTCTGTCCAATAAACTGCTCCAACACAGCTTCTGCCTTTCCAGCCAAAATCTGCACCTCAGAAATGAGGGCCAATATAAAGCAAAAGTTCTTTCATATCCCACATAGACATAGTCTGTCTTATTTGAACTATGGTTGAAACTCTGCTCGCAACAACCACGTGTTGTTTATGTATAGCTTCTTAGAGCAGAGTGGGCAGGGATTTTTTTCTGAGACCCATTTTATAGATAAGGGATCCAGTTCTTCCTCTTCGAGTGATTGTTCACATCCATTACACATTATGTGTGCGCTCGCCATGTGCACGGACGTCAGAAACTTTTTCCCTTAGAGGCTTCTGTCGGGGGGGGGGGGGGGGGGGAAGAGATAGAGGCCTATTCGTTGAACCACGCCAGATACTGGGGGGGGGGGGGGGCAGGGGAGCCCCACCAGAATGGCGCCTCATGCTGGTGCATATGTACTCCTGCTGACCCGACCCCCCCTTCAGTTCCTTCTTACCATCTCTGACGGCAACTTGTGAGTGTCTCTTGGCATAGTTATCAGCAGTTAACAGTTATCAGTAGTTAGCACTTCTTAACAATAGATAGTTAAGATTTCTTTGCTTCGATGTTGGAAGTTATCTCTAGCGCCAGCCCTGGGCTGCAGGGCATGCCACAGGCCCAAAGCTTTAAGACTTGCACCACATACTGCAAGCCTATGCCGATTAGTGACCCCCATGACTCGTGTCTCCGTTGCCTGGAGGAATCACATCAGACTGAACGCTGCAAGATCTGTAAGGCTTTTAAGCCAAGGACTAAGGGTATGTCCACACTACCCACCAGATCGGCGGGTAGCACTCAATCTATCAGGGATCGATTTATCGCGTGTCGTCTAGACACGATAAATCGATCCCTGAATGCTCTGCCATCGACTCCGGAACTCCACCAGAGCGAGAGGTGGAAGCGGAATCAACGGGGGAGCCGCAGCCATCGATCCTGCACCTTGAAGACGGGAGGTAAGTCCATCTAAGATACATCGACTTCAGCTACTCTATTCTCATAGCTGAAATTGCGTATCTGAGGGCTGGTCTACACTAGGGGAGGGGATCGATCTAAGATACGCAACTTCAGCTACGTGAATAGCGTAGCTGAAGTCGAAGTATCTTAGATCGAGTTACCTACCATCCTCATGGCACGGGATCGATGTCCGTGGCTCCCTCTGTCGACTCTGCTACTGCCGCTCGCTCTGGTGGAGTTCCGGAGTCGACAGGAGCACATTCGGGGAATTGATATATCGCATCTAGATAAGACGCGATATATCGATCCCCGAGAAATCAATTGCTACCTGCCGATACGGCCGGTAGTGAAGACGTACCCTTACATTGATCCCCTCCCCTCCTACTCCAGTGTAGACCAGGCCTAAAAAAGAAAGAAACTTTCACCTCAAGCAGCTACTCAAGGAGGCCGCGCTGCAACCTTCAGCCTTGGGCCATCTGGCCTTGGCACCAGTGTCCTCAATGTGGAGTTCCCCGGCATCAGTTCATGATCTGGCACCGGTGGGGCACTGCAAGCATGCCGCACCGAGGCAACAAGAAAAACCCCGGCATCATTCGACCTCACCGGCACAGTTGAAGGGTCAGTCTACAAGCCCAGAGCGCTCCCCACATAGGAAGCTGGCACCGCCCAAGCAAACAAACACTCAAAAGGGAAGCGCTGCCCCAGGTCATGTTCCAGCTCCGGTGGCTCCAGCGCTGTTGAGCCCCAGGCTAAGCACCTTGAGCGCGGAGGAAGGGCTGGAGGAGCTCCTAGAACAGCCATCCACACCAGACACGTTTGAGGCAGCAAAGGACCTCATCCAGTTGTTGGCAGCAAGCCCCCTCCCTGCCAAAGAGAAGCCTCCAGCACCGTCTTCAAGAGGCAAGCCAGCAATGGTGCACCAATCGAGGTCACCATCCTGGCACTGGTCCTGGCATCGGGCCTGATCAAGCTTGGCCTCTGCTGATTCCCAGTTGCCCCTGACCCACTGGGAATTGAGGGGACCTTTTGGACACCATGGGCCTATCACCAACAGCAGGGGCTGTCCCCCAGATCCTCAAGATCTGGCTATTCAGTGCATCGTTCTTGGTTGCACACAAGCCCCCGTCCACACCCAAGAAGGCCACGGTATCCAGGCCACCAGACGCTTCTCTGGAACACAGGAGAGTGGAAGCGGCACTGAGCCCGGCGCCGTCCCGGAGGCAATCTGTCAGGCAGGAACCGGAGGAGCCCTCAGCATGCGAGGAAGGACACGAAGGGCTGGAAGACGAAATGCAGAAGGCCCTCAGCTCTTCGGCATCCCCAGATGAAGCCGGGGTGGGCACTGCAGTGTTGGGGCCTCCTCCAATTGACCACAGACCGCACCAGGAGCTGCTCTGCAGGGTAGCCCAGAACTTGGGCCTACAGGCGGAGGAAGCAGTACAGCAGGAGGATCTTATGGTGGACATCTTAAGCCCCGAGGGGCCCTCCAGAATTGCATTCCCACTCATAAAGACAATCCGGTCCAACTACAAGATGGTCTGGCAAACCCCGGCCTCTAGCACGCCAACAACAAAAGGCGTAGAGCAGAAGTACTTTGCCCCTACCAAGGGATATGACTTCCTCTTTTGTCACCCAGCCCCCTGTTCACTGGTCATCTCAGCGGTCAATGAACGGGAACGACATGATCAGTAAGCCCCAGCGCCTAAGGCCAAAGAGGCTAAACATATAGACCTATTTGGCAGGAAGGTCTATTCTTCTGGGGCCTCCAGCTGAGGATCGCGAACCAGCAGGTGATCCTGAACAGACCCAATTTTAACTCAGTCTGAGTTTGCGGCCCTCGTGGGTAAAGGAAAGATGGTAGCCACGACCTCTCTGCAGGCCTCTCTCAACTCAGCGGATGCAGCAGCCGGAACAATCACCTCAGGAGTGGTGATGAGGTGCTCGGTGTGGCTGAAGGCTTCAGGCCTTCTGCCAGAGGTCCAGAATACCCTTCAGGACATCCCCTTCGAAGGGTCTGGTCTCTTTTCGGACCAAACGGATGCCAGACTGCATAGCCTCAAAGACTCCTGGGCAACCCTCAAGTCGTTGGGAGTGCACACCCCGGTGCTGCAGAGGAAACCTTTCAAGCCCGAGTTGCCTCAGCAAAGACAATACCAGCCCTGCCCTAGGCAAGAGCTGTATCATAGGAGAGGCAGAGACAACAGGTGGAGGCGGAACAACACGCCTAGCCAAGGTCAGGGTCAGGACAAGCCACAACCTGGCAACAAGCAAGGGTTTTGAAGGTGCACTCGAAGACAGCATACCAAGCCAGTTACCGGATCTTTTCCTATGTTTCCTGAACCACTTGTCCCTCTTCTACCATGCATGGTCCCGTATAACATCAGATCGTTGAGTCTTACGCATGGTACAAGTGGGATACACGTTTCAGTTCTCCTCCTTCCCTCCCTCCCATCCCCCTTCCCCATCCCTTTTCAGGGATCCCTCTCATGAACAACTCCTTATCTAGGAGGTACAGATGCTCCTTGAGGCGGGGGCAGTGGAAGACGTCCCTCGGGATCTAAGGGGCAAAGGGTTTTACTCCCATTATTTTCTTATTCCCAAAGCAAAGGGGGTCTTAGACCCATTTTAGACCTGCGTGGACTTTACAAATTCTTAGTCAAGGTCCACTTCCACATGGTCTCCCTAGGCACTGTTATTCCATCCCTGGATCCAGGGGATTGGTACACTGCACTCAACATGAAAGATGCGTACTTTCACGTCGCTATTCATCCCGCTCACTAGAGGTTCCTGCAGTTCACCATAAACCAGCACCATTACCAGTTTACGGTCCTACTCTTTGGCCTGGCGGCAGCCCCCTACATATTCATAAAATGCACGTCGGTAGTGGCAGCCTTTCTGCGAAAAAGGAGAATTCGAGTATACCCATACCTAGACAACTGGCTTCTCGCAGGTCAGTCTGAGGAGGGAGTCCGTTCCCATGTGGTGGTGGCACTGGACGTATTCCACAGGCTAGGCCTTCTAGTCAACGTGCCCAAGTCCTCCATGATACCTACACAAAGGCTGGAGTTAATTGGGGCAGTCCTTGATTTGGTACAGCCACGAGCGAGCCTCCCAGAATCCAGATTTCTGGCCATCCAGCGTGCCATAGATTCAGTGCTGAGGTTCCCCACAACCATGGCCAGATGCTGCCTGCAGATCCTAGGACACATGGCGGCGTGCACCCACATAGTCAAACACGCTCGACTACAGCTCAGGACTTCGCAATTGTGGCTAGTCCGGTTGTATCGCCTGGGCGGAGACCCCCTTAGACCTTGTAGTGACAATCCCTGCCCATGTGTTGGATTCCTTGCGCTGGTGGCTCAACCTGCAGGTAGTTTGCGAAGGGATCCCCTTCGCTGCACCGCAACCCATGCTGATGCTAGTAATAGATGCGTCAGACCTCGGCTGGGGAGTGCACTTGGGAGACCTTCAGACACAAGGCTTGTGATCCAAGGATGAAATATTGCTCCACATCAATGTGAAGGAGCTCAGGGCAGTTCACCTAGCCTGCCAAACCTTTCACACTGCTTTAACAGGTCACAGCTTGACAGTTCTGACAGACAACACTACCGCCATGTTCTACATAACAAACAGGGCAGAGCCCAATCCTCTCCCCTCTGCCGAGAGGCCCTTCTCCTATGGGACTTTTGTATAGCCCGTCGATTACACCTTTTAGTGTCATACCTCCCGGGGGAGCAGAACAAGCTGGCAGACCGCCTCAGCAGGTTGTACCGCATGCATGAATGGTCAATGAGACCGGATGTCTTGCAATCGATCTTCCAGAAGTGGGGATTTCCCCAAATGGACCTCTTTGCCACCAGGGACAACAGTCAATGCCCGCTGTTTTGCTCTTTCCAAAACCACAGTCCGGGCTCAGTCGCAGATGCCTTCGTGATCCCTTGGAGCGGGAGCCTGAAGTATGCCCTTCCACCGTTTCTGCTCATCCACAGAGTTCTCCTCAAAATTCGCAGAGACAAGGTGGTAAAGATTCTCATCACCCCAGCTTGGCCACGCCAACATTGGCTTACGACTTTGCTCGAGCTATCAGTAGCCGACCCGATTGCTCTGTCCCTGCACCAAGATCTCATCACGCAGGTCCGCAGGTGCCTGCTCCACCCGAACCTGCAGTCTCTGCATCTCATGGCGTAGAAACTCTGTGGTTGAACACAATGGAGAGCCAGTGCTCTCTTCAGGTGCGACAAATTCTCCTCAGCAGTAGGAAACCTTCCACTAGGGCGGCATACCTCGCTAAGTGGAAGAGGTTCTCCTGCTGGTGAGAACCAAAGCATATACAGCTGCTTCAGGCCTCTGTTCCAGTTATCCTGGAATACCTGCTGCACCTTAAACATCAAGGTCTCTCCCCCCTCCTGAATTAGAGTACATCTAGCTGCCATTTCGGCGTTCCACCCAGGGGAGTTGGGGCATTCTGTGTTTTCCAACCCCATGGTAGCCCGATTTCTCAAGGGGCTGGAGAGGGTGTTTCCCTACTCACGCCCTCTAGTCCTTCCCTGGAACCTTAACCTGGTCCTGACTAAGCTAATGGACCACTCTTCGAGCCTGAGAATATAGTATTCTATAGTATTGCAACTTTTTTGTATGGAAGGGGCCCCCTGAATCCTCTGGGTGGCCCTGTCAATGAATGGAGCTGTAAGTGCTGTTCATTTCAAATCAGAAGGTGACTGAGCAAGACGCTCACACTAGCAATTCCCAGGTAGTTACCCTAAAGAATTAACAAACTTTTACTCTACATTTCCACAGAACTCAAGCAACATCCCCGAAATGTTCCCCATCACAGGATGTACATACTGAGATGGCTTTGTGATAGACAGAAAGAAAGAGGTTTTCTTCTTTATTTTTTTCTCTAGCAGATCCATGCATAGTCACAGACACCCCCTGTGCTCCCATAAGTCAACTATAATGAGAACTTCTAGAGGGAACATTTAGTGAAGTACGGTAACTCCTGTTAGTCTACAGGGCTCGAAGCGAGAAAGTTGTGTGGGTGTTTTGTGTAAGAGGTGTCACCTTAAAGCTGCATTTCCAGCTTTCTAACTTTTGTGATTTGTTTTTCATTGTAGCCCTAATGTTCTTGCCAGTGGCATGCTTGGGGGAACCTTAGGGCAGAGAGAAGAGTTTTACCACTTCATCTCAGTATAAAGTAGCCACAGTGAAGTGGCTTCAGAGCAGTCAGATATCCACAACCTACACCCCCTGGAGAAGAGCGCAGATGAGGGGAGCTCAAACTAAACTTTATGAGCCTATCAACAACATGTGCCATCCATATGCACCCCTTGCTGCCAGGTCCAGCAGCAGAAGTGCACCCTTCCTCGATTTCCCTGAGTGGCTTTACCATGTCAAACAGCATTCCCATTACCAAAGGTCTGATTTACTATCGGGAAGTTCATAGAAGTGCATGACTGAACTACACCCAGGCTTCTCGTCCAGGAAACAGACTCCTTCTGAGTTTATCAATCCCACATCCAAGCCCTTTGCTAACTCTCAACCTTGATTTTTTACCTGGAGCCAGGGCTTTCCTGCTAACTGCAACTCTTCTCCTGACACCACATGGCTGTAGGGAGCCCAGCTTGTGAGGAGCTATTTCCTTTCCCTGGGAACCCCTCGTCTTAGGAGTAGTCTCCCTAACTGACATCTAGTTGCCTTTTATCAGAGGCAGGTGCTCATTAGCCACCAACCAGCTACCGAAGGAGTTGACTGCTAACAGTGAGCTGAGCTGGGCTCATTCTCCTTAAAGATGCCTGTCATGGGTACAGTGATGGGTACACCCCACGACAGGCCCTATACTGCCAATAAATAACATTTATTCATATTGTGTGTTTATTGGCATGATAGGGTCCATATATTTTACCCTGCCCTCTCTGCTAAGTGGGCTCTTCCTAGGGTTTCTCCATGCAGGACAACCTCTGTCCCACCATTTAGTTACCTCTTGCTCCAAAGAGACTAAACTTTTTATGCTCCTCTATTGCAGCTAATGAGACCCACCATATTTGGCTGCCAGGGTGAATCAGTAAAATAGCTACCTATCTCCACATGGGACACATCAGTGTAACCCAGGGCTGAATCTAGCACAATTTGTAATCACTCTGGGAATGTTCTTGAATTCTGGGGTCCGTGCTACATACCCACACTGAAGAGTGGTGAGAAGTTTGCCCAAAATGTATATTGTAGCTGAAAATAGCTTCTAAAAGAAGCAATAAAGGACTTTGTTTTGCCATGTATGTTAATGGCACCAATCTGAAATTTAAGAAAATTTCATGTTTCAGTTAGTGTCTGCTGGGAACAGCTGACTTGTTTAGATGTGCTCTAATGCATGCCCCATCTTTCTTTCCTTTCTCAGTATTTAGAGAAACTAGAGCTGACGAATTTGACATCAGTAGTGAACGTTTATCCAGATGAAAAGTGCGGTGCACAGTTTATCCTGATGCTGAGAAATGAGAAAGTGGAGCTGAAGGTGAGTGAACCTAGTGAAGCTGGAAAGGCATGACTTACGCGCATTGGCCATGTTGATCCAAGCTGCTCCTGATCCCCATAACATAGCAGAAAGCAATGGCAGGGCTGTTATGTTTCAAAGGTTGGTGCATGATACCCACTGCCTTTTGGGAGTGGGGAGGGGCATTTTGGAAACACTCTAGTTTGTTTAAATAACAAATGCACACAGAATGGAACCTCCTGCCTCTGGGAAAGAACATTGCCACTCCTGGCCTGGGGAGGGGTCTCCAGGGCTTCATCTTCTGGACCATGGCACTCCCCTCTTTCCAGCCCTGGAAGGCATTTGCAGGGCTTCCTTTGCGCACACAGTCACTGTTGCTCCCTGCTGAAGCAAGGGGGCTTCTCCTCCCCCCAGCTTCTCCTGGCCAGTGTTAGGGCTCAACTTCTGCCTGTCTCTACCTTCCCTTCCATGTTATCTCCTTCACTTATTGTATTCATTCCATAGCACCCCCAGCACGAGTGGCATCCCATTGTGCTGGGCACTGTAAATACACTTAGTCAGAGAGACCCTCCCTGCCCTGAAGAACTTACAGTCTAGCTAGAAAAGACAGACAAGATGTGAGGTGAAACAGAGGCACAGAGCTAAAAGTGACTTGTTCAAGGTCAGACAGCAAGTCGGTGGCAGGGCCAGTTAGGGAACCCAGGTCTGCCTCTGGTGCAGTGCTCGCTTCCACTTCCTTTCTCTCTCACATACAGTAAGGGTGAGAGGGAAGGGAGGAGGAGAGACGGATGGGAAAGGGGATAAGAAAGCAAGAGGGAGTGGTGAAGATGAATGTGGGGCATGGAGTACACGAGGGGGAACAGTACTCTTCCCCCCCCCCCCAAAATAGTTACATGAGGGTCTTCATCCCCTACTGTGCCCCTCCCCATACACACTGAGAGGCAGAAGTGTAGTGATGAGGTACTGGTGCCTTTGCCTCTCTGGAGAGTGCCTGTTCTCACCCTTCACCCCTGCTAAGTACTGGGAAAAGGGACTCTGTTTTCCAAAGCCTACCACCCCCTCCACATTATGTGAGAAGGAGTTTGAGGGAGTCATACAGAGGCATTGTACCTGTCTTCAGTCTCAAGGTAGGTAGCCACTATGGCATCCTGTGCATTGAATCAGAAGGGGAGCTGCCAGAGGAGGTCAGAGTTAGGTGATGACATGTCCTGTTTTGGCCTGAACAGTCCCTTTAAGCCCTGTCCAGGTGGGGAGGCAGGGCTTGGGCGGCGGACAGGCAAGGCTCAGGCCAGCCCTGCGTGGTGTCCTGTTTTCCCTTTGGGAAATATGGTCCCCCTAGTCAGAGTACAGATTGAACACTCAGCACAAAAAGGCGGTAGATAAGAGGAGACAGTGAGGAAACCTGATAAGTTCCAGCTGGTTTCCTTAGGAGAGCTGTGCTCAAGTCAACTTAAAAATGCAGACTCGGGATTGTGAGAGGGACACACACAGGAGAGACCAGGGAATACTTAGTTTTGGAGTCACTCTTAGGTTTCTACTTTTTATTCTCTCAGGTCGAGGACTATGACAGTGGGGAGGAATGGAAAGGCTTTATCCTCACAGTCACACAGGTAGGGAAGCTCTTTAGTGCTGGTTTAGGGGGGAGGGATAGCTCAGTGGTTTGAGCATTGGCCTGCTAAACCCAGGGTTGTGAGTTGAATCCTTGAGGGAGCCATTTAAGGAACTGGGGTAAAAATCTGTCTGGGGATTGGTCCTGCTTTGAGCAGGGGGTTGGACTAGATGACCTTCTTAGGTCTCTTCCAACCCAGATATTCTATGGTTCTCAGCAGGTGGTAAATTGTTTGATCACATGTTAGTTTGTATGAAATATACTCCATAACCAATATCAGCCTAGTTTATTGTGGAAAAGTCAGTAGTATAGTGCAGGGGAAAAACAGCTCAATACAATACCAGTTTTCAGGAAGCCATCTCATGCCATACTAAGTTCACCTTACACAGGAGGTGTGCTTCCAAAGTAACACCCCAAAGCTATCCTGCCTGTTCACCAGTAAAAAGGTACCCCATACCTCAGCTAAGGCTAGATTTAGCCAGTCATCTTTCCACCTTGTTTTTAATGGTACCAGGTGCACCTCTTATCTCTTTGTTCTGAAGAAATGCATTACCACTACCAAGGTCACAAAGGCACCTCCTAGACTTGTACCATGGTATAACACCCATCTGCTTAAGCCAAACAAAGCCTGCTTCAGCTAACACAAGATGTTATAGGATACTGAACATAAGTGAACAGGATTATAGAATTCAGGCCAAGTAATCGCTACAAATGTGTGTGATTTTGTATATCAGACACAAAGTTACATTGATCGTGTGCTTAATATTAATGTGGTAGTGATTAATTACATCAATATGAATTATTCAAACAACATATTAACATGCATTAAGTACACAATTAGAACATTGCATTACATTGCAACAAATATTAATACACCTCTACTCCCATATAACACTGTCCTCGGGAGCCAAAAAATCTTACTGTGTTATAGGTGAAACTGGGTTATATCAAATGATTTGATCCCCCAGAGTGCACAGCCTTGCCTTCCTGGAGCGCTGCTTTACCACATTATATCCAAATTCGTGTTATATCGGGTCGGGTTATATCAGGGTAGAGGTGTATGTGAATTTCATATGAAATTATAATAAAAATCACACATTTCTAGCAATTACTTGGCCTGAATTCTATAATCCTGTTCACTTATGTTAAGTATCCTACAACACCTTGCATTGGCTGAAGGCGGTTTTGGTTTAGTTAGATATTAGCCCAGCATACATTGGTCTCAGTGTTCTCTATGCCAGTATTGCATAACAGCTGCTTCTTTCCTGGAGATCAGTAAAAGTTCATCCATTTAACAGAAGTTCCTTTCTTCAAAAGTTATTCAGCTACTCACAGCTGTGTGCCAAAAGATTACTCATCCATAAGGGCCACAGTTGGTCAAATACCTTGTATGTGACAGACTGGCTTCTACTTGTGCAGTCCTGCCATCCGTGTACTTCTCACTAGTCACATGATTCAAACTGAGCCAGCATAACTGGTTATGTCATACCCAGGGGCTTTCTTAACAGCAAAAACCTCAGGCTGTACTTGTGCTGAAGGCTCAGTCTCCCTTCCTTAGATACACTCATGCTGTTGTACTGGATCAGAGAGAGATCCCAGGCCTCCGTCCATACGCTTGCCTTGGGAATGCACCCAGTGTGTAACTGGGAGCCTGCTGTGAGATAAAGCTAGTATCCCTAAGGCACTGGTCCTGCCAACACTTCAGGCACAAGCTTAACTTTTAACATACCCATAGCCCTCTAAGTAGTTTCACTCACCGCACCACCCGTAGCGTCAGGGCATGGCATTGCAGGGGTCTTTGCATCTAGCACTTCCTAGGTGTTTCTTGGGCCCTACAATGGCCTGTTTCTGTCCACAGCTTTGCCCACCAGCTATATTACATCTAATTCAGACCCCCTTCCAGGGTAAGGAAAGTCCTGTAGGAGTTGGGCTCCTCTTCAGCTCACCCTCCAGGCTCACTTCCTAACCTCTTCTAGGTTACCTTTAAGTCACTCTCTGGCTTTGGACTAGAGCCCAGACTCTTTTCCTGAAGTCTCTTCAGGCCCTTCCTCAGGAGACTGTCACTGTCTGTAGTTCCTACTGCAAAGTGAGCCTTCTCAGCCCTAGTATGAAGCTAGGTGCTGTCACCTGACTCTCTCACTAAGATGCAGCTAATTATGGCATTGGTGGGCTGATTGAACAGACCTGGCTGGTCCCAGGCCTGGGGGTCCTTACAGGGGAGGACTACCCTGTTTCAAACTACCATAACATTAAGCATGTGCCTTTGTGTTTCCAGGATTGTGGACTCGAGTTTGTTTTTTACAATTTTGAGCAGTTGCAGTGTTTGCCATGTTCCCTTTTAGTAAAATACTAGATTTTAAAAAAATTCAATAGTTCAGTATTGCACAAAAGGGGATTTACCCCCGTTGGCAAACTGCGGTTTCTCCCCAGCGTCCAGGACAACCCATGTATTATCTTGTGCTGTTCTCTTCGGAGTTTCAAATTGAAACAGCCACAATACCTGTCTCTTGTAAAAAGAACCTACGGAAAGACTGCTGTCCATGAAGGGTGGTTTCCTTTGGCTTAATTTGAAGTTTCTTCATTCTGTGACAAAGTCTGGGCTGTTCCACTTAGTTTTATTTAATTGTCATTATTAAATATAACAACTTCTGCTTCACTTACTGTTTTTCTGTGGACAAGATGCTTCTTTGCAAATAATCTCCCATTGTGCTCAGACCAAATCACTGGAGTGTGATTCTGCTTTGGTCAGAACACAAGCCTTGTCAGATGCTGTCAGGTTGGTAGAAAAGACTTGAAATAAGCTATTTGAAATGTCTTAACTACAGCAGCCTGACCTATACAGCCTTCTCCCTTTCTTTCTTCCAACCCAGTGGTTTTCAATCAGTGGTCCACAGACCCCTGGGGGGCCTCAGACTATGTCTAATATTTCAAAAGGGGTCTGTACCTCCATTCAACATTTTTTAGGGGTATGCAAATGAAAAAAGGTTGAAAACCACTTTGTTCTAGTCAATTTACCAGGGATTGTTCTTCACAGCCCCAGCCTCAGACTTAAGCCACATCTAAACACAAAATTTAACTAAAATAAGTTTTAAAATCAATTCAGTTAAATTGGTGCAAACTCCTATGTGGACATACTTCTGTCTGTTCACAATTGGCATATATCAGTTTTGCTTAAATGACCAAATTGGTGGATAATGATTGGTTATTGATATAAGCCAGTTGTAAGTATGTCCACATTGCAGTTTGCATTGCCTTAATTAAATTGATTTAAAACCTGATTTTAGTTAAACGTGCCAATTTTATATGTCGACCAGCCATTAAGGGTTCATCGACACTGCAATAAAATATCCAGGACCTGACTGTGGCTGGCCCAGGCCAGATGACTTGAGCTGACGGGGCTAAAAATATCCATATAGACTTTTGGGTTGGAGTCCAGGCTCAGAAACCCCGTGAGGGGGAGGGTCTCAGAGCCCAGGCTCCAGCCCAAGCCTGAATGTCTACACTGCAGTTTTTAGCCTCACAGCCCCAGTCCTGTGGCCATGAGTCAACTGACCTGGGCTCCAAAGCTCAGTGCTGTGGGTTTTTTATTGCAGTGTAGACACCACTCCCTACGACTGGTTTTCAGAAGTGCTAAATAGCCACAATTCCCATTGAAATCAATGGCGCTATGGATGCTCAGCATCTCAGATAGTCAGGCCACAGCTGCATTTGGTTGTTAAGGCTCCCCTGCCCTCCCTTGGTTCTTGTCATGCAGACAGAAAGCAAAAGACCAGAGTCCAAAGCGCAGGCAATGCCATATATTGGAGTGAACAAGCAAGCATATCCCAGCTCTTCACAGCAGTGGAGCTCTCCTGTTTTCCCCCCTTCTCCTTTTTAGTAGGCTTAATTATACCTGTAGTGCTCGCCCCTGGTACCATCCCTTACGATTTGTGGTCAGATTCCATTTTGGAGGGTCTTGAGTCCGGGGGATTTGGTACCACCTCTTTTGTACCCTATGGGAGGGGTAGGGAGTGAGACTGTGTTTCAGCCAGGATCACCATTTCCTTGGCTTTTATGCTTCTTATACCTTACCCCCAACTCCCTCACCCCTCCTGCCTGGTTGCTTGACCTTGGCTTGGGAGAGGAGTTGGGCAGCCTTCAAGTGTACGTTTGTATATTAAACTCCCACCATACCCAGCAACGTTTTAACTCTATTCCTTATCTTTTCGCATGGTGCTATAAACCCCAGCTGGCTGTGGGCAGATGCAACACACAGTGTCTTTGGTCACAGGTTAGTAAGGATATAAGAATATCAGAAGTCAAACGGACAAACAAAACCCAAAATTCTATCTCAGGGTAATAAACAGGCCTAGATACTATATTTCCATCACCAACACTGCTATGAACATCTAGCTCCACTTGCTCAGAATCACTTTGGAGTTTTTATTCAAAGGTAGGATTGGACACAAGGCAGTTCCATTTACCAGCCAGTGCTCATCTACTAAATCCAGCAATTAAAAAAAGATTTCTGCTTTGTAGTTGTCTTTTATTAGAGCGTGGTGGTGGTGGTGGTGTTTGGGTCCACCACGGTTAACACCCACCAACGTTATTCTCCCCATTCCATTTCTTTTACAACTTTATTTTTTGTTAATTCCCAGTTGTCAGTTCCAGTGTGTATATCACTGCTACCTGGACAACTTATTAAGCTGCATGACGTGCTAGAGAAAGAAAAGAAAAGGAGGACTGCAGTGGAAGAGTCATCCAGTGCATCTTTGAGCACAGAGGAGACAAACAATGGAGACTATGTTAACATACTGAACACTATGCCAGAGTAAGTTCAGACTGAACTATGTCACTACAAGTCTGATCAGAATTTTCTCTTTTCTTTCAGAGCATTTTAATTTTCCTATATATAAGTGTACAGGGGTCTGTACTGGGCCCAGACCTATTCAACATATTCATAAATGATCTGGAAAAAGGGGAAAACAGTGAGGTGGCAAATTTTTCAGATGATACAAAACTACTCAAGATAGTTAAGTCCCAGGCAAACTGCGAAGAGCTACTAAAGGATCTCTCAAAAACTGGGCAACAAAATAGCTAATGAAATTCAATGTTGTTAAATGCAAAGTAATGCACATTGGAAAACACAATCCCAAATGTATATATAAAATGATGGAGGTCTAAATTAGCTGTTACCACTCAAGAAAGAGATCTTGGAGTCATTGTGGATAGTTCTCTCAACGTGCATGGCAGTAAAAAAAGTGAAAGAATGTTGGGAATCATTAGAGAAAGGATAGTAATAGAAGAAATACTCTATGCCTCTATTAATACTCATGTACACCCACCATCTTGAATACTGCATACAGATGGTGTCGCCCCATTCCAAAAAAATTATCTGAATTGGAAAAGTTTTAGAAAAGGCAACAAAATTTATTAGGGTATGGAACTAGCTGCATTTTGAGGAGAGATTAGTAAGACAAGGGATTTTCAGGTATAGAAAAGCAGACGATAAAGGGGTAATGTAGAGGGCTTAAAATCATGACGGTGTGGAGCAGTAAATAAGTGAGTGTTATTATCCTTCTCATAACATAAAACTAAGGTCACCCAATAAATAATAGCAGTAGGTTTTAAAACAAACAAAAGGAAGTATTTCTTCAACACCCACCACACATCAACTGTGGAACTCCTTGCCAGAGCATGTTGTGAAGGCCAAGACTATAACAGGGTTCAAAAAAGAACTAGATAAGTTCCCGGAGGATAGGTCCATTAACTATTAGCCAGGACGAGCAAGGATGGTGTCCCTAGCTTCTGTGTGCCAGAAGCTGGGAATGGGTGACAGGGGATGGATCACTTGATGATTACCTGTTCTGTTGATTCCCTCTGGGAATCTGGCATTGGCCACTGTCAGAAAACACGATATGTGGCTAGATGGACCTTTGTTCTGACCCAGTATGGCTGTTCTTACAAACAAAACCATTTATTTATATCAATCATTATTAAAACTACATTTTAGTCACAGGTATTTTTAATAAAAGTCATGGACAGGTCACTGGCAGTAAACAAAAATTCATAGTCTGTAACCAGTCCTTGACTTGTACTATATACCCCTGACTAAATCTTGGGTGCCCTGGGGCAGGGAGTGGCCCAGGGGCACTGTGGGTACTCTGGGGGAAGTGGCCCAGGACACCTGCTGGTGCTGGGGGCAGCCCATAGCCCGGCACCCCTGCTGGTGCTGGGGGGCAAGGGGAGGGCTGGCAGGCTTCCTACCCAGCTCTGCACAGCTCCCAGAAGTGGTTAGGCAGAGGTGCAGCCAAGGTGTCTCTGCATGCTGCCCCCGCGCTGAGCACCCACTCCGGAGCTCCCATTGGCCAGAAACCATGGCCAATGGGAGCTGCGGGAGCATTGCCAGCAGGCGGAGGCAGCGCACAGAGCCACTTAGCCATGCCTTCGCCTAGGAGCTGAGGGAGGGTCATGTTGCCACTTCCGGGGACCCCCTTCCCCTTCCTGAGGCGAGCACCGTCCAGAGCCCTCACCCCCTCCCACACCCCTACTCCCTGCCTCAGCCCTGAGCCCCCTCCCATTCCCAAACTCCTGCTGTTGCTGTGTGGGAGGGGCACAGTGCCCCAAGACTGCGCCAGCAGCAGTTGGCAGCCCCCAGGCCAGCCACACCAGCAGCTGCAAAAGTCATGGAGGTCCCAGCGTCTCAGAAGCCATGACTTCTGTGACTTCCATGACAGACTCGCAGCCTTAATCATTATTCATTCAGGGGCCTACGTTTGACTTTGTCATGAGTAGCATGGAATTTTATGTATTTGTCCTTCCATTGAACATTGTACTACGCTTGTCCCTTTTGGTTTATTGAGCCAGTGCTTGAAAATACCTATTGCATGAAAAGAAGAGGGTGCCAGAGGTCTGCGAGCAACTGTTGCTGGCTTGTTTCCTTGTAGCATATGTTTATATGTATGCATATGTGTATTTGATGGGTGCATTCTTGGTTTCCGGAACTAGCACATCATTATCTTCAAAAAAAATCCCTGATAAACAATTGGAGCCATGATAGACTGCAGGTTCTTCCACAGTGATGGGCCAAAGGATCTGGATTCTGAACACATCAAAATTCAGGCAGGGCTGTTTGGATCTGAAATTTTGTTTTAGCCCATTGTAGAGATAGGGATCATTTGCAAAGTTTAGCTCTGGATTCAGCTGTGGGTTTCAGTGCACAGAATTTGGGTTCTTTGGTTCAGGCTCATCTCTGTAATTCAGTAATCACTTAGATTACTCTTCAACACTACAGAATATTGGCATTTCAGCCCCGTCACTCCTGATACTTCCAGTTACTGTAGCAGCATTTCAGAAAGAACACTGCCCTCATCTTGTCTCTTCACTCACCAGAGATTTTTGTCCTTGCTGTTTCTGTGTTTTGATTTGAGAAAGTACAAATGGACCATATGCTGCTTTCCTGGAAGCTTTTTCAACCATGCCTTAGACTGTCACATATGTTTGTCTTTCTAGGAAAATTATACTGTACTAGGTAATATATTTGCTGGTGATGGATATTCAAAGTATTCCACCTACAGTGAGCAAAATGGGTCAGTTTACATTACTTGCTTTACTTTGGGTATTAAGCCTTGTTGGTTACACAGCCTGCCATCTGAGCTGTGCCCATGACTAACACAGCCACCACTCTGAAACACTGAAAGGGATGAAGCATGGCTATCTGGAGTTCTGCCGATTGGCTGACATGGTGGCATCGCTCTATAGAATGACCCTTTCAGGTGTGAGACTTCTTGGAGCGACAAAGGCAAATGGCAGCCCCGGATACTTAAGGTACAGGTTACACTACAAATAGGCTGATGAGGCAGATCTAGTCCTCATGCTACTTGCCCATAGAATGATCGGCTTCTGCTAGTGGAACTCAGTGTGTTCATGCTGCTTCTCTCCTCCCTTCTTTGCAGGTGCTTCTATGCAGTGTCACGGCAGAAAGCGATTGAGATGTTAGAGAAGAATCCTTCTTGGGGGAACTTGATCCTGCGGCCTGGTAGTGACAGTAAGAACTACTCAGTCACTATCAGACAGGTGATAGAGTAGGTTGAATCCACAAGATATTATCTAACTGCTAATTGACATGTACTGTATTATGATGCCTAATTTAGAATTCCCAGGGATTGCTTGTGAAATCTGTCCTGTATTGTGAGAATAATTGGGAGAAGGTAAATCAGGCATTGAGCATGGGCTCAAAGGACAGTGTGATTGGCTTACGGAGAAAGAGAGGATTGATACATCGACAAATGAGATACAAATCAGCCAAAGCGTGCTGGCCTGATGAGGCAGAGGGCATGAGCCTGGTCCTTGAAATGTCTCCTACGTCATGGAATCTTAGACTTTCAAACCCTAGAGTAAGCGCCAAAAAACATGTGTACGCTCTGGAGCCATATCTAACACTAGAACAAAGGCTAATAAAATTGAACTCAGCATCAAACCACACAAAACTTGTTACATTTCAGTGTTTGGAGAGCTTCAACACCAGAGGCAGCTGAGACCCAAAACAAAGTTCTGGGGCTGTAGGTAGCAAACACACTTAGGCTCTCCTCTTCCTGGCTTCACTCACCTCAGGGACTAACCTTTTCTGCCTCCTTCCCTAGGGGGACCAGACTTTCAGGCAGCACCCCAACGCAGACAGAAGTCCCCGGGAGGGTTTGGGTTGGTGACATGGGCACTGGAGACTGGGGGGAAGGGCAAATGGCCATTGCTAACCATTTTTAAATGGGGGTGGGTGGGAACCATGTGCCTCCACATTTGAGAACCTGAACTCGGCACAACAGAGACACGGGACCCAACCCCTCCCCCCCCACTTTGTCCCCTGTCTGAAGCTGAGTGACAGTGACAGAGCCCTTCCCCATTGACATGACGGAGGGGCAGGTAGGCCAAATTCGAGTGAGGGGTGTTGTGATGGGGTTACATCATCACTCAAATTTGGTCTGTTTGGGTGCTTCTCCTCCACCCCCCATACACACACACACTTTTGCAGTCCCTGTGGTGCCAGTGGTTGGAGACTGAGATGGTCCATGACACAGAAGGTTTTGGCAGCTGGGTGCACAGAAAAGTCCCCTCTGCCCCGGTCTAGGGAATTCCTGTGCTGTTTTGAAACACAATGTAGAACATTTCTATAACTGTCTGAGTCTGAAATCTAAAGTCACTAACGTTTCTGGCATTCTTTCTATGAGATTTTCACCTAGAACCAGAAAACAATTCCCAGAGACCCCACACCCCTAGGCCCTGCTGCTGTTTCCAGCGTCCTCGAGCAAAACCTGGGAAGACAAAACTGGCTATTCCTGGTATTTCTAAAGTAAAACAAAGACCTAAAAATACCTTTCCAGCTTCTTGATGCATCACAAAGCAGCAAAAAGGCAAACAAACCAATTTTTTCCCCTGACTGATCACCTTTAAACGAACTGTTCCAAAAAGAGATTAATAACATTAGTGTATTGAAACTTTCCACCAAATGAACATCTTAAATAAAAGACAGGAAACCTGCAGCCATCCCCATTCATTTTCATTTACACTGTATTTTATGAACAGCAGTGTATTAACACTATATTTTCTTTTTGTTTCAGTGGTCCATGCATAAAGCACTACCGAGTGATGAACATGGGCAAAGGTTACACAATTGAACTGGCAAGACCAGTAAGTGGGTGTTTCCTTGTTGGAGATATAAAATCATGTATTGGGTCTATGTTAGAAAATTGGAAAGAGTACGGAAAAGTAGAACCAAAAAAGGAGGGATTTGTCTGGTTCATGGATTCTAAGGCCAGCAGGGCCAATTGTGACCATCTAGGCTGGTCTGTGTAGCACAGGCCAAAGAACTTCCCCCAAATAATTCCTAGAGCAGAGCTTTTGAAGAAACATCCCGTCTTGATTTAAAAAGGTCAGTGATAGAGAATCTACCATGACCCTTGGTAATTTTTTCCAGTGGTTAATTACTCAGTTAAAAATTGATGCTTTATTTCCCCTCTGAATTTGTCTAGCTTTAACTCCAGCATTGGATCATGTTATACCGTTGAGAAGTTAATTCTGTGTCTGTGAGCAGCCTGGAAACTGAACACGTATCTGAACTTGTCTACACGCAGAATTAAGAACAGGTTTAAGCTAAACTGAAATTACCCTGGTTTATACAGAAATAAGTGTCCACACAGCTTTTTGTTTGTTTGTTTTTTTACCAGTTAACTAGATGTATTGAAATTCACACCTTAAATTAAATCGGTGCAACTTTCTTCCAGGTGGTTCACACTTTTCTTCTATCTAGTTCTGAAATGCCTGGTCTTGCATCACAATTTAGTAATTGAAACTTGAGAAATCAAACTGCTCACCCAAAATTACCATGGCACTACTGAATAACTTTTAAGGTTTCATTTGGATTTGCAGGTTGGTTAGATCTCTGTGCCCACATTGGCCCTTGCCAGCTTCCTTGTGGAATTGCTCAAAGTAGGAAATTGTAACCTCTGGGGCCCTTGACTGAGTTCTCAAGGGTGTCACCACACCACACCCTTCAACTCAGTCTCCTGAAATCTACAAGAAGTTTCCTTTTCTCTGAGGCATCTGCCACCGAAGAGCCCCAATTAACTGGAATTGGATGTGGGCACTGTTAGCTCAAATAGAAATGTTATTGACCTACTACAGAAAGGAGAGAGGAAACGGACTAAACCAAAGATGGTTAAACAAACTGGTGCTAGTTCAAAGGGTTGCTCTAAGTGCTCAGAAGCAGAGCCCAAACATTACATACAGAAATTGGTTTAAAAAGCTGAACTAAAACAAAAGAACAAATGAGAGGCAATGTTGCCTAGTGGAGAGGGCACTGGACTAGGACCCAGAAGACCTGGGCTGAATTCCTGGCTCTGCCAGAGGCCTGCTAGATCACTTTCTGCCTCAGTTTCCTCCTCTGTAAAATGGAGATACTGAGCGTGATCTCCTATGTAAAGCACTTTGAGATCAACTGATAAAAAGCACTGTGAAACACTAATGAAAATTATTTTGAACACCAGACAAATAGTAAAGCCATGGAGCCTCATAAACTGGCAACAGTAGAGGTTGCAGCAGCTTCCAGGGATCACAGACAAGGGTGTCATAGATGTGCACCTAGAGGAACTTGGCCCTTAGAGGGGGAAAATCTGGAAAGGGAGCACCTGGTGTACTTTGCATTGGACCCCCGAAAATGTCAGGCCAGCTCTCCACTCCCCTGTTGTCCTGGAAGCATCTCTCGGGTATTAGCATCTCCTCCTGCTAGTCAAACATCTGCCTTTGATGATGATCCTAAAATGAAGTTGTGCCATGATGGGGGTGGTGGAATATCCTGTGGAGCCATTTTATTAAAACATTTCAGCTCATTTTCTCCCTCTCCCACAACAAGATTAAAATCCAAGGCCAAACCCAGGAGTCCTCACTCAACCTAAATTCCCACTGTAGGATCTGATAGCCTGTCTAGAAAAGCTTTGAGCTGAAGAGGGGCAGAACCTCAAGAGACAAGTGTTTTTCTAGTGGTTTGTGCCACGTCACATCTCAGCCTATGCTTTACTTTGGGGACAAGGGAGGAACCCATGCTGTGTTGTACTAGCACTTGCTTTGTTCGCTTTGCCTGGCTAGAGCTGCACTTTGCAGGAGGGAGAGAAAGATGGCAGGGGGGGTTTCTGGGAAGCAAGGCCAAACTGCAGCCTTGTTCAAGGCCCAAGCCTGCAGTGCATCCCCCTCAGTGCCATGCATAAGCCCCCTCCTACAATGTGCCTAACATGCAATGCTGATTTTCAGCACGTATTTTGCCCTTGTATTTGGGTGCTCTGGGAAGCTCCTGTTTTCACTGCACTTATAATAGGTGGCCCTTGAAAAACAGTGCGTTGGGGGTGAATCCAGTTTCAGCCACTTGACGATATCTTTAGGTACGTACCTGCTAGCACATTGCTGACTGAAAATGTAGCTCACAGTAACTTTTCACACCCCTTTTTGTCACCTAGGTTATATGCCCGAGCCTTCGTGATGTCATTGATTACTTTGTGAATCAAACCCAAGGGAGCCTGAAGCCATTTGTCACACACACGTATGACAACAAATTGGGTATGTGGCTTGTTTCTACATGTAAGCACAGTTTCTGAATTCCAGCTCTTAAACTGTGTTACTGCGAGGTGTCTATACTGGCAGTAACTTGTTTGCAAGCATGTGGGCATAAAACATGGATTGACTATTTTAAACAAAAACATCTCACATTACAAACAGAGGAGGGGTGAATTCTATCAAATAAATGGATCACTCTAATTACAAAACAACTCAAATAAGCCACCTATTAATTCAGCAGAGCTGGGAGGGTCTCAGAGCTTGGGCTCCAGCCTGAGCCCAGAAGTCTACACAGCAACGAAACAGGGCCACAGCCCGAACCAGCTGGCATCAGCTAGTCACTGGTTTTTCTTTGCTGTGTAGACATATCCTTATTCTTAATAAATGGGGCTAGGTTCTTCAGGAGACTGCTCTCACATACAGGGGAACATTAAATCTTCTGTCCGTTTTCTGCAGCTGAACTTTCTTTAGAGCATGCCCCAAGAGACATGCACCCAGCGATTGTCTCTCAGCCCAGAGCCAAGCCTCCCCGGCGCCCTATGCCTGAGAAAGAAACAGCACCACTTCAGCAGTATCCTGTAGCCAGATACGTGCATGGTGAGGACAGGACAGCTTTGTGCACCTTCTGTTTCTTTGAAAGTTAGGTTTGAAAATGGGAAAGTGAGTTTTTTGGGGAGGGAAGTGTCACGTGCAGTGGGGGATACAGTAGCATTCAGAGCATCTCTCCTGATCTCTCAGTCTGCACACCCTACTATCAAAAGGAGCATTGCTTCTCCCCGACAAGGACTTCTCAGAGTAGGGGGTAGATGCAAGCAGATATTGTCAGTGAACAGAGGGAGGGATTAGAGATGGAAGACAGAGATTTTTGCCTCCAGCTTATTAGTTCAACCCAGATGATGACTGCAGTGACTAACCCGTTCAGCGCCCTATGTTAAATGAATTGGTGTGGTCTGTCCATTTCTGTGGAGCACGATCCTCAGTTGATGCTGACACTTGTTGGCAGTCTCAGCGAGGCCAAGGACTGCATGGACTATGTACACTGTCCTGCCCCACTGTCCCTACATGTGATCACATGAAAGTGGCACATGGAAACTGTGCTGCTGCCAGCTGGGCTAGGAAACTTGTCTTCAGCCCTGCCAATCACCGCTGCTACTCCTGAGCTGCACCTGTGCAAAGCCCTGGTATAGGCAAAGCCATAATTTGCACTGGCACAAATGGCAGCTTTGAGTGGCTTTGCCTGGCTGGGCCCAGGCTCAGGAAGAAGGTAGATATGAATATGTAAAGAGACAAAAGGTGGTGACCAGATTTTTCAGTCTTGCTGCTTTTTCTTACAGGTCTCTAACATCTAGCCATTCATCAGTCTGCCTGTCTGAAACGCTCAGCCAAGCCCTTAATTTACCTCTCTGACTTGCAGCCTTGCTCTCTAAGTTCCATTCAGAATGCTGCTAAAACTCTCGTGGATTGTGCTCTGACCACATCAACCCCGTGGAGTCCCTCAGCTAACTCCCTCCTTCACTGCTTCATAAGTGCATAAGCTTCTTGTCTTTCTTTCTTACCTAGTCCCATCCTCTCTAGCTGCTCTAGTAACCAATCACGTCAGCCCCTGGCGTTCGCTCCTTCCTTTTCTCCCCCATATTGCCCCTTGTACAAACTCTGAAAATCTGAACAGTTCCTTACCCTACATCCTCTTTAAACCTCATGTTCGCTATGATGCCTCCAAAAGCCGCCATTCTGATCATGGTGACAAGCAGTGACTCTTCCACTCCCCCAATTCTCTTCCTCTAACCCATTAAACAAAGCCACCTTGAATTAACAAACCTCTGCCACTTCACCAGATTTGCTTCCATGTTGCATTGTCATCCTCTTTATGGCATTAGATTGATATTCTTCAGGGCCTGGAGCTCTCTTTGTACAGCACCTGGTACATTAGGGGCCCAGTCACAACTTTAGGTGTTTCAGTATGAATATTCGCTACAAGCCACCTCCGTTGGCCACTTACCTTACTTATGCTGAAGGACACTGACTTCAAATTTGCCCCCAAACTTAGATTTTATAAGAACAAACTTTATTAAAACCTAGAGCCAAGAGAAATGCTCCCATGTATTAAAGTAATCCAGTTGATTCCTCTGCAGAGGGAGGAATCCAGACCGTGACTCAAGGACATTCAGAGAAATTGAAATAAAAATGGTGAAAAGCAACAGAGTTTTAAAAACTGCTGCAATAATCGAAGGTGGTCTTACCGACCTAGGAAAAACACTTACAGTGGACAATGTGAAAGGGCCTCTGATCCTGGTGGACAGAGTAGACAAAGTGCAGTTCTGCTACTGCTGGCTAGGGCAGCCCTTGAGTTGGAAGTGCACTTCTCCCACCAGTACAATTTAACAGCTTGAATATTTAAATCGTCTCCCGCCAGCTTCTCCTATTGTCTTGAGGAGTCAGGGCAGCCCAACACAGAAGGAATGGAGTGTTTATGGCAAATTAGTATGGAAAATGAAACAAGTGTCTACGTACATGCACAGTGCCTATCCCAATGGAGGTTGTAGATGCTACCTACAATATAAATAAAGCAAATAAGCAGAGAGAGAGTTGAGAGTGCAAGCTCTGCTGGGAAGCTGCTGAAGTTGGAATGGCTGTGCCATGACACTTTCACACTCTACTGTTAACAAGTGTTTTTCCCATTCTTTCAGAAACTCCTGGCAAAGAGATGAAAAAAAGAGTGAAGAGACAAGCAGCTGACAGACAACGTGCAAATCAACCCCTTTGAAGTGGAAAATGTAGGAAGGATGGACATTTTCTTAGGGGGAAAAAAGTCATATTCTAGCTCCCGAAATCCCTGTAGGCTAAATTTAGTAGCACAGTCTCACCTTGTATCAACAAATCTCAGAAGCTGGTGGAATAAATTACGGCACATTAAACTGGATATCTGTTTCCCAAGGTTTCCAGTTGGTCAAAATAAAGTCTATCTCCATGGCTCTAAGCACATTTGTTTCAGCAACTTTATGAGACTTTCTGGGACACAGTAGAATGATTGCACCCCCAATCTGACAGCCTCTGTGCTGTTGAGGATTAAAGTCTCAGGGAAGGAGAACATCTTACTGGAGCAGAGGGAAATGATCCCATAGTTGTGCCCCCCCCCCCCCCCAATGATGTTGTGGTGTCCTCTCGCACTGAGGTTACTTCTCCGGGGGAGGGAACTCCAGTTATTAGGAAGAGACAGGTATTGGTAATGGGCAATTCAATCATTCAACACAGATAGCTGGGTCTGCAATGATTGGGAGAACCGCATGGTGACTTGCCTGCCTGGTGTGAAGGTTGCGGATCTCTCAAGACATTGAGATAAGACTTATGTGTAGTGCTGGGGAGGAGCCGGTGGTCATGGTACATGTAGGTACCAATGACATAGGGAAGGATAGGAAAGAGGTCCTGGAGGCCAAATTTAGGCAGCTAGGTAAGTCACTGGGGGGGGACACCAAATGAAATAGGCAGATTTAAAACAAAAGGAAGTATTTTTTTCACACAACGCACAGTCAACCTGTGGAACTCCTTGCCAGAGCATGTTGTGAAGGCCAAGACTATAACAGGGTTCAAAAAAGAACTAGATAAATTGATGGAGGATAGGTCCATCAATGGCTATTAGCCAGGATGGGCAGGGATGGTGTCCCTAGCCTGTTTGCCAGAAGCTGGGAATGGGTGACAGGGGATGGATCACTTGATGATTTACCTGTTCTGTTCATTCTCTCTGGAGCACCTGGCATTGGCCACTGTCAGAAGACAGGATACGGGGCTAGATGGACCTTTGGTCTGACCCAGTATGGCCGATCATATGTTCCTCAAAAACAGGAACAGGGAGGAACCCATTTCAGCTCTAGCTCTTAATCAGTGCACCTTCCCTCCCCATACGCTGCCCAAAGAAATGATCTTCAGAGAGCCCCATAAAGTCTAGGCTTGGGGTACTGTGGCCCAATAAAGAGGAAAATTAATTCTGAAGTTCAGAGGCCCTCCCAAAGGATTTGCTTCCACTAGCACTGCAACCCCACTTGTATTAATTGAGCAGGTAAAGCTCGAGCAGTAAATAGCAACTGCAGCAGCACTGTATTGGGGAGAAAAGCAGTCCCTCACCTAGGAAACTTCCAGTCCATTTAGAGCTTTATAGTTCAGAACTAAACACCATAAGCTCCACTTGGAAATCAACGGGTAATCAGTGAAGTTTCCCCACTTAAGCTGAAGTTGGTACACTTTGCACCAGCTTCGAGTTCCAAATCGACTGAAGGGATTATGTGCTGTGGAGCAAAATCTTGAGGTGACCGACCGTGCTTCTGTAGACACTGCCTAACTCTGCAAGAAATGATAACAACTGTCTAGCCAGACGTAGCTCAGAGCTCACTGCTGCTATGTGTGCATCTAATTGCAGCTCAGTAGCAGCCCTAGGCTGCGAAATGAGTAAAAAGAGGAGGCTAGATGCCCTCAGTATGGCAGAAATAATCTCTCTCTTGTAGATGCTTTTCTCACCACCTCTTCAGTCTTATTCAAATAGAGAAATAAGGGCGAGCACGCTGCTTTTCACACTGTACATTGTTGGATACTTTTTGCTGAACAGTGATTTTTCCCAAAGTATTAGAGAGCAACTTCACGTTTATAAAATAACATTTCGGATTATTTCACTACATACAGAGGAGGACCATTCTGCTTAAGTAATCTGTCTGAGCAGCATCACTTAGCAGAAGATTGCAATACCCAAAATTGCAATTTGAACATTGCTGTGAATTGAAATAATTGGGAATTTTTATTCTCCTTCACTACATATGCGTCTTGTACTTTCCATGTGCAAATTGTGGTTTTGCTAAAGTGATTAGCGGTAGCATAGTTCATGTTGTCATTAAGGCTCATGTTTAACCTATCATTGATATGAATCAGTGCACACCTGGTAGCTATTATGTCACTGTAGACATCTCCATTTAAAAATATGTTCATTCGCTTTGTCAGTAGTTCAGGTTATTTTTAATGTGAAAAAAGATGAAGAGCAATTCTTACTGGCAGGTGGGGCAACATCTCTCTCTGTCATATTAAGTTCTCTTTACATTTGTTAATTAAGAACTTACACGTCAACCTCTGTTCAGACAAATCCAGAGAAATACATATCAAACGGAGAATGCGCAATGACCTAGTATATATACACTGCTACCTCGATATAACGTCACCCAGTATAACACGAATTTGGATATAACGCAGCTGCGCACTCCGGTGGATCAAAGCAAGTTCAATATAACAGTTTCACCTATAACGCGGTAAGATTTTTTGGCTCCTGAGGGCAGCGTTATATCGAGGTAGAGGTGTACTACTCGAAATACATCAGTTCAGCTAGGCAGAAATCATCCACAGAATGGATATCCACAGGGCACCCATTGTTTGTGAGACGTGGAGATGTATCAGTGTTTTGCTAATTTTGGCCCCCAATTCCTGCCACCTCTATATTTAGAGTTCACAAAAGTACACGAGTGTTTTCAAGTGCCAACACTGCATGTAACTACATACGGTCAGGAAGTGAGAAGCTGTTAACAAAGGCCACTCAGTATGTTATATTTGAATATTGACCTTTAACCCTGAAGAGACCATCAGATGTAAGTCAGGAAAGCACCCAGAACTTTTATAGACTCCTTATTTTCAAAACTGTTCTGTGTGCTATTAACATCCAGCTAACATACCAGACTCTGCTTTCATGTTGAGTAAACAAACAAAGAAGTTACTCAAATTACATTTTATTGTTTCCCAGCTCCTGACTTTTAGAGTTCACAGTGCTTTACGTTTGCCCCAAATATTTAAATAAAAAGTAAAGCCCATATCACAGACTTCATTTGGGATTTACACTCCCTGCTATTGCCAGGGGAACATACATTTCAGTCAGTACTCAAAAGCAGATATTTACTCTCAAATAGTCTTCCCTGTTTGCCTTTTGCCCTGTGTCAATTATTATGCACTTTGACATCTCTAAGAATGCCTTCTCTTTGCCTGCTTTACAGAACGTTTGTTGTTGTTGTTTTTTTAAAGAGAAGTTGTTAAAAAAAAAAAAAAGTTAAATAAACCAGCTGGGTTTCAAACCAAATCTGTTAAAACTATAAAATATCTATAAACTATGTTGAGAGTAAAAAATATATACACCTTACAAAAGAGGTACTACATTTAAGACTTATTCCCAAATATTGGAATAATTTTAATGGATTCCAGCTTGTAAATTCAATACATATCTGGTGTCCAAATGCCCAACCATCTGGATATTTTGTTCTTGAATAAACAAACTGGGAGGAAAGGGGAGATGAGAACAAGCACAATTATCCAATACTTTAGGCTCCAAAAGATCCCTAAAGGTTAATAAACTGAATCATATATTGACATCACTGATTTTATAGAGGTGAACAAGTTCTGCATCATATGCAGGAGAGACAGTAAATGCAAACTATTTCCAAAGCAAAAATAATGATGTTCAGGGCGATATTAGTACATGCGTTTTTTCCCCTATCTCACTTGCTTTAGGTTTTCCATAATCACGGAAACTCACAGAAGCTCACCTGTCTGCTGCACAGATGCTGTCGTACTGCACCAGCATTTTCTACTAACTGCCATAGCCAAAATGATTTCCTGATTGTTACTGAATTAAATGGCTCTATCGGACGTTAGACACTAAATTATAGATTGAGGTCAATATAAACTCAGTTTTCAGATTAACTCAGATTTGTGTTGTAGAGACAGATTATGCTATATAAAGCTTCCTTCTACAGTTATGGTATCAAGAGGAGATAAAAGGAACCAAAATGTTTGATATGAAATACACAGAATACCCTCTTGACCTGCCTCCTTCAAAAGGTAACAATTTGCTACCGTGCTCTTAATTTGGAGGCAGAAAATTTAACCACAACTTCATCTCTCTGTTCATCAAGCAGAAGAGCTTAATTGGGAGAATAAGGGCACAACTCTCCAACAGAGTTCAGCTTTTGCCGTACTTCACTGTTCCCAAATTGCGCTAATGGGGCAGAACTCACTTGTCGTCACTCGGTTGACTTCAATGGAGCTGACAATTTACACCCTCTGAGAATCCACCCCCTGCATTTCCACATCCAGACTGACCTAAAAGAACTGCTCCAACATACAGTTATAGCAATGGCTCGGAAGAGAACACCAACAATGTAAATGAGACAAATTCGTTTGCTTTTTTTAATGGAATTACATTTGGGATGAATTTGGCCTAGTGCTCAGATTATGTGGTTGGCACCCCAATTTTAGAAGAGAGTCATAAGAAATGGATTATAAAACATTAATGACCACCATGTTATAAAACAATTTCCTCAATTTTTGCTCTCTCCTTCCATTTAACGTTTATCTTGCATATTGAAATAAGATGCTAAGTTTGCCACCCCCCCCCATAAATTAATACAAATCTCTTCTTTGTGGTATGCATTATACATGACATTCCATTTCAGCAGACCTCCAATCCTCTTTATGAACCGACAGATGTATGCAGAGAATAGGGACAGGTGAACAGTAAATCCAGTTTGACAGACCTCTTCAGTGCAATTCACTGACTTCAACTGTTCCTGTTTTAATTAAGGCTTCACCAAAGAAATATGTATTACTTGTTTTAAGCTGAAATCAGCACACTCCCTTCAAAGCAAATGGTCCTACAGCGACTTTAGTGGCACTACCATCAATTGTCTTCATGGATGAAGTAGTATCTCACTGGTGGCCCTGGCAAGTCTTCATCTCCATCTGTTTCTGGAGCAAACGACACTGTGAGATCCACATATTTTTTATCAGCTGATGGTTTCACTAGCTTTTGCATCCTGCAAAGAGAAGAAGATGAGTTTTGTAAGTGCAAGAAAAAAACCCCAAGAGCAGGCTGGGCTGAGCTATCCTGTGTTATGGGACATTGTTTTATCTTTAGAGCTCTACTAGGAATGAAGTCCAACGCATCAGAAGTTTGGTTAAAGACAATGAAACTTCTGTTTATGCAATGTACCAGAATTGCTCTCTCTTGGTTGTGGAAGGTCACATTTCAGTTAGCGTATTTCTGTTTTTGCTCTCAGAGCAGTCAACCTCTGAGCTATTATGTTGCTTGTGATAAAAAGCAAAGAAAACTTTTTGTGCAGGGCTGGGAAACCGGAGGAAAACAACAATTCTTTTCCCTATCATACACCAATAGGGCAGATAGATCCATGCAATAGCTGTTTCCCTGATCACATGGGCAGCAGTCATGGCCACAGCCCTTTATACATCCCACATGTGGTTCTGACCAATGGATTTGTACTGCGAATGAACAAATCCAATGGTCACACTTCCAGAACCTCCCCTGTCCACCAACAGTGGCTCTTTCCATGGCTGTCCTGGAGCTCTGCATGCAGGAAGTTATGGGGTCCCCTTGCAATGGGGCTGTTCTGCTACAGTCTATTGCCAGGAATTTTGGAGTTAGGTAGTGGTGGAGGTAAAGAGCCAGGCTTGAACCCTTGCTGAATATTAGCTGCAATGCCAGTAGACTTACTGCCGTAGACAGCGCTAAAACATGTCCCCATATGTGGCTTTATTATCAAAGTACCACCCTGGAAGAGTGGCCTCACTGCACAGCATCTTATTCTTAACAAAGTTTACAGTAAAATTCTGAACTGCAAGAGCCAATTAACAGTGTGTTCAGATTACACATTTACCAGTTATCCAAAAATATTTTGACCATTTTGATTGAGTTGACACAACATATCCGTGCCTTGCAGTCAGATTCTGTGAACTTTGCCGTCTTCATCTGGAATGTAGTTGAAGTTTGCTCTCTTTGAAATTATTTGCTACATTACAAGAACCACTGAAAGCGTAAGTCTCGTCTCACCTGAACAATAAGGGTCTTAACCCTTCCACAGGAGGTGGACAGCTAATTCAATGGAGCTACCCAGCCATCCTTAAAAGCAAGTTTCATAAGACAGAATGACAAACTCATGCAGCAGATCATCATTCTAAATGCAAGGACAGTATCAAAACGCCTAATTGGCACATTTGAGCCATTTGGTGGTTGCAGTTATTTTTAAAGGAAGAATAAAAATGTGCAGCACCTTGGAAATAAAAACAAATTAGGATTTATACGGTAATTCGAAATGCACTAGTCACCAGTGCAGCTAAACACTAAACATCAAGAGACCAAAGAAAACAATTTTGTAGGGTGAATAAAATATAATCAGACTTATGAAGGACTCCATTTTCACTGTGGAAACGCCTGCTGGTAGCCAGCTATAAACTGCAGCTTTGTGCCCCCAGCACTCAGGAAATGAACATTACTGACTGTAACCGGAGGTCCTTCAAGATGTGTGGACCCTATCTGTACTCCACACATGGGTACGCATGCACGCCATGTGCCCAAGTCCAGAGATTTCCCAGAGCAGAATTCACTGACACACACATGTACAGTAGCTTCCCTTGTGCTCCTGACCAAAGGTGTAAGAGGCAGTGCGGGTCGATGCCCCTTCAGTTCCTCCTCTTAGCACAATCCAACAGGATCCGAAGCAGAGGGGAAGAAGGGCAGGTGGTTGAATACAGATAGGGACCACCCCTCTTAAAGAATCTCCAGTTACCTTAAGTAACCTCCATTTCTTTGCTGAGTGCTGGTCCCTATGTGTATTCCACATACGGGTGACTGGCAAGCTGTGTTCAGAGTGGGGAAGGGTGTAGGGAAACTGTCAGCAGAGATGCTTGTAGTACTGCCATCCCTACAGTTGCATCTGCAGTTGTGGCTTGAGTTAGAGCCTAGTGTATGGTGAACAGAACTCCAAGCTGCCGCTCAGGAATCCCTTGAGGGAATGGAGCTATCAAGAGCTTTCATGTATTTATGCTGTGCCTATCACCATGGTATCTAGGTGCCAGCCACATTAAATAAGTAAAAGGAATCATTAATGTACCAGGTCACATCCCTGGATCCACAGTTCGTTTTTACTACCCTATTAATACTTACGTCAGCTTTAATCTTTTGATGTGACCAGGCATCACAGGAACATACAGCATTTTGACGCCCTGTACAACCATTGTTGGCTCTATTCCGTATTTCTCCTACAATTCAGGAATGCAAACATTTTAGCAGACTGCGCCATACAGACAGACAATTAGTTCCAAATGATAGAACCACTTCTAAAAATCTAAAAATTAGAAAATGTTTCATGCATTAAATATGAAATTGACCAATGGTTTATTGAAACTGATTCGATTAAATCTTTGTATATATTCAATTACAGCTCTGATCAGGGGCCACACAAAATGCACTTATTCCTAAAAATTATTTTGGCATTAATAGGAGCTTGACACAAGCCAGAAAAAAAATGAAACCACTTTCCCGACATCCTCTACTAAACCATTACAGTAAGTGAAGTCTTACTCTGACAGCATTTATGAAGTCCAGCAGAGTGAAATCTTCTTTCCCATAAATAGTCCACCTGTCCCAGATTGTAAACGAGATTCCATTTCTATTTGAAAAAGAACAGAGTGCTAAACATTCCTTTGATCTGCACTCTGAAACTGTGGATTCAAAGTCTTTTCTTCAGAAATTGATATTGTCATTATCAGCAGCTCTGCTATTAACCTACTGTTTAACTTTCCTCCTCTCTCTGCCCCTATTTCCCCTCTCTCCCTTTGTCTGTCTTGTCTATTTAGACTAAGTTCTTTGAGACCATCCCTCAGAATGCATGTACACATTACCTAGCGCAAGGAAGTCCTGAACCCAGATTAGGCCTCTAAATACGACTGTAGAACAAATATGGTGAAGATAGATACTGACAAACTTGTATTTTTATACTGTAGAGATATGTATATTTGCAACCAAAGACTCTGCAGCCTGAACAATGTTTGACTAATACATTTACTAACTGAAATTGTTACAAAGGCAGTAAGTAGGGGCCAGACTTCAAAATTGTTCAGTAATCAGCAACTCCCACTGAGAACAATGCTGAGCACTTTGGAAAATCTGCTCTCCAGTTTGTATAGGTCAGAATGTTTATGTTGGCTTTCCAACCCCTGGCATTTGAGAACAGCCTCACCAGATCTAAGAATATTAGTAATGCTTAGTGTAGGGACAGGAATTGGGCACTACCCCTCCAAGTGCTCACTGTGTTCTATGGTTTAGAAACCCGCCACAGAGGTAGAGGTAGTGAGGCCTGTACGAAATTAACATGGTTGCTTGGAACCCAACTGTGGTTTCTTCATATTCTTGTTGTGTGAAGACCGAAAGACAACACGTAGCCAGGCTGTAGGATTCCCTCCAACCCCCATACATACTAACTGTGTCTCTCCAGTCCTGATGTAACATTACACCCCTCTCAATTATCAAATGTAAGTTCCTAGACAACACACCATCATTGTACTCCTTACCTTATTTCTGTTTTTCTTACTTCAGCAGCTTCTGTGAACACTATTATTGGAATGGCTAGATTTAAAAAACAACTCTTATATGCTTCAAATGGATGTTCGCCCACAACTTTGATCAGTTCCAGGGCAACCTAGGGTAAACACAAAGACAGAGCTACTTAATACTCTACAAATTACACGGTATCTTGGGATAAAGCTGGTAAATAAAATCTGGTGTAACCAGCAGCACTCTGATACAGCAGGCTAAGACTGGTATGTGGAAGACATTTGGTATGGCCTTCCATTAACATTAATAGGAACAACAGAAATCACTATCAGAGAAAGGGGACAGCGTCAGCATGGCAGGGCATAATTCAGGTTAATGCTAACCTTCTAGTGCGCCCAATTTCAAACACCTCCCTCATAGCTCTAATTCTATGTCAGGCACAGGTGTTCTTACAGTAAGGTAGAATTTTCTGGAAAGCGCGAGACAAACCAGACAAGGAACTTGGGAGAGACAGGTTCAGAAAAAATAAGGTGGAGATCTCAGATCTTAAACATTTTAAATATTTTGGTTCGTAATAACCCAACATCTTGGCCTAGTAACTCCAAGTACGTTTTATTCTGCTGGTTTTGGCAAGGACTAAGAGCTTGGACTGTTTTTTGGGAGAGGGGAAGAGAGGCTGGGTTATCGGTACTGCAAAGAGTTCTGAACTCCAATACAGCAAAGTTTGCAGCACCTCTGATATGGAGAGCAACAGGCTTAGTGGTGGTCTGGGGAAGGAGTGGAGTCTATCCCTGCAGAAGTTGCAATTTCCTCAGTCACTGCATAGCATGAAAGTTAGTCCCATCACTGAAACTTTGTCATCATTCCTGGAAAACGAGGAAACTCTCAGCCAAAAATGGAGCTGGTACAAATAGCTAAACCTTGACAGCACTCACATTACTGTTGATTTTCCAGTTTAAGATTGATGTTTTCTGCAAAAATGCCAATAGCATCTTCAGGTTTTTTCCCCTTCATTGGTAAGGGGGAAATTTATTGCTTTATATTCAAAATTAATGATTTTTTAAGATCTGGACATTTGTTTTTATTCTGCTACAAATGAAGTTCTATTATCATAACCCAGATATGCAGCAATCATGAACATGGACTGGTTCACACCCTCCTCTGGAAAGGTTCCCTCTGGTGGAAGAAGTTAAGAGATTGTATACTTTGAAGGCTGAAACACACACCCCCAGCATTACCGCTCCTGTTGGTGCCATGCCAACACTGGCTGTCCAACAGCAGTGCAAAGGACCCGAGGTGAGGGAATATGACTCTTCCACCTGTATTACTATGTAGTAGTTGGTGCATAGAGCGGGGGATGATGCTGCAGAGAATGCCTACCCCTCTGTGTGGTAGTGACAGTCTCCTACTCTTCCTGTGGAAATGAAGAGATCCATACACAGATCAGCAAGACACAGTCCAGGCCTTTATTCTCCTGGACTATAAACAATTTCTTTGCTATTCCACTGCCATTCCATTTGCGTAGATATAGAACTCATCCCGTGCTGGTAGACTGCATAAGTGAATTATCAGAAAAATTATCATCTGTGGAACTTGAGGTTTTGAACTGAGCTAAGACCACACAAACTGAAGTGAGCAAAAGGAAGGGGCATGGATTTATTTTCAAGTAATTGAAAAGACTTTCACATTACACAAGATTAAACTCATTGGCAACTGCTTCTCTCCTTGACAGCACATGGCCTGTATTGATCACAATGGAGTCAACATTTCTCAAATATAAAGCGAGGAATGTAAGTGAAAATAAAGGATTGCAAACTGATATTTTACCTTAAGTCTGGTCGCTGACACCTTCTTGCTAAGACATCACACACACACACGTTAACACTAATACCGGTTTATCCTATTTTAATATTAGTTAATCAAAATCTTTTGTAAATGCAGTAGTTAGCCTTAATGTTTTCACATTAAGGTGTCCTTCTAATTGCCAAACTAGCATTAAGAGCATGATAGAAATTGGTTTATAAACTATGCTACTGGATTCTCATACTGCTAACATCAAATACTGTATCACATTCAAAATGGTGAGTTTTCACACACACATTCTATACCACAGAAAACACTGCTTCTTGCCTTTCAAAAAGTTTTCTACTTGTTTAAAGACAAGTATATTATACTGGTAATTAATACCCCCCTTCCCAGTCTTTCCACAATGCCATAAAGCCTACGCTGCAGGATCACAGAAGCAAGAGGCCACTGTCAAGTTATACCTAGATTAGGATCACTTCTACCTAAAGTCTTGCAGCAGGGATGTAGTAGCATTAACCAGCACTCAAACCATGAAGAACAGGCAGAGAAGAGGGTCTTTGCTTCTCACAGATCAGAGGTGGTTTTGCAAAATAAAGACTCCTCAATATGTAAACTCACTCACCAAGCCAGACACTGCAGCAGTAGCCGTTGCAATAGCAGGAATAATCTTTCCAGCGATACGCTTTGTTTTGAGCCGATCTGCTGGTTCAATGTTGTACATCTTGGCTCGCAGATTAGATGCTGCCGTTATGAAGTCTATATGCCCGTTAGCGTCATCATCTTTTTCAAAGGAGAGCATCTTCATCTGCAAGTCATCTGTTCAAAACACAAAACTCAAATGTTCACCAATGAGATGAACGAATTCTAAAATGAATGACTGCTGTTCCAGGTCTATTGTATTAATACGGTTTCAATTATGTGCTTTACAAAGATTAGGGAGTATTCGGTCCTGGTGCAGGGGTATCTGTGCTCCAAAGAGAAGCAGCTGCTACATTTGATGACTGAGTTTGTTCCATTTGGGTGTTTTTTGCTTTTGGTTGTTTTTTTGTTTAATACTAACGGAGACACCAAGCACTTTTTCCTTTGCAGTGTCAGGAACCAGTCTTGGCCTGTTTTGTGGGGTTTTTCTCCCCACCCTGAACTATACGGATCCCCTCTGTGTCAGTGTCAGCAGTGTGTAATCATTTCACTGAGACTATACTTACATCTAATTATTACTTTTTTAAGCATCAAAATGTTCGTGTGTCTGAAGTACCGGACCAGGCACCCTTTTACTATTAGAGCAATTACAAATCAAGTTCCTCTTTAGAAAGTAATTCACCTTTTTTCCAACCAGGACCACTTCCAATCTGGCTGAGATCTAGCCAGGACACACGCCCCCCATCTCACAACAACAAGGAAAGGGCAAGGTGGTCACAATGCTCTGACACCCAGGTTGAGAACCTGTACTTCAAGAGATACAACAGTCAGAATGGCAAAGCCACAAGGACTTAGATGTTTATTTCTTAGGGAACCCTTCAAAGCCATTCTGTGTTTTTTATATTTTTAAACAACCAGTTATGGTAGTGGTCCCCAACCTTTCCCGGGTGGCGGGCGCCAGATGATGAGCCACCAAGGACCATGGCCAGCAGACAAGCATCTGCCGAAATGCTGCTGAGAAGCGGCAACGTCAAGAGGCGTCGCCGAAATGCCGCCGAAAATCAGCAGCATTTCGGCGGTGACTCATCTTGATGATGATGCTTTTTGGTGGTATTTCAGAGGATGCTTGTCTGCCGGCCAGTATGCAGGCGCACATAGATGCCACGGCAGGGACCCACGGACACCACGTTGGGGACCACTGAGTTATGGATAGTTATCTCTAAAAGAAAGTTTTGGTTCTTTAGGTGATACACAAAAAGAAAGCTTTACAAGCCCTCACCAAAGTGAAAAGCTGGTGAGATATTAAACTATTTTTCCAAAGACCTGAGCTGTACACAGTTGGCAATACGGTAGCAGCTACAACTCAACAAGTAGTGGAGCATTTTACAAAGGAAGTTACTCACTTTTCAGAGCTTCATTGGATAATATGGCTTTTTCCAGCTGGAAAATAGCATTCCTCTCATCCTCACTGCTTACTGGAATGTGGTCTGGTTTCCTTGCAGTTTCATCGGTCTGCACAACCTATGAATAGATGCAGCATGAACCTGTAGCATCATATTACCCTTAGCCCAAGAGCCAGGTTTACCCAAACTGATTACATGTGGCATTTGCCTTGCATTATCACCACATCTAACCAAAAAGCTGATGTTTTCTCAGCGTCTAGGAAAACTGAAGAAATCCACATCCCTGAGCGGCATCCTTAAGCCAACCTAACCCCCGTGTAAGCAGCACTAAGCCAACAGAAGAATTCTTCTGTCAACCTAGCTACTGCCTGTCAGGGAGGTGTTATTACCTGTGCGGACAGAACCCCTCCCATTGGTTTAGACAGTGTCTACACTGAAGTGCTACAATGGCAGAGCTGCTGCTGTGCCGCTGCTGGATTTCAAAGCTAGAGAAGACCTGATGTGTATCTTTCTGCCAAACTATCAAGATCACCAACAACTTAAGAGCACTACACATGAACAGGATGTATAGTCTCAACAATTCAAAACTCCATTCTCCACAAAGAAAATTACAAGAGACAGTTTGCTCCATGTATTTTAAATGGTTGCAGCCAGATCCGAGCCACTGAAATCTTTTTGGTTAATAAAGCTCTAGAACATTAGCTTTCCGTAGAGACAAATAATCCCATTCTCTTGCCTAGTATTAAAATAATGTAACCCAGAGCATTTACTGTCACAGTAATTAAAAGTTAACTAAAAAACTTTGATGTGCAGATATAAAAAAAGCCTGGAGGCTTAAGGTCATGGACTGCACTCATATGATTCAATTTAAAAAACCAAAAATAATTTTGAAGAGTCCAGATCATTGTCAGCTTCATTTGGGCTCGATTTAGCTAGGATATTTAAATACAAAATCTTGACTATACAACATGGGGAAACAAAGCAGAACCTATGCTACACAAACCATATTCTCACCAGGAGTTCCTCCATATAACAGGGAAGGGAGAATTACCAACTAACAAAAGCAACATCACAAGAAAGGTGTTTGCTTAACTTAGAGCTTATTAAAATATTAAACCTACTTTATTTGAAGGTCTGAACTCTTGTATATTTACTCCCGAAATTATCTTCAAAATAGTTTCTTCTGACAAATCCTGTTTTTTCAAATAAAGGTAACTGCAGCTTACTTTATAAGAAATAGACAAAACCTTATTATAGCTAATACACTTTTTTAAAAAAAGCAAAGTTAAAAAATATTTGTAATTTATAGTTCATTTACAGCAGAATTATAGTTTTATGGGCCAGTTACCCCGCACTTGCTTGACATTGAAGAATCATCATAAACTATCAGGCTGGGGGACACACCGAACAGTTCTATGAGGTCTAAGTTTGTAAAAGTGGCATTTATCTACATTATAAAATGCAATCACAGTATTACACACAACTAGGTACTTATACAAGTTACAACAGACATATGTTAACGCTGCTATGTTTACATCCACTTCTCTGTGATGTTTATATATTCTTGCAGCTAGAGATGTGTATTAACAAGTCAAATGCACAATAGTGAAAAATAACCCAGCATTTCCGTTATTTAAAATTCCTGTTCTTCCTTCATCTAAGCGCTACTGAGAGGGGTGGGAAAGCCTGAGACAACATACTGTGTTGCATCTTGACTGTAGTTCATCTGCTAAAGAAGATTGCAAAGAACAAAAAGTGGCCAAAGTGGCTACATGAGAGACTGAGGGTAAAAATCTGAACTGTAAATAAAGATCATGGGGGCAAGGCAAGAAAAAATACACTTATGGCTTATAGGGAAAAAGGACATAGGAAGAAAAATGAGTTAATGCTGGCCAAAAAGGTTAAGGGGAGCAAGACAGGCCTTTGCAAATATTGTCAAGGTACGGTCATAGCAGGGAGGAAACAGGAGGGCAAATGAAATAAATCCTGATTGAACGCGGCTGAGATACTAGTTTAGTTTTTCTTCTTGTTAAGGATGGAATTAAAGAAAAGTTTGGACAATTAAAAAGTAGAGCAGCTTCTTAAAGATTAATATGGATAAGGAGCAGCAATGGTGGCACTGGACCATCATGCTAAAGACTAAAACACTTGAGGGATCAGTTGTAATTCTTAAAGTATTCTGTTTCTCAACAATTTATCACTGAAGACCGAACAGAAACAGTAGCATCTCAATGTGTACCGAGTATCAAGTGCATCTAACCTCTGCTCTAATTATAATTATTACCTACCTTTTCGGTGACAGGGACACAGTATACTCTTGCAAAGAGTTTTGCACCACTCAATATGAAACTGTAGTGTCTATTGAAAAAAAGAGAAGGCAGTTATTTTTGTACCAAAATCTAAATTCAGATTTTAAAATAATATTTGTGTTTCAGCAGCACCCTGTAGTTCAAATGAGGATTGGGGCCCCAGTGGGTCAGGCTCTGAAAAAACACAAGAAGGTAAGGTTCCTGCCCTTAAGTACTTATCATCTAAAAAATGAAGGAGGATGTGTTACCAAAGTACTAACAGCAGCATATCATGGGATGCTTCTACACATCAGGGAACTACTGCCCAAGAATAATTTTCCTTACATTACAGGATCATTAAGGAAGTAGATGGAACACACAAGAAAAGAAGGATTTTGGCTAATCATAGCTGAGTACAATCAAAAACTATCTTGTCAAAATGTTAAAATCCTCACTGAGGGCTTGTCTTCACCACCAGGGTAAGTTGACCTAACTTACACTACTTCAGCTACATGAATAACTGCACTGCATCGATGGGAGACACTCTCCGGTCGACTTACTTTAATCTTCTCAGGGAGCTGAAGAACCGGAGTCAACCAGAGAGTGCTCTGCCATCAATTTACTGGGTCTTCAGTAGACCCGCTAAATCGACACCCGCTGCTGCAGCAGCGTAGTGAAATCAAGTCCTGACACTGCACAACTTCAAGAGAGGCCTGCGTGATTTACTTTTAGTCTTCCCCTTATTCTTGTCAGCGTCACACCAGAGAAATTCAATGAAATGCTTGTTACAGGAACTGCATACTTTTCACACGCTCAAAAGAATTCAGTCTTATAATAACTACATCCAATGCACTGCCATATATTCCCATTTGGTCCCACTTTTTAAGAGGCTGAGTTCACAAACTAGGTGAGTGTTTCCCCAAGAGGGGGGAGCAGTTTCTCAAAGCAGAAGTCGATATTTCATTTGAAAAACCTCAAGACTTTGACATGCTTCTTTTGCATGAAAACGTTGAGTTTAGTTATCTGCAACACCGAAGTCTAGCCTTGGTTACACTGAGGTTGCTATTACAGGGAAGGTGCAGGCGGCAGTGTACTCAATGCAGACCTCGCTTCTGTTTGTGTGGTCTTAGCTCAGTTCAAAACCTCAAGTTCTACAGACGACAATTTTTCTGCTGCACAAGCCTATTACATAATATCCCTCCCTTCCTCCATGTATATACAAAATATCAATAGAGGTACAATACTTACAAAGGATCACTGAATTCAAACTTTATTGGAGAAGGTGGCCTCTTTGGTGACTGCCAAAACAAACCTGGTAGTTGGAAGAATTTAAAGTGAAATCTAAGTAGTTAATAACATAGTAAAGCAATGATTTACTATATAAAGTCACATCAAGGAGAGGTATAAGTGGCTATTTATACTTACTTCCATCTTTTAACCGGGTATCAAGGGGAAAAGAATGAAGTAGTTGAAGGGCCTAGAGAAGAAACGTCGAGTATTATTAATACTCCATCATACACAAATCAGCACTTCAAAATATAAATGAAACAGAAGAGATGTCATTGTGGTGTTGTAAAGTCTTGATCCAGCTTTGTCATATTTCCCTCTGACAGAGAGAAAGTTTTCTAATCCGTTATGAAAATAAAAGAAATTTATGTACATGTAGGGCAGAGATGGGCAAACTTTTTGGCCCAAGAGCCACATCTGGGTGTGTGGAAACTGCATGTAGGGCCAGGGCAGGAGGGAGTGCAGGGTGTGGGAGGGGTGCGGTGTACAGGAAGGGGTTCAGGGCAAGGGGCTGGGACAGAGGAGGGGTGTGGGTGTATGAGGGGGCCCCGGCCCAGCACACTTACCTGGAGAAGCTCCAGGTGGCAGCAGTGCACACCGAGGCTAGGGCAGGCTCCCAGCCTGCATGCCCAACCTGGCCCAGGCCCTGCGCTTCCCCGGGAAACGACCGGCACCACGTCCTTGTGGCCCCTGGAGGAAGGGGTGTATAGGGCTCTGCGTGTTGCCATTGCCTGTGGGTTCCTCCCCTGAAGGTCCCATTGGCTGGGGACGGGGAACCGTGGCCAATGGGAGCTTCGAGAGGTACCAACAGGCAAGGGCAGTGTGCGGAGTCCTCTGCTCTGCTCTGCCCTCCCTCCCCTCTGGGCCGCAGGGATGTGGTGCCCGCCACTTCTGGGAGGGGGTGGCAATCCTGCGGGCCAGATCCAAAGCCCTGTGGGGCCGGAGCTGCCCGTGGGCCGTGGTTTGCCCACCCCTGATGTAGGGAGCTCCTTCCCAATTGCACAGAACCACAGGGTTGAAGCAATGAAAGTATTCATGCCTATCAGAAGATACAGGTGCCAACTGAATATGGGCACTCTCCAGTCTTCATCCAAAAATGTTGTGTAACACATAATTTAAGCACATTACTTATCACGCTTTCAAAACTACATCAACAAATCAGCATGTTTTAATCATCCTGTTTGCTGTATATGAGAAAACTGAGTCAGTACACCAATACAAGAAGTAAGGTGACTGCAATCTTAGTGCCATATTAAGAGTCTACTGCAACAAAAGACAGACAGGGAGGTGAGGTAGTATCTTATATTGGACCCATTTCTGTTGGTGAGAGAGACAAGCTTTCGAGCTTACACGAGCTCTTCAAAGTCAATTCACTGAAAGCATAAGCCATATTTTAATAGAAGGGCAACCTTGTGGGGCAGCAGGACTATGGTATTTATTCAGTGCATACACTGCCAAAAAATACAGTAAGTCCCACCCAAAGTTTAAGTCTAATACACTATGATAACGTGAGGATTTATAAAATTAAGTTAAAAACATCTAATAATCTATGGAAGACTATACCCAATGTGAAACCTTCTGAAGAGATGAGCTGGGTTTTGCGGTTTTTTAATTGTAGCATTTGTGGCAAAGATTTGCTGCCTGATAATTCTGGAGGAAAGAGACAGGAAACAGATCTGAAAAACTTTTTGCAAATAATTTTGGTATTTTATCCATGAGATAAATAAAAAATTCTTTTGTAAGCCTCAATTAATCAAAAGCCATTTCTCAACATTAACAGGTTTTATATACAAACCTTATGTTTAAAATACTTTTCAAATTTTATTCTTGCAAGTTCCACACACTGAGACCAATTTCGGGGTCTTCTACTGAGTGATTTGATAGCTTGAAAACAGCCTTCTAAACTCTCTCCTGACTTTATTCTCTGAACAGAAAGGGGGAATAGGAAACAGTATTAGACTGGACAAGCTCTGTTACAACCATTTAATAAAACGAAAGAGTAAATTAAACTTTGTTACCTTACTAAGAAAAGGGAAAGCGGAAATCTAATTTATGAAATATTCTTTATTCTAGGCTTCACTATTTCACTTCATGCCACCCTTTTTGCAGCTTCTGCTTTGCAATTTGTCCAAAATACTATTGCCTAACATAGCAGTTCCGAAGTTACCTGCTTGTTAGATGTTTATTCCATTTTGTTTCTATTGGCCTCAATCCAGGTTACCATGGGGTAATCAGTGCTCAGTATAGAGAATGAGTGTGCAAATCCTCTTACTGGAAGTTGCATATTAATTTACCATGCAGAAAAATGAAATTATTTACTTGGAAGCAAATTAGTTTCTTTCTAGTTTCTTCAGATTAGTTGTTGCAGCAATTCTCAGGAAGATGCCCAATATTTTCTTAATCTCAAAGGACAGTATTAAAACTCACTGCTCCCACCCATGTGTACAGCTACATATCAGCTAGAGAAGCTTTCTACACACCACTGACTCAGCTTTGGGCCACTAACTCAGACAGTGGCAGTTCAGGAAGTGGTAGAGGTGTTCCTGAGGATAAGGCTATTGTGGATATTTATAACTAATCTTATTTTGCACCCAGTCTAATCAATGATTATTAAGACTACGTTTTAGTCACAGGTATTTTTTTGTAAAAGTCATGGACAGATCACAGGCAGTAAACAAAAAACAAATTCATGGCCCGTGACCTGTCCATGGCTTTTACTAAAAATACCCATGGCTAAAACGTAGCCTTAATAATCATTGATCACATTGGTGCAAAAGAAGCAGCAGCAACATTCCCCATGCTCAGCTCCTAGGCAGAGGTGTAGCCAGCCAGCTCTGTGCACTGCCTTCACCTATACGCACCATCCCTGCAGCTCCCATTGGCTGTGGTTCCCAGTCAGCCGGAGCTGCGGAGCCAGGGCTCTAGGTGGAGGAAATACACAGAGCTGCATGGCCACGCCTCTGCCTAGCAGCTGAGCAAGGGGGATGTCTCTGCTTCTGGAGAGCCCCCCAGGTAAGCGCTGCCCACAGCCCGCTTCACCTCATCCTGTGCCCCAACCCCATATCCCCCCACACACTCAAACTCTCCTGCTGCGGGGAAGGGGAGGGGTACACATGCCATGGCGCACCGGCTGCTGCAGAAGTCACGAAAAGTCATGGAATCCATTACAAACCTACAGCCTTAATGATTATCATCACATCACAGATTCTGTATTAGGAATGAAAACAGAACTGAACTTGAATCTTGATCTTAAAACAACAGCCCATTACTTTAAGCCCCTTATTTTAATCATAACATTTATTCCTACCTGCAAGACCTCTTCTGCGGATGGGTAGGTTTGCCAAAATTTGTTAAACAATGAAGGCTTGTGAGAAAACGCACTTTCAAACTAAAAAACAAAAGCAGAACTATGGTGTTGTGCAGGTCACTATTCTTTAAGTTGATTCCCCCTTCCCCCCCGCCCACTTTTAAATACAGAAAGAATGTGTGTACCATGCAAGGCAGTACACCTACCTTATCCCTTGCCCACTGTATTGTGTGCTCAATGGCAGCTGGGAAAGATTTTAAAGTGCAAAAAGGTATTTCTTCTTCTGGTGGATCTCGCTAAATTAAAAAAAAAAAAAAGAGCAGTGTATACTGACAGACATGTTAAAGTATATTACTATCGGTACATTGTAAATGTCTGTATTATCTGTAGGCTGAACTTCAACTGACATTAAACATAAAGGCTGTTGGAGGTTGTTTATGAAAACATTACAATTAGATTGCCAGAACAAAGCTAAATTGCCACAGTGGCATTAGACGTGTCTTTACAGGCAAGAGGGATATTATAAGTAGATCTGTTTTCACTGCAACTGAAAAACAAAACTTAAAAGGCAAGAGGGTAGGAGTTCCAAAAGCAAAACTGAACCATGATACTGCATTTACATAAGGGCATCACTTCCCCATTTTCAAATAAGAACAGGTGCCAACATTTTAAGGTTATTTCAGAATTACTTTTAATTTCTGATCCCACTGTAACTGCTGGTTAAATAGAGGAAACAAAACCCTTAAAACATATTAGTTTTGGTTCTCCTCTGCAAACATCTTTAGAAAAATAATTTTTGCCACAGTTTGAAGTCTGACTTTCCAACAACAGGAGGTCACTCAAACGGGTCACTTGCATTTAAAATACACAAGAGGTAGAAAAAGTATAAGAAAAAAGGCACTTGTAGGATCAGCCACACATGGTAAGCTACTGTTACGAAAAGAGCACTTACGTGGCTGTTATAGGACTCTGTCAGATGAGGCACAATAGTTTCTGTGTGTCCTTTAGTTCCCATTGTTCCAGAGTCTAAGAGAGGACGCAGGTTTGCTACACAACGACTAAAGTGGAAACACAACATAAAAGATATCAGGGGAAAAAATCATTCAGGATCTCACTAACCTCTCTGGAGTATCTGAAATCAAGCCAAATGTCCTCAAAAAAAAAAATCTTCATGGATACTCTTTTTGCTTCTGAATGTTTCGTAAGTGAAGGATTGTTTCCTTATAACTCAAAAACTAAGTTTGCTGTCAAACCTGATGTTTTAGCCCTTGACAGTGTTTGCCCTGACTACATTCCAGACCTCTCCTTTGCGCATTCTCTGGCTGGGATTCTGTGCTTGCAAACCATCTACTGGTTGAGTTTTCCTTCACAGTGTCCTGGAGTTGGCAGGTCTCATTTTTCCTGTGGTGGACCATTCATGATACAACTCATGTCTCTCTACACTCTTCAAAAGCACCTTCATGTTTTTTCCCCATAAAGGGAAATTCTCTCCCAAATTACACTTCCCTTTAAAGTTGCAACCCTCAAACCCTTTGTATTTTAAGTTTTTATATTGTATTTATTATCCCAACACTAAATACTTTGCTGAACAGTGAGTTACATAATCTCGCTAATAACACATAGCAAGTTCAACATGGAAGTCATTGAGCCACACAAAGGGGAAACCTCATGATGCAGCATTTAAAGGTAATCACTTCTCAGACCAGAATCAATCGCATTTTTCAAGATGAACTGCAAAGGACATTGAAAATTTACATCAGTTTCTAATATCTGGGCTCAATGTTTCCATTATCCAGGCCAGGAGAGGCATTCAGTGTGCAACATGAAATGGACCTCCCTTCCCTCCATTTTCAGGAACGCCCAGGTCATGCATTATCCAACAATGTCACAGGTATCCAGTAGCCCAAACAGATTTTAAGGATATAGGAAAGACTTTAAAAAAAGACTGACAGATTGGCTCCTGAACTTGTCTTGGGCCTTGTCTCACTGAGGATTTCTATTACTTATGCCATCATAAAGGCAATGCCATTATGAACTGATTTGCACTGAAGTAGCTTATTCCTGCTTAAAACTAGGGGAAGCCACACTAGAACAAATCAATTTACTGAAGCCTTGCTTGTCTACACTAAGTGTTTCCATTAGTGCAGCTACACTAATGGATGGCCAAAGATGTAATTCTCAGCACCTCAGAGGTATTCTCCACCACCTCTTCCCTTACAGTTTTTGGCTGCTATTTCATGCCAGAGAAAACATTCTGAGACCATCCCTATTACATGCTGTCATCACTGTTTATATCAGCTAAGATGAATTTTACACACACACACACACACCACACACACACACCCCTTTTTTTTTTTTTTTTTAAAAAGGCAATCCAGTTTGTGGCCTACATTCCTCTCAAGGTCTGAAAGGCAAGACTGAGGATACTACTGTCAAGTCACATTTAAAAAAAAAACACTAGAATTGGAGGAAAAAAGATTAGGGGGAACAAAAACCAGAGGAGCAGATCTGACGCCCATCTCAACACACGTACCTGTCTATATATCGCCTTGCCTCCACATTGTCTAGAGCTGTAACAATGATGTCTTGCTTGGTGTAGAATTCATCATTGTAAATGTTCTCAGTGGCTGGACACACTTTATTAAGATACGGCTCTATCTTTAACTGAGGATTGATGTTCAGGGTTGCTGCTGCTGCAGTATAGCTTTTAGGTTTCTAATCAAATGAAAAATGTGTTTATTTTATGTTTATTCATTCTAAAACCAAGAGTCAAGGTGGCTAGATTTAGGTCACGAAAGTTCCTCCAGGATTGCAGATTAAACAACCATTCAATGTATAAAATGTATAAATCTGAACCGCACCGCTGAAAATGAGGAAATAAAAAGTTAGACAGGAAACCAAGTTATGGTTACTCAAGAGATGAGCTCTTCACCTTTAATCATCCTATTCATCCAAAACAGGCTGTGAAAGATCTGCTCTGAGGGCCTGGCCAAACCCAATCCAGACTAGATGCAATACGGGTGGTTTGGGGAAGTTGGAGACAAAGCATCTACAGCAGGCGTGGGCAAACTATGGCCCAGAGGCTGCATCCAGCCCTCCAGACATTTTAATCCGGCCCTCGAGCTCCAGCCAGGGAGCAGGGTCAGGGGCTTGCCCCACTCTGCGTGGCTCCTGGAAGCAGCAGCATGTCCCCACTCCAGCTCCTACATACAGGGGCAGCCAGGGGGTTCCACACCCTGCCCCTGTCCCAAGCACCACCCCTGCAGCTCCCATTGGCCAGGAACTGCGGCCAATGGGAGCTGCAGGGGTGGCGCCTGTGGACGAGGCAGTGCGCAGAACTGCCTGGCCGTGCATTCGCATAGGAGCTGGAGGGAGGACATGCCACTGTTACTGGGAGCTGCTTGAGGTAAGCACCGCCTGGAACCTGCACCCCTGACCCTCTCCTGTGCTCCAACTCCCTGCCCCAGAGCAGCCCTGATCCCTTTCCCACCCTCTGAATCTCTCAGTCCTAGCCTAGAGCACCCTGTACTCCCAACTCCTCATCCCCAGCACACCCCAGCCAGAGCCCTCACCCCCTCCCACACCCGAACCCCCAATTTAGTGAGCATTCATGGCCTGCCAATTAATTTCTATACCCAGATGTGACCCTTGGGTCAAAAAGTTTGCCCACCCCTGATCTATAGAATAGGGTAGAGATGGTGTCTGCCCCTATTACTGCAGTAGACTTTCTGCTTGTGGTGCTTTTGAATCCCCGATTGCCCCTAGGTAGCATCTGTGGCTAAAAGTACATTTCAGTTGCATATAGGCAGGAAAATGTGACCAGTGCTTACCCAAAGTAGACCTCAAACAATAACCAATAGCACTGTGATTTCAAAACTGAATTATTGAAATGTCATCTACAGGAGGCTGACCTCAAAGGTCACAGTAAAATACTATTATCCGCATAACTGACAGCATTAACTGGGGGGAATAGTTAAGACAGCGTATATTTATATGCAAAGATGCACACTGGCAAGCTAGTTGATTTGACCATTATGAACTCCAAATTAAAACATCTAGCATCATAACTCCAGGGTCTCCATACCAATATTTCAGAAAGTCATGGCGAAAGTGTTTAAAGCAGACTATCATTTTATCATTAATTCTGTTCATAATTCTCATCACTCTCAGTGGCCTGCAAAAGGTCTTTGTTCTGATTCTTCACTCACAGCTATGTAAAGGAAGAATAACTTCACTGAAGTCAGTGGAGCGACACAGGTGTATATGAGTGGAGATTTAGGCCCTTTGAGTCCATTAAACTGGTGTTAACATAAATAATAAATTTAGATGTATGAATAAGTCTAAATATTAGATTTAGTATTGTTAAAGTCCATTCCTCTCCTCCCCCCGGTTTCTCAAAGACTCCTTTCTTTGCACACAAATATTTATATGCTTAAGCTAAGGTCTCACAGTGGGTAATGATGCAAAAAGAAAGTCTACCTGTATATGATGGGGTCGAAAAAGAAACTGCCTGTTCAAGTTGGATTTCTCTATCAAGTCTGGATCTGTAATTGTGACCTACAGCAAGAAGGAAAAAAAGAACCACTGAAATTAGAAATTAAGTGTGCTGATCAGCACTGCTCTTTTTGTAAAATCTAGTTTCCAGTGTTAAAATAAGATTGACAGATGGTAACATGAGCATTAAGACTGTTACAACAATCTATTTTAATATCTTAGATTTTAAAACAAATTATTTCCCAAGAGTGCTGCTCATGAGTTCTACTTTCAAATCACACATGAACATCCCAATTTACACGCAACTCTCTTCCTCCTACCCAAGAACTCAATCCAAAACAAGACTAACTCCTTAATAAGACTACAATGGGATACAATTTTTATTTTAAATATGCAACTGTAAGAGGGTATTTAAACTGGTTTTCATTATAAACAATCCTCTTTAAAAGAGGAAAAAAAATGAGACAAGCACACATCTCTGTACACCATCATCGCTTTCCCCGGATAGTCTCCAATACATTCAAAGCATGCCATATTTACAATAAACCCTGTCTTATGTTATTGTTTAGATACATAATGGCAAGCTAATGTGTGCATAAAACTTACCATGCCTTTGTCTCGGCCACTACCAACACCAAGAAGTGCAAAATTTTTTAACATTTCACAGCCTATTGCTCCACACCCAACCTAAAGAAAATACAGTTATAGTGGTCAATGCCATCATTTTATTTCTATCACTTAAAAAAATAAGAGGGGACTTCATAACATAAGATTAGCTGAAAAAGTATATAAGTTACAGTAAATATCGAGGTGAAATTCAAAATGCAGATGTTTAGCTACAAAAGTCCTGAATGATCTAGGCCCCAGTTATCAGAGACACCATATGACCTGCTACAACAATTTCACGCAGAAGGAACGCTCCAACCATTTAAATGAAGGGTGAAACCATCAAGAACTAGGGGGAGTATATTCTTTTTGGCAAACCATCAACTCGATGCCAAATATACAACTAAACCCTAACCTAGCCACTCTCTGAGTGACATTCAAGACATTGTTCTATCAGGCTTTTCACTAACTTGCCTGACATCTTTTATACTAGCTTCTAGCTACTTCCATGCATTCTCTGAGAAAAATTAGGTTGGCTGCTATGATGGACTGCAAAGCAGGAAAGATTATGTTCTGAGCTGTTTTATGAGAAGTAGCCCAGAAACCAAAGCAGTGGACATCTCATAAATACTACCATTAAAGTTTACCCAGTTAGGGTGGTTAGATGACCTTTCTGGACAACTACAAATAGATTTTCTCCAAATCACTCTTCATTTCTTGCTCCAAGATTTTCTCCAAAGATTTAAAACATCTTGTATTAATAAGACTTGTTTTCCACATACAGACACAGTTCCTTTATATTCAGGACATTATGAAGCACCACAGCAGGAACCAAACTGTCATTCTAAAAGTTATAATTTTGCAATGCATTCTTTGTATATTTTTATTCCTTTACTCATTAAGACCTTGATCTTCAAGGAAGTCCACATGACCAGTGTCTCATTGTATACAGCTCCTTGCAGGTTCAAGGCATCATTTACACAATTCAGTAATTTACAATGGATCTCTTAGATATTAATGTATCTTACTGAGAATCTACTTTTACTTTTGAATGGTTATCTGGCCAGTTATTCATGTAACCACTACAGCTCTGGCTAATTTGAGGACAATTATAATTACTTGCACCATAATATACAACAGTTCACGTAACACATTACTTCATATCATAAGCCAAACTTACCAGGAAAACATTCAACTTGTGCAGCTTTTGACACAGAGACTCTCCAATGCAAACTCTCAAGGCATCATATTTATCTCCCCTGTGCAGACACATTCAGATAAAGCGGGAAAACAGTAAGGCAAGAGTGATACTAACCTACATATGATAAATGGCATATATTGTGCTTCAATATTAGCTAAGAAAATGAGGTGAAAACTTCCCCACAACTCATACAGTCTCAGGACTCATTACTTAGTCCTGCCGTGAATGCAGGGGACTGGACTAGATGACCTCTGGAGGTCTCTTCCAGTTCTATGCTTCTGTGATTTTAAAAATAAGATATGCCCACCTAGGGAACATTTCCTCTAACTGATTAAAAAAATGTGCAGTTAAAGTATGTACTGAAGTATTACTAGGTTAAAATCTTAAAAACTGGATTGCATGCTCACAAATGATTCAGTACATAAAACACTATTACATTTAGAATATTTCAGCTTTACCTTGGGAGGAATTCTTCACAACTGGTCTTGTCTAGAGATACAGCAATATCCAATGCATCAATATACAGCTAAGGGGGAAGAAATAATTTGATCACATGAAAATACTTCAGATTAATGTGTAAATGTATTTGATTTAGAAGGCGACAATTAGGAATGCACACTTTCTGTGTACAATATGTAGCCATGAAAATTAGGAAAATTAAATATGGAAGACAAAGGCTAAATCTCTACTGTCAATATACAATTAAATAGCATCATTAACTTGGGAGTTATTTTTCCTAGCTACTAAAAGTTTATAATGAACTTGAAAATAAACGTTTATGCCAGAGAAAAAGCTGGTATGTTCATAGCATTCAGATGTCTCTTTTGATCTATGACAGTTATTTCACTTATCCAGTCCTTTTGAAAGTAGTTCCCAATGAGTCTCGGACTGTTTTTAACCAAACTGCATTCTAGAGGCCAGTCCCAACATCCCTGGCAGCACCATTCTTATCTACAGTAGTTCAAGTTAGCATACATCATATATTACACCTTCACACCGACAATGATAACAGTAAGTGTCTATGCTTGCCTTCAATTTCAGCATGTGGAAACAACCTCCATACCCTCTGCCATGTGTTAATAAAGCTAAACATCAGAACAAGAGAAAAAACTTACCCACTGCTGCAAAGGAGAAAATTTTCCCGTTACTGCTTTCAAGACTTCTTGGCTAGCAACACCACCTATTGCTGCAGCAAGGGGAGCTAGAAATCCCTGAGCAGTCCTAGAGAGCCATTTCACTATGTCTGCATTCACTTGAGGCTGAAAGATAATCCACAGTAAAGAGGATTTTATGAATTTCTCCCAGAAATGAAAAATATTCTGTGCTTGTGAGACAGTGCTATCAATCAGGCAACGACATGTACTTTTTATCCAGAAGATAGGAACAGCAGAGTCAACCCTGACCCAAAGGTACCAGCACTTCTAGAAGTGACAGTATTTCAAGTCTCCATACCCATTCAACCTCTGGCTTTTATCATCATCCAACTCTTCTGACAATGGAGCCAACAGATGTGGTTTTCCTATGGGGGAAGAGACACTGAAGTGGCTGAAGCCCTACAGATTAAGGAAGTATGCCCTACAATCCTAGAAGAAGGCCTGCCATTCTTAGGCATGACATCGTGGGGATTCCAGGGCCAACGGGAACAGCCACTGTGAGGCCAGTTCATCTAATAGCCACCCAGACTTCCAAAAGTAAACCCATATTGGATTTAATCATGTTTTAATCAGCACTAGCTCCCTCTCGCTATGCTTCCTAAACAGGGGATGGTCCAAACATGCAGGCAAAAGCAAACGGCGGACAGGATGGAAGGAAAGAGGTTTCTAGGGAGTATCCTACATAGCCCAGAACCGCACAAGACTCAAGATCCAGGGGCAATGGAGCCTGGTTTCCATATTAGACTCAAGGGAATGTCCCGCCTGTATGAGGCCAAACCCACCTGAGGAAAGGATGCATAGTTCTCTTTTCCTGCAGCAGGAGCTGTAGGTTTAAAATCCATCAAAAGAATACCAACAAAAGCTGGGTCAAGGGCCAGAAACTAAAGCAAGGCAGGTATACATGTATTTAAAATTATCTATAACAAAAGCTCTTAAGAATATTAATCACATTCACACTATAACCACCTGCATAACACTGTAGAGTAATTGCAACTTAGCTAAGAGCTACTCACTTTGCTTTCCAGTGTTTTACTTATGGATACTGCTATTTTCAACATCTCCTCAGCATCCTGAAGGCATCTAAATCCCAGGACAAAAACACCAACAAAAGCTTAATAGTAAAGATTTTTTTCCATGAATACGAACATAGAAGAACAATTCCCTGCACAAAAAGCCAGGAAGCAAACTCAAGAAATGTGTCTAGTTTTTGACTGTAAAAGTGCTCAAAATACATCTTAAAAACTGTAATATTTAGTTCAAAAATAGGTGTCTTTACTGGTTATGTCTACACAAAAGGTTTTAATGTTGGTATTTTAGCTCTGACAATATAAGCTTAGAACACCACCTGAAGCTGGACTCCTAAAGCAGGGATGGGCAAACCTTTTGGCCTGAGGGCCACATCTGGGTATGGAAATTGTATGGCAAGCCATGAATGCTCACGAATTGGGGGTTGGGGTGGGACCAGAAATGAGGAGTTCAGGGTGCAGGAGGGGGCTCCGGGCTGGGGTAGGGGATTGGGGTGCAGGAGGGGGTGAGGACTCCGGCTGGAGAAGTGGGCTCTGGGGTGGGGCCAGGGATGAGGGGATTGGAGTGCAGGAGGGGGCATCAGGCTGGGGCAGAGGGTTTTAACGTATAGGAGGGGGCTCCAGGCTGAAGCTGGGGGCTGGAATGCGGGGTAGGGGAGGTGAGTGGTTTGGAGTGCAGGAGGGTGCTCCAGGCTCAGACCAACGGATTCAGAGGGCAGGAGGGGGATTATGGCTGGGGCAGGGGGTTGGGGCTGTGACAGACCCAGGCCAGTGGGGTACAGGAGTCTGGTAGAGGACAAATATACTGGTCACTAGTTGAGTAGTTTTCTGTTCCTTGAGTGACCAGAGCAGGGGCTCCACTAGAGTAATCAGGAACCTGCTAGAACCAATTCAGGCAGATAAACTGAACACCTGCAACCAATCAAGACAGGCTAATCAGGGCACCTGGGTTTAAAAAGGAGCTCACTCCAGTCAGGGGGGGAGGAGCCAGAGGAGAGGAACTGGGTGTGAGGAGCTGGGAGTAAGAGGGTATGCTGCTGGAGGACTAAGGAGTACAAGCGTTATCAGACACCAGGAGGAAGATCCTTTGGTGAGGATAAAGAAGGCGTTTGGAGGAGGCCATGGGGAAGTAGCCCAAGGAGTTGTAGCTGTCATGCAGCTGTTGCAGGAGGCACTATAGACAGCTGCAATCCACAGGGCCCTGGGCTGGAACCCGGAGTAGAGGGCAGGCCCGGGTTCCCTCCAAACCTCCCAACTCCTGATCAGACACAGGAGGAGTTGACCCAGACTGTGGGGAAGATCACTGAGGTGAGGAAATCTGCCAATAAGCGCAGGACCCACCAAGGTAGAGGAGGAACTTTGTCACAGGGCATAGGAGGTGGTCAGGGGTGCAGGCTCCGGGTGGCCTTTATCTCAAGCAGCTTGCGAAAGCAGCAGCAGCATGTCCCCCCTCCGGCTCCTACATGGAGGCGCAGCCAGGCGGCTCTGCGTGCTCTCCCGTCCGCAGATGCTGCCCCCGCAGCTCCCAGAAGCAGTGGCATGTCCCCTCTCCGGCTCCTATGCAGAGGCGTGGCCAGGAGGCTCTGCACACTGCCCCATCTGCCCCCGCAGCTCGCGGAAGCAGCGGTACGTCCCCCCCTGGCTCCTACATGGAGATGCGGTGCCAGCCAGGCAGCTCTGCATGCTGCCCCATCCACAGAGACCACCCCCACACCTCCCATGGGCCGCAGTTTCCAGCCAATGGGAGCTGCAGAGACGGCACTTGGGGCAGGGGCAGCATGCGAAGCCCCCTGGCTGCCCCTACATGTAGGAGCCGGAGGGAAGACATGCCACTGCATCTGGGAGCCGCACAGAGCCACAGCATGCACGGAGTGGGACAAGCCCCCAACGCCGATACCCATCTGGAGCACCAAAGCGGGGAAAGCCCCTGACCCTGCTCCCTGGCAGGAGCTCAAGGGGGCGGATTAAAATGCGGCCTGCAGTTTGCCCACCCGTCTCTTAAAGGCTACTTATGTTTGTATGTGTTCAGGGACTTAATTATATGAATTTATTAGTGGTAAAAGGTGAGACTAAAATTCTCTCTTTATCCATGCAAGACCTATGGGATCACATAGTGCAGTGGCAGTGCAAGCTTCTGCACACTGCTCCATTAATGGGAAACCATCATGATATACAGGGATGGCCACTGAAGAAAAAGTAGTTAGATATCTGGCCTCTCCTGGTGAGACTGACAATGAGATGCCAGATAGCGGAGTGGTTTTTGAGTGTGTCATGGACTAAGACCAAACTCATTAATAACTGTTCAGTGGCATACCCATAGATTGTTACTTTCTATCATTACTAAACTGGCCTTGATTTGAACTCATGATCTAGAGATGAAAAACTCCAGGTACCTCACCAGTAACACAATCCATCACATTCCCCTGCAATAGTCTGATATTGGAAATGAAACAAATTAATCATCAGAAGATAAACACGGTATTCAAATGACATTACCCAATGTTCGGCATGCGACCAAAGTTTTCCTGGAACTGGTTCAGTGCAAGCATGGCAGTGTGAATTTGCAAAGGTGCCTGTTAAGGAAGAGGAGATGTCTGATTTACACAGAACTAATTCATGGCTAACTCAGGGCTCATCTATACAGTGCAGAAAAGCACACCAGAGGGATATAAGTTGTACAATGCTCTAAAGTGTTAAACTCTAACTGCCCTAGCTAGACCCTGCTGATGCGCTCTAAAATGTACCTAGTGCACGTTGATATAGTCCCATTTGAAAGAGTACTATGTTAACATGCATTAGGAACCTTTCAAAGCACATCAGCAGGATTCACCCAAAACAGTTAAAGCACAACACTTTAAAGCACTCTAGAATTTACACCTCTCTGGTGCGCACTGTGTACACAAACCCTCAGAGGACACTGCCAAATAAATACTTTTTTATAGTTAAGTTTAAACTTTCCTTCCCCCCGGCCTCACATTTTGGTCCTTTTTCTAGATGGCAAACATTTTTCCACAGTGTTCTGAAAGTTTTGTTAGCTATCTTCTTGCTGGAGCACAGGTGAAGGTCAAAATTAACACTTCAGCTCTAACAAGAAGAGTTTGAATGCAAGGCTTTCCAGTACCTAATAAAGCAAATGATAGTTACATTACCCAATACAAAAGCCAAACACTAGTTGTCAAGAAAGGAAAGCCCCAGAAGAAAAGAGGAAAAAAAAATGAAGTGTGGGATGGAATCACCAGTGCAAATGTTTTGATTCAACATTTAAATGGGATTAAAGTTGTGCAAGTTGGGGGTCCATAGTATGTTACTAAATCAGTGGTAGGAAGATGATAACACTAGATTCAAGTACTAGTGAGGCAGTTTTAACATTCAGTATATAGGGAGCTCTCAGATTTCAAGCAGCAGAAATCATTGATTAGTAGCCTTAGCCAATCACTGAATAGTATACCTTGCAGTTAGATATTTATATGAAAAATGAGACTTCTTAACAAGTTATTGAATTTGGCTCTTACATTTTCCCACAAAATCTCGAACAGGACTTCTGGGTCAAGAGCTTTTACAACAATAAATGTTTATAACACATACATTTTATGTTACCATTTCACACTGAGACCCCCTTCGCCTTTCTACTCCATACTTTCCAATACACTCACATTCAACCAATACAAAATTAGACAGATATGAAACTTCATATTGCAAAATTATGGGATATTTAGTCTTAAAAAAATCCACATGCTAATTACCTCAGGTTTGCTAAAATCTGCAAGAAGGTAAGTTGGGTTTTTTAACTGCTTCTCCAGCCGTTCCTAGAAGAAAACAAGATCTCCTGAACAGAATGTATTACACTTATTTACTTACATGTCCTGTTCTATTGTGGGGCAATGAATGGGACAACAATGGTGACTGATCTCTAACTCCACACATGAAGCACTGAAATCTACACATAACTTCTTTTCGGTGTTCTCATCTCTATTACTCTTCATTTCACTAATGCTACAGAAGTTAATGTATTTCTACTTTTGCTCAAAGAGTTTCTATAAATGACATCTGCAGCTATGTTAGATATCCAATTGGCTATACCTATTCCAGCAATACTTCTGCCTGTCAGTTATTGGTGATTCTACACCAGCGGCCAGTTCTGTGATGGTTTTGTAAGTGCACAAGGAAAGACTAGATAAATGCACTTGTGTATCATTGAGTGGTGACTTACAGGATGGACCACCCACCACATGAAATGCTATTTCTGGTTGTCCATTAGGAGCTCTTGGAATCCTCTGGGAATAAACAATTTAAAGGAATGGAAAGTGCAAAATTTGAACTCAGGTCTCCAGGGGTGATAAGCCAGTGCACTGTTCCATTGCACCATCTAGCTACCATTCACACTTGATAGGAGCAGAAACAACAAAATCAGAGAACAGTTGAGCAGTTAAGATTATATGCAAAGAATCTGGTGTAGAACCCAGACTAAACAAACAATTTAAAGGAAAAGTGTGTGTATGTCCAGGGGGACGGGGGAGGAGGGAGTGCCAAGGCAACGCAGTGGGGAGAGGACACTAACCTTTCACTTCTAGAGACGTGGGGTAGTAATTTGGGCTTGCCACAAAACAAGTGACCATGTGCAGAGTTAACAGTGAAAATGCTATACATATTCACATACATCTTGTTCTCTCAGTATGCTGCTGAAAGCACTACATATTCTCCAACAGCCCAGCCAAGAGGTATTCTTACAACATTCCCTTGTGCTAGGGTTAAGAAGGAGGCTTATCAAACATTCAGATTTACTGGACTGATGAACAACAAATTTAAGTTGAAGTTTTCAGGCTTCTCTGCAGTTGAATAATGAAATTACTATTTTTCTGACCGTATGGGGGCGGGGGTACCATGTTAGCCAAAAAGTTACCTGTCCTTTCATCCTATTTATACCTTCTACATATACCTTTATCTGCAAACACTCAATTCTCATTCCACTTTTTTAAAAACACACTTCCATTTAGAAGAAAAACATGCTGCACCAAGACAACACTTACAAAGCGAAATATTTTGGGTGTCTTTACTTGGACAGCTATGCCTCCATGTAAGTAAGGCTCCATATCTGAAGTATCACCAATGCTGAAAGAATAAGGTGACACCACTGAAAAGATAAAAGGTTAATCGTTATTTTGGTGACGATGTCACATAATAAGCAGCTTAGGTACATACAGTTATTCCATTTCTCAGGAATGTATGTTATTTCTGCTAATACTTCTACTCACTCATTGCTTCTTGTCAGGTTGTAATTGCTATAGTTCAACCCTATGACAAAACCATGATGGTCAGTGTAGTTTACCCATTTTTCAACATTTCATGTCTTTTCCCAGGTATGGGCCTAAAGCATTAGTTTAAAATAATTTGTTATATAGACACACACAAACACACACACCCTTTTAAACTGTAAGGAACTTTCGTTATCAGTTTAGCCGTAAAGGAACAGGAAATATGAAGTATGGGTTTCCCCGGGACTGGACAATTAGAGCAACACAATTTAGCCCAATCAATACTCACTTAATTTTGTACTATCAACCAAGCTCAGCACCATAGCAGAATAACATGGAAACAGAGGCAGGAACTTTTGCAAAGCAGCTGGAGCACTTAAGGGCAAAAACCAGGGCTTTGTCAAAAATTCATTCATCAAAACACCATTTAGTTATGGAAGAATATTGTTAGGGAATAAGCATCAGTAAGGCTATGATTTCGGCACAGAAATTGTTAGTAAATTTCATGGTAGAGGTGGAGGGGGGAATCTGTACATCACAAAAAAGTCAGCAAATAATGTAGTTTTTGCTACGTCAACACACACAAGGTGAAAGGTAAAGCTGGGGGGCGGGAGGGAAGAGGGGTTTGGATTGCAAACCTACCCACCCTGCATTCACTGCAGGGCTGGGCCTGACTCCCTGCTAGGGGCATTGAGACTTGGCACATGGGGTCACAGCACCACTCAGGTTTGGCCTGTCTACCCCTCCATCTCCATGGGGCTGATGAGCCAAACCTGAGTGGTGCTGTGATCCCATACATCAGGTAGCAGTGCCACTCAGTTTGGGGGCCTAATTAAATGTAGTTTTACATTCATTTTCAAGATTTCAAGGACTGAATTCAAATGCACGATTTCCATGACATCCATGCTAAAACTGTAGCCCTAAGCATCAGGGTACTTTAGCCAACTGGAAAACAAAGGCAGAAAGAGGGACTTGGGGAGAAATCAGGGAAGTTAGGAGGAAAGAATAGAAGTGTTCAGTTCAGAAAAGCTCAAAACAAGACAGACATTTCATCACTAACATTATTGGACTCTGTGCTATAGATTTACAGTTTCTACCTCCAACACAGCTAGGATAAGATGTTACCCAAGAAATTTTGCACTACAAAACCTACATGATGATATTAACATAGCCAGATGTCACCACAAAAAATTAAGTACTATCATTCAGAGGTCTCTGATAAAGAACACAGAACTGACTTGAAATAATTTGGCACAATCGTGCAGTAAATTTCCCCTTCAGAATTTAAATTTTACCTCAAAATTTACTTTAACAAGTTTACAGTACAATTAAATTTGAGAGACTGGCTGAGATTTAGATGGAATATGAGTTCCATGTTCCTAGGATACTATCAATGACTGAATGCTAAAAATATCAGGTGTCCAAAACACTGTAGATGGTCCCAATCCCAGTGGTTCTGACCTCTTCATACTCATTTTATAAAAAAATGCTTTCACATCATCTCAGCATGTTCTAATCTAGCAGAGCTCCACAAACAGGAGATCCTTTAATTCAGTATTGATCTACACCAGCGTATCTACATTCTTCCTGCTGCAAGCATACTGGCATTGTAGTGAGGGAAAATGCACATATCTACCAACAAAAAAAGTGTTTCTATTGTTTTACTTGTGCAAAAGATACAAGGCCTACCCGTTATTTGTTGCATTGATCCATTTAAACAAGACATTCCATTAACTTCCCGAAAGGTTAAGCACTGTCCCGTTTCCAGCTTGTGAGGATGATTTTCAAGGCAAGTGACAATCCCAGGGTTTGACTGAAAATGGAATCGACTGCAAAGTTAGTAAGGAACGGTCCTAAAAGTGTAACCTCAGAAGCAACTAAACACGTAGAAGAGGTAAGAGCAGGGCTCTGTTACCTTACTGCTAATATCTTTGTTACTGAAGACAAACTGGCTATAGAGTGTGAGCCATGTCTTAAAGCAGTTTGTGAAAGACACCTGTTACACATTCCTTCCTTTCCCTAAAAGAAGTCTTTATTCCAGAATTCTGTATCCTAAACTGATCTTACTACCACTTATCTGAATTCAACAAAATACTATTCCCTAACAGATGCTGGAAAAAATTCTTGAGATCCCTGGAGAGAAGTACAGTACTTCAGAAACTTGAGTTCAATAAACCCAGGGAACCAATACATCATTTAAAAAAAATCCCTGGGCTTTGCCCCTCTCCATACCACACTCCTAATTCATTTCTTCAGTTCTGCACTCCTGAAACCAGAAAGACTCCTTGAAGAAGTTGGTCTCCTCACCTGTAACATTTTTAACATTCAGATGTAAAGATAATTAACTGTTCTACTTTGTAAATAACAATTCCTGTCCAAGAAGGCATTAAACTGACAGGCAATGTAAGGAGAATGATGGATCTATTCCACCCTCACTAGATGACAGAGACCGCTGGCCAGGTCAAACAGAATGTTTTTATTTAAATGTATGTAGTTTTCCCTTGGCCAAACTCATTTTACTCCTCCTCCTGTACATATCCCCAGGAAATCTTACGTTATTTAGAGGAGTGCATCTGCAAGACAGGGACTAGTATTAACATATCTATTATACCAATATGAACCTCTGTTGTACTGTATAACACCATTGTTCACTGTACTTTATGCTTGTTGTAAAAACAAAACTTGCAAAATAGAACTCCAGCCAGACCAAGTCCCTAACCGGAGTTTGAGAAGTAGAAACAAACAAAAAGGGAAATTAACCCCAAAATTTTTAAACAAACAAAACAAAGGGAAAACAACTGTGGCATTAACATGACACTGCCAAGCCATCATCCTGCTTATATGTTATATTCTTTTCCCTTTGTCTGCTGGGCTATTGAGACCATAAGTTTTCTTAGGCTGAGACTGTCTTCTATTGTATGTTTATACAGTGCCTAGAAGCAAAATGAGGCCCCTGTGGATTCAAGGTGATACCACAATACTGACACCTAACAAACAACTAGGGGGTAATAAATTCTGTAGGCTGAGCTCCTTGCACACACCGGGTGCTCCTTGTATCCCTGTGCCCCCCCTCTCCTCCCAACAAGCTCCCTACGTGCTACCCTCCCATATCCCTCTACTTCAGGGTTTGCCTGCAATCCCTGCCCACCCTCTCCTCTATGCCAAGGGCTCTGTGCACTCCTCCTTCCTCCCACCCCCATACTAGGATCCTCCCATTCCTTACCCCTACTCCTCTTATTTCTTTTCTTTCTGTCTGAGAGGAAAGTCATTCACTCGTGCATTTCAAACTGTATTGGTATGATGAGCAAAGCTGAAAGGGGAGGTATCATTGTTAGTGGCTGCCGTCAACCCGTTCTGTGATCTATACACAATTACAGAGGTAGTTGAAACTGCTCAGGCTGCTAACCACATGCCAGGGGCTCCATATGCCCCTTGCTCTCCCTTTCAGTTTTCATCAAATTAGGATTCTGTCCACTGATGCCTAAACCATCCCCTGAAATTCTGGAACTGATCAGATGCAGCATCCAAAATTTACCATGTTACAGACGGACAACATCAAGTTAAACGTAGATCATAAAACAAGTCAAATCATGGCAGTATGATTACTAGCTCTTACTTGTGTTATGTTTGAAATGAAGATTTCTTTTGGTTCCTCTCCTGTAGTATCCAGCACTTCAAATTCATCACCAAAGTCACAAAACAAATGTGACCATATTCCATACACATCTGCACTGATAAACTATAAAAGAAGGGAAAACTATGAGCATTCTTAATGGTGCACAAAACAGAAGTGTTCTTGCCACTTAAGGATACTATCCAATGATGTTAATTTAGGTGCAAATTCCACCCTGTGTACTGTATAGAATCCAGCAAACACTGTGCCATAAGACAGAATTTAGCCCTACATCAATCCTTCTAAATGAACACATACTGCTGGAACCAGAGATGGTATCAGCACACAACAAAACTAATGAAAAATGTTGTTTTCCATCTCTTGTATTTCGTCTCAGCTCATTCATTCTAGATCAGATTCACCACAGAATCATAGAATATCAGGGTTGGAAGGGACCTCAGGAGGTCATCTAGTCCAACCCCCTGCTCAAAGCAGGACCAACCCCAACTAAATCATCCCAGCCAGGGCTTTGTCAAGCCTGACCTTAAAAACCTCTAAGAAAGGAGATTCCACCTCCCTAGTTAACCCATTCCAGGGCTTCACCACCCTCCTAGTGAAAAAGTTTTTCTTAAAATCCAACCTAAACCTCCACCACAGAAACTTGAGACCATTACTCCTTGTTCTGTCATCCGGTACCACTGAGAACAGTCTAGATCCATCTACTTCACTTTAAACACTTGTACTCCTTTTCTAGCAGCTCTTGCCATCAAGCTGTGGAGTGTATCCAGAAAGAGACAATACAGCTACAAGTTCTTTTACCTTCCACTTGGGCATCTATCCAAAAATCCAGGAGCAGGGCAAGGAATGGTACCATTAAAAGTAACATCTCCAGGGCACCCACAGTATGCCAGCAAAAGGGGATTGTGGAAGGCATTGTGCTGTGAACAGGGCTTTGGAGCTGTGCTCTGGCTCCGCTCCAGCGCTCCGGAGCTCCTCTGCGCTCCAGCTCTGGGCTCTGCTTCAAAGCCCTGGCTGTGAAAGTAGCATTCCCCTCTTCACACTTCTGTGTAAAGAGGAGGATGAAGGAAGAATCCTCCACACATGGATCAACACAGGATGATCTGGACCAATAAGCTCACCACAGTTTAGCATTACCTTAATAGGAGGGTGTTGAGCATGGCAAAAATCATTAATCTTCTTCTGCAGTGATAGCCTCGTTTCAGTCAATATGACACACTGTTGACAAAAACGTACAAGAAATAATGTCTAGGTGTTGCTGAAAGCCAGTAAGAAAAAGAGATGCACCTTTCCTTTTAGAGTGCAGGTGTAAGAAAGCCTCTATTGTGCAGATTTAACCATCACAATTTGAACAGATGTGCTTCTGTTCTATTAACACAGTCTTACAGAAGTGTCTCCAGACAAATAGTGACAGCCAAGACAAGAATTCACTCCTTCTGCACAGTCAAATAACCCCTCCTGCAAGTAGTGAGGTTCAAAGCCTAACTCAGACTATTTAAATGCTTGTATTAGTCACAAGGAATATCTGTGTTAAAGGGGAAAAAAAACAAATTAAAGTAAACCATGTTAATCCAATATTTAAGATTAAAGGTATAAAATTAGAAAATGCAAACAATATTGGCTTAATTTTTATTTTATTTAAAGAAAATGTGCACTGTCTCATATGTTCTAATGCAAATGACTCACCAACACTTGAAGTGTGTACAAATGTCCAAGCTGCAAACTCACACCAACATGCAAACATGCTTTTAAAAATTTAGGACTTTGTTGCCACAACATCATTAATCTGATCACATTGCATATATGTAGCATTTTCCATTCCCGTGTTTTTCAGGATAAATATGAACCTCTATTATATCACAGCTTGTTATAAAGTGTACAATATAGCCAGGTCAGCTCTAGAGTAGAAACTGTAATCTTTGACATTTTCTGTCTTTGAATTTAAATTGTGAAACAATCTGACGTTTAACTACGCACTGACAGCTTTAACTTCAATGTCAGGAACATGTCCTTTCAGTCTTGCAAAATCATTGTTAAAATTTTTACCAGCCCAGGCACAATACCTATTCATCATCTGTTTAACATGATGAAAAAATTAGTTTGAGGGTTTTGTTTCACTTCAGACAAAATGAAGAAACTACTTACTCTGGTCAGGTAGAATGTTGCATAGCTACTTTAAATAAATACTACATACCTGATACTTTTTTAGAAAGGAGACATCTGTGGTTTCATCAAGTGGTGCAGTCGATGATAAAACATGGACATATGGGTTGAGCTCTGCGATGTGAGGAAGTGTGGCCTCCGCTCTGAAACAACAGCATTCTCCAATCAATTCCCAGAACGCTTATTTCTTTACAGTCTTCTTTTACGATAAACACTTACTGCAAATGACTACTCACGCGTCCTCACATTTTAAATAATTTACCACACATGCTCTGATAACTCTGGCTCCATCAACCAGATAGCAAGATTCAAGAGTCTGACCACTAACACTTTTTAATATTTGCTTTGGAAGAGCGAAAGACTACAAATAAGGTGTTTATTGGCTTTCTTCAGCCAACCTTGGAAAGATGGAAAAGAAATGCACTTCTGATCTTTCATTATCTACAAGGAAACAATCACTGCTTATGTGCTGCTAGCTATGGGAAGTCAAGATGCACAGAGCAAACAGGACTCAATCCCACTTCAGAATGCTCTCCCTTTATACCTGGGCACTGTGCTCAAAGGCAATGACTCCAATAGAACAAGATGTAATGCACACTAGACATACAACATAAAATATATGTCACAGGCAGTGGAAAACAAACATTCTTGTTACACACAAGTGACAGTAGATAGCTCAAAAACATCTAAATAACTGCACTGACCTGTTCCTTAGATTTATAACATCATCTTCACAGATGAAGAAGTTGGTTCCCAAATCCCATGTCTTGCATGGCTTGGTATCATGAACTGTAAGAGCCTTCAAAGACGTTCAGAAGGGGAGTGTTAAAACCGACAAATCATGGAATATCAATTGAAAGAAATTCACATAGTCACGATATACTCCTGCCTAGGTATCATGTTCAATACGGAGATTCTGAAGAACTAATACTGTGGTAAAACTAAGTGAGCTAAATAGAAGTGCTAGATGTACTGCTTTAATTAAAAACATTAGACTCCACACCGTTTCCTACTGCCCTGGAATAAATAATTCAATCAGAGAATTTCAATGTTTTGCTCAGTATATAACATGGCAACAACGACGTTTGTTTAAGGTATGAAACCTGATTATTCATAGCCACTAACTGTAATTGGTAAAAAAATATGTAAAAGCTGTCACTGTAATATTTTTTCACCAAAAATGGAAGATTCCCTCCCACCCTCAGAAATGGTCTGCGGTGCTGCTAGCCGCTACTAGGAGCCACTGGACTCAGCAGAGCCCAGTTGCACACAGAAGACACTTCCGGGGGGAGGGAAAGGGAGCTAGAGAGTTCCTGGCAGCTGCAGTTCGCAGCATGCCCTGAGAGAAGGAGAGGGTGGTGCGCAGGAAACTCCCTGAAAACCCAGGACCCAACATCAGGTTGTTTCACCCTCTGCATCCTGGGGCTCATGGGGGTGAGGGAGGGGGAGACAGGTGTCTGGGTAAGGGGAGGCCCCACAGCTGGGCTCTAGTGGGGGAGGAGATGTGAGTGTCTGGCCCTCCAACCAGACTCTGGGGGAGGAAGGGGGCAGAGAAACAGGAACTGGGTTGTCAAAGAGGTTTCTTTAACTCTGTACTTCTGGGGGAATTTTTGTGTGTCCCCATATTGTTACAAACATACCTGACAGGCAGTTTGAAATAAATTATCAACATAATTGAAATTGGTGTGATTATGTAATGTTATTTTGACAAATAAAATTTGCAGAATTTTAAAATAGTGTGTGCAGAATTTTTAATTTTCTGGCACAGAATGCCCCCGAGAGTATGTATGTCAGAATTCTTTTTCAAAAGGGCCCTTCTATGAGAATACGACTAAGGAGAGAGTCAGAATGTACTTCTGGAACAAGTATAGCCTGTCTTATCAGCACTGTGTGATAAAACTCTAGATTTCTCAATCATTTGATCTCTGAACAAGAAATTCCCAGTTACTGCAAAAATGAAAATGTTACTTAACTAAAAGGAAATTTATACCAATTCCTTTTACAACAACAACAACAAAATTTACATACCTTTATTCCAGCTAGAACTATGTTCTTAGCTGAAAAGAAAAAAACATGTACAGGACTGAACACAAAGCTTTTAGTTAGCGGTTCTCAAACTGTGGGTCACAACCCAATTTTAATGGGGTCGCCAGGGCCAGCATTAGACTTGCTGGGACCCAGGGCTGAAGCTGAAGCCTGAGCTCTCCCCTCACCCGGGGTGGTAGGGCTCAGGCTCCGGCCCTTTCTCCCCCACCCGGGGAACTGGGGCTCGGGCTCTGGCCCCCTCTCCCTCCATACCTCACCCCCGGGGTCACGTAGTAATTTTGTTGTAAGAAGGGGGTTGTGGTGCAATGAAGTTTGAAAACCCCTGCTCTAAGTGATTGAAAAGTTACCTGCCAGTAGTGAAATCACTCATTCCTTCTATTTACATAAAAATTTAATAGCTTGCAGCAGTCACATATCTTGCTGAATAACTTTAAAAAAAGTCAATTCAGCTCCTTAGTGGAAATCCAGAGAACACAGAAGGAGCTTTTTATCCCTCACTTGTGAACTGCATTTATTTTCTGGCAATCCTCTAACCAACAAGCATCATTACAGGAACTCTAATCGAAGAAAGGGCAATCATTACCATTTGAAAAGACCATGCACCCAATTCTGGGGTCAGATAAAACTCCCAATCAAGTCAGTAGAAGGGACCACATGCCGGATAAAAGTTGATAGGGCACAGAAGCACTCCGCTGACATGCCCCTTCCCATCCAAAGCAGAGGTACCAGGTCAGAGGTCCCCTATGCCAGGGGAATTCTCAGATGACCAGTTAGGGCCAAATTCTAACAACCTTGCTCCACTCAGAGTGAGAATACGGCCTGTAGTTTCAGATTATTTAATTGTACAAATTCACAGATTAAGGCTAGAAGGGACCATTATGATCTAGTCTGACCTACTGCATAACACAGGCCAAAGAATATCACTCAATTTCTGCAACAATTTAACAGCATAAATAGCCTTACAAATGTATTTCAAAATGCTTTACATCATCTAGCTACAAAAATATTTCTATATTACATATTGTGGTTCTGCTCCATGTTCTCGTAAGTTGTACATTTATTCACTCAATACACACTAAATTTAATTTATTTAAACACACCTTTAATAATGCATATATAAATCCTACCTAAACTTACCAATCTCCACACCAAGCCCACCCATACCACTCAGGAACACATTGGACTGGGCCATCTTCTGCATTGCTGTGTCTCCAAGAACATACCTCTGCCGACTACAAGCAAAAAACAAAACAACACACAAATAGAACTCCCTCCAAAATAAGTACACACTATTTCAAGAATTTGCAGGTATTTTCACTTGCAAATTACCAGCCCTGCAAATTCAGCCTAGGTTCTAATAGCCAAGCCAGCTTCTTACCATCTCTCACACTGCCACTGGCGATAAAAGCTCTGCAGACCAAATTATGCCATCAGTAAAACCTATAAAACCCCATTAGCCATTCAAAGATTTGCACATATGTAACTAAGGACAATCTAAAAACAGTGGGATTGCAGAGTAGTTTACGGACTCAGAAGATTCTGCAAGCCAAAGAATTAGTAATCATGCATGAACTGAAAAAAGTTCTCCTGAGTTTCAGAGGCCAAGGCAAGTGTGTGGGGTGGGAGTTAGAAAACATTTTTACTTGCAAACTCAGCATAATTGATATGGAAATCTGAGCAATACAAAGAAAAATTAATGCTGTTCTACCCTAAAATCTGACATTGTGGGGTCTGTATTCATTATAATGTAGTTAAAGACTTCTCTCTTCAGGATACATCAGGGCACACTTGGAACTACATCTCTTGCAGGCACAAGCATGCTCAGAACCAGGAATTTTCCTGACCAAATCAGAGTTCAAAGTAGCTCATGTACATCCAACTGCTGAACTTTTAGAGATCTTCAGCTCTCTAACATTTCCAACCATCTGGTTTCAACTCAATATATCCAATTATTGAAACCATTCTGAATTTCATTTACTGTATCAAGAGCAGTGACTTATTTTGTAAATGATTAAGCAAGAGAGAAATTAGGTTTGTTTGATATAGTACTGATATTCATAAAAGCATAGCAATTGGTCTACCCAAAGATTTGTCAGGTACTTTTTGGGGGGGCAGGGTGAAGAGAAGGGAGAAGTCCTGGAGCACAGGGGATGAGCAGGAGAGCACAAGAAAGGCAAATATGTAAGTGTATACAATGTGCAAAAATACTACGCCATTAAAATATAAGGGAATTCAGTATGTTTAGAGTATCACATCTGGTGTATGAAACATCAATAACTGAGAACTTATATTTTTGTAACACAGACACTTTTCTCCCTACCTCACCATCTTCAGGGCTATGATGTTCCAATATAGACAGGTCCTGTTATTCTCATAATGTAGGAATCGTTATGGAGAGGGATAGCTCAGTGGTTTGAGCACTGGCCTACTAAACCCAGGGTTGTGAGTTCAATCCTTGAGGGGGCCACTTAGGGATCTGGGGCAAAATCAGTACTTGGTCCTGCTAGTGAAGGCAGGGGGCTGGACTCAATGACCCTTTGGGTTCCTTCCAGTTCTATGAGATACGTATATCTCAATATATTATTTATTACTACTTATGGGTTACAAATTGCAAATGGAAGTCAGAGTCCAGTTATGACATTTGATGACAAAACTTGACTTTTAGCACTTCCATCAAATATTGTGAAAGACAATAATAAAATGTATAACAAGATATTAAAATCTACCAACTGTTTAGTTAAAACACATTTGTCATGCACAAACATGAAGTAGAAGAATTTTAATTTCTACAGTATATGTGATGGAGCTGAACCCACTCTTCTAACAAACATATTGCTTTGTCTCCCTCTGTAATAGAATTATAGAAGTCTCATCTCCAAGGAAGAAAGAAATGGAACAGCTGAGGTTTTTTGGGGACAGCAAAATTCAATAAGCCCATCAGCAAACCATCTTATTAGGATGTCTCAGGAAGCTTTGGATGAAAGGATCACAAGGATTTAGGGTGCACTGAACGTCCAGCCTGTTCCAAGGGAGCACATTTCTACTGGAAGAATGATGAAAAAACTCCATGAGCTGAAGCAGTCAGCGTGGGCAGGGAGTTTCAAGTTTATCACACCCTGAACTAGTCGGCGGTTCCCAAGCAGGGTTCAGCACAGTGATTGACTGGGTAAGTTAGAAAAGAGAAGTGTAGGACAGAGAGGTTTGGAGGGGGAAGAAATAGAGAGACAGAAATTATGTTGTGGAGGACACAGAATGCAATGTGGAAAAGGCCAGAAGAAAGATAAGGGGTGAAAGGAGAGAGAAGGAGAAGAGGAAATAAATAGAAAACAACTGGAGAAAAGATACACAATAGTCTATTTTAGGAAAGAAACAGTGAATGTGGATTGACATCAGGAAGGAAGAGAAAATATACAAAACATAAGGAGTGTAATTATGTATGGCTGACAACACAGTAATTTGACAAATATTATTAAATAAATTTCACTAGTATTGTTCAAGTAATTTGGCACTTACTCTGCAGTATCTGACCAGTTCTTTAGCTGGACAAATGTATTGTATGGCAAGTACCAGTAAAATTAATTAAGTATACAAAAAATAACCTGCCATTCAGCTAGCCCAATAGCAAGTTACAAGTTTTGAAAGACTGTATTAAATAGCAAGTGGAGTCACAGTGTTACTTGTGTGTACTGTACTCTGAAATGTTTTATTCTTTTAAATTGCAGGGGACACAGCAGCAGAGATATTTTCACTCTGGCTAATAGGCAGCAAATACATTTTTCAAATCTGGGTATTAATGCTACAGCATTAATACCCAGATTAAGATATACCTTACAGTATATAAGATAGATTAAGATATACCTTACAGCGATATAACAGGTATCACATTCTTACCTGTACAAAGCATCATCGATCTCCATAGAGTCTGTTGCCATAATGGAATATAATTTGTTTGTGCTGCGGGGGGGGGGGGAGAAAAAGGACAACAAAATGAATAGAGCATGCTTACAAATGAAGCAACTTTATAAATGCCTACTACTGTTCTCTTAGTCACATCAGAAACAAATTAGATATAGATGAAATACAAAAAAAACCACTGATTTGAAGGTCAAACAAGATAATAATGGTTCCTTCCAGCTTTTAAAAAAGATAATCTATGAACGGATGTAGTGTTATATACCCAAAAGCTGAAACACACAAGAAATATACAAGAAACCAAAAGTTAAGGATCTCAATGCTGTTTTAAATCTGTCCTCTTATAACAGAGACAAAATCCCTGCTTTAAGTGCAAAGCTCAACCCTAATTATGGAGTTGAACCTGACATCTTCATAATGCAGAAATTACTTAGTGCAACATGTCCAAGTTATGCCAGACGAGAGAGACAACTTTGAATTTTCTGGCTACGAGCATGTACAATTTCACTATATATTAATGGCTTTACATTTTTATTTTTATTAAAATAGGTTCAATGGATTTGAAGAATAAGAGTAATTGGAAGGAATTATCTGAACCATTCATTTACATTACTGGGAAACAGATACTGTACCACTTAATGAAAGCCAATACACAGAAGTAAAAAAAAACAAAACACTCAAAATATTAGGCTGTGTAAAGAACGGAATAGGAAATACTGAAAATTGAATGCCTTTACATAAATTCAAGTTTATGACAGGACTTTTTTTTTTAAAATATCACATTTAACCACAAGGTAAAGACCAAGAACTTGGTAGGATTCAAAAAGGATTAGACATTTTTATGACTAGAAACATATAGTTACATTAGATAGAACAAAAATACATTGGATTCAGGGCATAAGTTCACCACTAAGAGATGAATTTAAGAAGAAACTTCCCCTCTGGACAGATTATTCCATAATTGTCCAGGTTTGGAATCAAGGCATCTTCCTATGAAAGATCTGGTGGTAGTTCCTAGAAGAGACAGGATACTTAACTAGATAGACCACTGGTGTGATCCAAAATGGCAATTCCTACAGTTGTCATTAGATGACACATTCAATTCAAATTTCCTAAGCTCTGGGACTGATGAAAGTGCACTGCACTTAAGAGGGCAAGATGTGAATATCGTGATACGGGATCCAACAGAAAGGCTACAAGCCCTGTCTAGCTATACATTGAAGGTAGAGACCCAGAAGGTCTGAACAGTTTTCCTGATGAGAATTCAAATGCTGTGGAAATAGCTTCATTTTAAAGAAATGCCTGTCACAGTTGTTAGGTTCAAAGGTTAAATTTTTACTTGTTCGACTCATCAAATGCACCCTAACATGACCACTAACAAAAGTAAATCAAACAAAACCATATACTCTGTCTTATATCTCCTGTTAAAGAAGAAAAAGACTGCTCAAAAAACAAACCAACTGTTCCAAACCCCGCAAGCAAACAGCTGAGAATACATGAGCATCACACTATATTTTAAAGGTAAATCGAACTTTTATTTTCCCCATCACCAGGTTTGTTTGCAACATCCAGACATTTCATGATTCATGCTTTTTACTTTTCTAATATACTTTAATGCTATTTTATCTGGCATTTAGTTCAGTGATCAGTAACACTTAAGATGTCTACCTCACCTCTAATACTGCAAACTAGATATCATTTAAGAATAAAGCAAATAAGAAGGTTCTAGGCCAAGACTTTTTTGATATTTATTTTTCAAAAAATTGTTAGACTTTTCAAATGAAAAAACGTTTCTCCCTTCACTCCAGCAAAATAAAATCTAGTATCCCAGAAAATAATAGCCTGATCAATTCAAACTTTCCAAGACAATGTCTCCCATAGCCAGCTACAACTAACGTCACATTTCAGGCAGAATGAATTTTTACTGAAAGTTAAGAAATTGCAGGGGTAGATGCAGAGGTAAAAAAATGTATATAGTGGAAAATGAGCTACAAGTGGAGCTACAAGTTTAACTGTGGAAACAATTAAAGTGTTTCCACAGTTTATGTATACTGTGCTCCACAATTTATGGATACAGGAACCATTTTCATGCAACTTTATATGTGAGCCAGCAGGTATCAGCCCTTAAGGACAAGATGTCACATATATCCATATTCTCCTCCTTTACAGAAAGCCCAGCTGCTTGTACTGTAGTGGTATGCTGCTGCAAGTGGCTGACTCACCTCCCTGTCACTTACCATTCAACTGAGAAGGTACTAGCACCTGTAAATTCTCAGTCTTGTGTGAATAGTAAGGTTGAATTAGACATGAGAACCTTCTCCTCATATATCCAGGCTTGGAAGGATTCGATTTTTATCAGTAAATGGAGGTGAATATCAATTTAACCATATACACACACAAACCGGCCAAAAATATTTCCTCCTATAATAATCAAAATTTACAGATAGGCAAAGTAAGAAAATGCTGCTTGAGAACTTACTAGAGTTTGATTTAAGGATATTTACTTCATATATTTTGACACGTGATGCTGATAATGTGTTTTAACAGTTATAAAGCTTTAATTTTTTGAATCTCAACATCTATTACTAAAGTATGTATAGTCTGACCCCCCCCGTGATTTTCTGCAACTACATTTAAATCAATAAAGATTAAAAAAACATAATTTTGCACAACTGTGAAAGTTTAAATTGATAATTGAAAAAAAGCTTAAAAATAAACACTGATATTATCCATCAAAATTATAAAAAGATAAAAATCAAATTCTGCCACGCTTACGTATACCACACACAACTCACTTGGACACTGTTCCTTCACTGTACATATAAATTCCAGATTTCCCTTCAGTGTCTTTTGTACAGTCATGCAAAAACATTGCTGCCAGTAAACCCATTATATTTTGCAGCAGATACATCTCTTATTCAATAAGAAACCTTAAGGATACTGTTGTTCTTAAAGTGGCTTTCAAGCAACCCAAGAAATATTTTCCTGTAACTAAATCCTGTCTTCATTTGAATGTCTTTCAAAGGACAAATGAGCTTATGGGACAGTTGCACCAAGATTACTTTCTGCAAGCCTCCCAAAGATGTGCATATTTGGTGTTTTGTTGTTTGGCTGGTGGAGTTTGGCTGGTAGTGAAGACGTATCCTGAGTGACTTGCTCAAGGCCACACATGAATTGAAGCAGAACAGAAACTGGACCCAGGTCTCCCCAGAACCAATCTGGTGACAATCAAAAGACTATCCTTCCTCCCTGTGAGCACAGGACTTCAGGGCTGTCAGACTATTTCTCCAGCATAAATTTATATTTAAAAGAGGAGGATGTGACAGAAACAACATACTGTCTTCAGAACATCCATCATGCTCAACACACTCATGGCTAATTATTAAGCAGTACCAATGCTTTTCCGAGAGAAGTTCAGCTCTGACTTTTGCAATCCTGAAAGTTGTCAGAGTGACACCTCTAGAGGCTGGGGTCATCTAATCCATAGAGCATTTATTACTTATACAGAACTATAAATGCACATGGCACGTGTCACAAATGCTCTGCCTCAGGTATGTTTCCCCCTCCCACTGCACCAATGGGCTTTTTCTACACTGGAAGTATCTCCCTCAGCCATTACAGCACACAAGATCCCCCCAGCACTAACAGTAGAAGAAATAACACATACTGGCTTCTAGGTTTATCACCACCATATCATCTAGACTAGACATACTAGAGGTATAGCCGGCCTGACTGATAACACCTGCAGGTAGTCTACATTAGTGCCCCCACCATTGCTAGCATCAGTGCTATGCACCAACAATGACACCGATTCACAAAAACTACAGCCAAGACACAGCTCATTTGCCTTAACTCATTCTAGATCACATCCAGAGCAGGACGGTAATTCAGTTTCTATGTTTAATAATCGGATCATTTTGTTGAGACCACCAAGGGTGCCAGTCAGCTCCAGTTACAGGATTTTTGCTGTCCTAAACAACTGAAATGTGTGCCCCATTAAGCTCACAATTTCACATCCTAACAGCACCCTGTTTGCCTAATGTTTAAAAGACTTCTGCAAGTATCTACCCTAACTTCAAGGCAGAGACAATTATGCTGTTACTTGCTATATGAACATATATGCTACAAATTCAATTGAAATCCTAATCATTTGGTAGGAAAAATCATGTGTAAGATTTGTGGTATGAAACTGTGGCACTTACTCAAAAGGGAGAACACACAAATATTCTGGTATTTGGTTAGTCTGGATATTTTGGGAGGTCAGTAGGATCTGTTTCTGCCACTTCTGGTTGCTGGTAAGAGTTCAGAAGGGCTTCACTGCAGCAAGAAATAGGAGAGGAAGGATGAAGGGGAAAGTGGTCTGTATGAATACGAAACACCTCAGAGATGACCAATGACTGCTATGCACACACCTGTAAGGACAGTAAAACACTTGGTAAGATTTCTGCTACCACTGACGGAGTGGGATTTAAGAGCACCAGTGTTGAGTTGGGAGAAGGGGAAGGGAAATATGGGAAACAAAAAGGGAGAAAGGGCTACAACTGTTGTAAGGTCATTTATTTTCCATATAAAATATCACATCCCATATGGAAAAAATGAGACCTAAATAAGTGCCTCATACAACCATATCCCTCCCTATATCCCCCATACTCATATTCCTATAACCCCAACCATCCACCAGCACCCATTCATTCTTATACCTCTCAGCTCATACCTCCCCTCTCTCTACCTGCCAGATTCCACCCCCCACACCAATTCCAACACTCACCTCCCAAGACCCTTCATACACTGCAGCCACAAGTCCCTGCGCCCAACACACCCCTTCTTACACCCTCCAGAACCTCCATCCCACACCCCCACCCCATTCCTTGGTCACCATGGGGGGCGATGTCAGGCATGTCCCCTGTGGGGTCACAATTGCACTTCTCAGAACATATCCACCCCCACTCCACCTATCCCCACAACCCCTATGCCACCCCCCACTTCACACCCACACCTCACCTACCCCTGTTACCGTCACCCCACACACCTCCAACCCCACCTACCCCCCACAATCCGCACCCCACCTCCATCCCCCCACTCCACACCCTCACCCATCCTCTCCCCTACTCACCTACCCCTTATTACCGCACCCGCACCCACCTACCCCCACAATCTTGCACCCACCTCCTCCCCCCACTCCACACCCTCACCCACTCCATCTCCCCCTCTCAACTACCCTCTTACGCCACCCTCGACCACCCCCCCACATTCTGTCCCACCTTCCTTCCCCCCATCTCCACACCCTCACCCCACCCTTCTCCTACTCACCTACCCCTGCTACCGCCCCCGCGCACCCCAACCTCTCCACAATTCCGCACCCCACCTGGCCTTCACCCAACCTCCCCCTATTACCCTCCCCAGTCCTTCCCCCTCTAGCCCCCGCCACCCTCACTCCACCTACCCCCACTCCCCCCCCCTGACTGGGGCCCTGCCCCCACCGCCAACTTCCCCCCTCTCCACCCCATTCTCCACCTCCCCTAGGCGGCCGCGCGCGGCGGGGGGAGGATACGGATTTACGCTGCGACCGGACCGAGCCCTCACCCCCCCGTCGCGTCGGCGCCATTGCCCGCAGCTCCCGCCAACGGGGCCCGCGGCGCGGGCCCGGCGCCGCCGTTTCGTAGCATATAGCCCCCGCGTCCGGACCAATGGGTTTGCACGGGCTCGTTGCCGCAGGGCCGGGGAGCTGCCCGCGCAATCGGGGGCCTGGGAGTGGTTCGCGCCCGACAGCAGCAGCGTGCCGCCGTTGCTAGGCCTGGCTTCCCGCCTGCGCGGACATGTAGCGGCAGGGCCTGCAGAGGCCCCGAGAGCGCCCGCCGCCCGTGGCCACACTCCCCCCGCCCTCGGCGGCCCCCCGAGCACCCTCTCGTCTGCGCGCCGGCCTGGCCTGGCCCGTTGCCACCCGGTAGACAGCTGTCTTCCGGGGTGGGCACCCCTTGCTCACCCCATCGTGCCCAGCCTCCGCTCGTGACCCGTGGCCCTGAACCCAGCGCCCCGGGGGCCCTCTGCTCCAGCCCAGGCTGTCGCCTGCCGTCCTCTCGTCGCCCACCCCCACGCTGCCACCTCGGATGCGCTTGCCCACACTACTCGATGTCTCTCTCTCTGCGCAGCTCCCTGCGGCTCCCGGGCCCTGCCCACTGGCGCCCGAGCCTCCGATCCCGAGCTCGTGTCGGCTACGCAGACCCCACGAGGCGGCCCCGGGCAGGCGGGTCGACCCTTGCCGCCGTGGCACACGCTGGGAAGCCTGCTCGAGCTGCAGTGCCGCAGCGACCGGCTCGGTCTTTAGCCGACCCCGACCCTGCCCCTCGTGAGCCACCTGGCCAGCAAGTTCGCCGTCCCGAGCGGAGTCCATCGCACCGAGCGCCCGGCGGTCCCTTTCCTCGCAACCCCGATCGGTGATCTTTGGATCTGAGCCAAGGACCCTCCGCAACTCCGGCACCCGGGCTTTTCGTGGCACCCGACGCCCCCTGCCCCATCACAGCCGATGCGCCCCAAGGCCCTGCCCAGCACGCGCGGGCCCTGCATCCCTCTCAGCTTGGTGCACCAGCCCGGAAGCCCCAGGCCCTGGCCACCGCGGGGAGCCTGCCACCAAGTCCCAGCGCCCCGAGGCCCTGCATCCCAGCGAACCCGCGGCTCCTTAGCACGCTCGATGGAGCCCTTGCGCGCACCAGCCAGGGCCCCGGGCCCGATGACACCCCAGAAGGGGCCCGTGCATCGGCTCCAGAGAGCCCCAGGATCACTTGCGCCTCTTGTGCCACTGATCACTCAGTCGCCGATTTATGAGCCGGGGCACTAGAACACCGCGCACCCCGGGCCCTTGCACCTCGCAGCACGGCATCGTGCCCTCCCAGATCCGAGCAGCACCCGAGTAGCGCGCGTGCAGTCCACCGGCATCGCGTGGGCGCGAGCCGTGCCGCAAGCCCCGTGGCCCTGCACCCGGCACGCCCAGTGCTGTGAGCGCGACACAGCCAAGTAGCGCTCCTAGGGTCCTTGGTGCCTTCTTGGCCGTGGAGGCTAGGACTCCATGCGGGGCCGGTAAGCGCCGCGCGTGTCGTGCTCCGGCGGTGCTAACCCCGGTGTTGCCGCTCGGCTAGGCTCTCATGAGGCCCTGGCGCCGCGTGCAGCGCCATTCTGCGTGCCCAGCCACTGCTCTGCAGGGCCCCTCTGTAGCTGCCCCAGGCTCTTATGCAGCCTTTCGGCAGGGTTGCCGCGCGCCGCGCTGACCTGGGGTCCGTGCTCGCTCGCTCGTGATGGCGACCCCCTTAGCGAGGGCCGTGGTGCCACGGCACTCGCAGTCGTGCCGCAGGCCGCTGAGCACCGACTCGATCGCTCTGGCCTAGCACTGGCACCCTGGGAGCCGGGCGCCCTCGCACCTCGTCACTTCCGGCCTCGGGCCTTGCACCGAGCCTGCCACCAGCCCGGACCCCAGGCCTTGCCCTTTCGTGCAGTAGGCCCATGCTCGCGTGACCCGGGGTCCTCGCCCGTGAGCACCGGCGCCGGAGGCACCTATGGCCGAATCGCCAGCCCCAGCGCCCATGGTCGAGTGGCCGGCCTGAGCCCTTGCCACCATGACCGAGGACCCGCCCTTGCACCCAGCACCCCGGCCCTGCAGGCCACGGAGTGCTGGCCACCTCAGCCTCAGGCCCGTAGCCTTGCTGCCCTAGCGCGGGTCTCCGGCTCCTTGCTCCAGAGACCCGGCCCTGCTCCCGCGGCGCAGGCGCCCAGGCCCTGGCACCCTGCCTCAGCCCAGCGCCAGCTGCCCCCTGGTTGTCCTGAGCGTGGGAGGTCTCTCGATGCCCCGGCTGGTGCGCCCTTGGCCTCGCGCGAGCACCCCGGGCCTTGCCGGCGGAAGCGCATAGTGGCGCCCGCGCTCAGGCCGGGGCGGCTCCTGGCGGACACCCGGGCTGCCTGTCTCGGGCTTCAGGCGGCCGGCAGGCGAGCGCCGGCTCTCCAACGGCCCGGCAGGGTACCTGTGCGGGCTTCTTGTGGGCTGCGAGGCAGGCCGGTGTCTCTGTTCTGACAGCGTGACTGGCCCTGCACCCTCGCAGCTGGGCGTCCTAGTTGCCACAGCCGCGAGCTCTCCTTGCATGGCCCCATGCGACGATACCAGGATGCGAGGCCTAGCCGTGCGACCTTCGGCACTTCCCAGCCCGGGTCACCTGTGCTCGCAAGGAGCCTCGGCCCTGCACCGCGCCGGTGCCCATGATTAAGCCGCTCTCAGGGCCTGACCCGTTCAGCTTCCCAGCCTCTGCTGCAGCAATGCCCGGCCCTCGTCGGCCTTGCCCTTTCCAGCTCTGCACAGTGACCTGGGCCCTGCACCCAGCACCCCGAGCCCTGCCCCAGCCCAGCCCAGCGACCCAGGCCCTGCACCCTTCACTTCCCAGCCCTGCCCAGAGCCCCAGGCCCTGCACCCTGCCCCATATAGAGCCCCGGGCCCTGCACCCTTCACTTCCCAGCCCTGCACAATGACCCGGGCCCTGCCCCAGCCCAGCCCAGAGCCCTCCACCCCAAGCCCTGCCCCTACCCCCAGGCTCATAGAGCCCCAGGCCCTGCACCTCCCAGCCCTACACAATGACCTGGGCCCTGCACCTCCCGGCCCTGCACAGTGACCCGGGCCCTGCCCCCAGCCTAGCCCAGCCCCGCAGAGAGCCCCGGGCCCTACACCCAGCTCTGCACAATGACCCGGGCCCTGCCCCCAGCCCAGCACCCTACCCAGCCCCTATAGAGCCCTGGGCCCTGCCCCCAGCCTAGCCCCATACAGAGCCCCGGGTGCTGCACCCAGCCCAGCACTGAGCCCTGGGCGCTACACCCTACCCCCAGCCCAGCACCAAGCCCTGGGCACTGCAACCTGCCCAGCACCGAGCACCAGCCCCGCGCAGCCCCACTCCTACACAGCCCTGTACAGAGCTCCCAACCAGCCCAGCCCTATACAGCGCCCCACATCTGTGCATCCCCTTCCCCTCGGCTCCTGTTGCCAGCCCCACTCCTACACAGAGCCCAATACAACCGGGCCCCCAGTCCATCATGCAGTGAGATCTCCCAGAGCCATCCCACCTCCTCAAGCTCCACACACAACCCAGTGGCCGAAACCCCCCTACCTCATACAGCCAGCCGCACCCCAGAGAGGTGCTCCTCAATGCAACCCCAGACCCTCCATGTAAGCCTAGCCACAAAGCCTGTTACCCTACACAGCCAGCCCTACTCCACAGAGTCCCTAGCCTCCCACCAGCCCATACAGAGCCATTGTCACCCTCAGATGCCCTTTGCAGCCCCACCCAGCTACCCTTATCTCCCATGAGCCCCATCCTGGAGAACCCCTTGCTTCTCCTATTCACTATTCAGCCATGCCTATCCTCTACATCCCCCTTGTCATCTTCCTCCCACACCTATAGTCTATCGCTCCCCCCTCAGGGAGACACCCCACTTAGGGTTGCCAGGCATCTGGTTTTCAATCCAAACATCCAGTCGGAAAGGGACCCTGGTGACTCTGCTCAGCACTGCTGACCAGGCTGCTAAAAGTCCAGTTGGCTGCAGCAGCCACCTCCACATGGCTCCGGGAAGCAGCCGGCCTGTCCCTCTGGGTCCCAGCCACAGGGATGGCCAGGGGTAGGGTGACCAGATCGCAAGAGTAAAATATTGGGACACATGCTGGGGGTGGGGGAAGGAGCAGCCACAGGCTCACAGCCCCCACTGAAGCCATGGGGGAAGGGGTGCACAGCTGTAGGAAGCTGCAAGGTGGGGGTGGCGGGGAGGGCATGGCCCTGGCTGCAGGCCCTGGCAGAAGCAGCGGATTGGGGGCCCACAGCTCCAGCTTCATCCCCCACCATGGGTCGGGGGCATATGGCTACGGCCCCCGCTGCAAGGTGGGGTCACAGGGTTGGGGCACAGGAGGGGAAGATTCAAGGTGCTGACTGTGGGAGGGAGTTTGGGTGCGGGAGGGGATTCCGGGCACGCTTACCTCCAGCGGCTCCCTGGATGCAGCAACATCTTCTGGATCCTAGGCGGAGGTGCAGCTAGACGGATCTGCATGCTGCCTTGCCTGCAGGTGCTGCCCCTGCCGCTCCTATTAGCCATGCTTCCTGGCCAATGGGAGCTGCGAAGCCAGTGCTCATGGCGGGGGAAGCACACAGAACCCCCTCCGGCTGTCCCTGCACCTCAGACCCAGAGGGAGATGTCGCCACTTCCAGGGACCTGCGCAAAGCCAGCCGGGTTGGAGCCTGCCAGCCCCACACCAACTGGAGGCCTCGCAACCTTACAATATTGGGAGAAATGGCATCCCAATTGTACATCGGTCAGGATGTGGGACAGAAAGTTAAATATTGGGACAGTCCTGATTTTATCAGGACGTCTGGTCACTTTAACCTCGGGGCTTCCAGCGCTGCCCCCACAGCTCCCATCACCCAGGAGCCAGGGCCAATGGGAGCTGCGGGGGTGCTGCTTGCAGATGGGGGCAGTATGCAGAGCCACCTGATCACCCCTGCACCTAGGAGCCAGAGGGACATGTTGGCCACTTCCGGGAGCCACCTGAAATAAGGGCCACCCCACACCCCAACCCCCTGCCCCAGCCTTGTGAAAATGAGCAAGCGATGAAGGGAGGGGGGATGGAGTCAGAAAGGGAGGGGCCTCAGAGAAGGGGCAGGGCAGGGGCAGGGCCTCGAGCGGGGAAAGAGTGTTCAGTTTTCTGCAGAAAGAAAGTTGGCAACCCTAACCCCTATCCCTATGCTCCATCATAGCCCTGTGTATGAACGCCAGCCTCCACGTTCCCCAGGGACCACCCACCTCCCTACTACCTCACAGAGCCACACTTGGCCCTGCTTCTCCCCTGTACAGTCATCCTCACCTCCCCATCTCATCACCTCTCATCAGCCTTTCGCTGGAGCAGTGGCTCTCAGTGTTTCTAGATTACAGTGCCCCTTTCAGGAGTTTGATTTGTCTTGTCTACTCCCAAGTTTCACATCACTTAAAAACCCCTTGCTTACAAAATCAAACATAAAAATACAAAAGTGTAACAGCACACTGTTATTGATAAATTGCTGAGTTTCTCATTTTTACCATAAAATTATAAAATAAATCAATTGGAGTATAAATATCTTACTTACTTTTCAGTGTGTAATATAGAGAGCAGTATAAACAAAACTTTGTATGAAATTTTAGTTTGTACTGACTTTGCTAGTGCTTATTATGTAGCCTGATATAAAACTATGCAAATATTTAGATGTTGATGTATCCCCGGAAGACCTCTTGAGTACCCCTGGGTACACCTACCCCTGGTTGAGAACCACTGCCCTAGAGAAACAGCCACACCTCCCCTGACCTGCTACACAGCCACCTGAATCCCACAGCTTCTCACAGATACACCCCAACTGCTACTCTTTGCCATAACAATACACAACCACCATCTCCTCAGAACTATCCTTACCCTTTCTGCCCCACAGAAACGCCCTGCCCAACACTCTCATCTCTCCCATCCCTCATAGACACCCATGTGTTACCCGCCACAGAGACTCCTTCACCCAACCCTACAGCCCCCACCATTACACATTTCACTTCATCCCCATAGAGATACCCTACTTTCCAATCTCTATAGAGCCCCTACGTACTTTCATCCTCTGTAGCTATAGGTCTGTGCTGTAGACCAGGTCTAGATAGCATAAAGTGATAGCAATATTATTGTTTTGATGGATAGTGGTTTTTAAATTTCTCACACAGCTAAGCTGGGATTACCCAATAAACGCATGATGCATGTTCAGTTTGTCTTCACCTACATTAGGGCTATTTTCCAAAAATTTCCCTTTGTTGCTAACGGCAGTACACCTCCATTGCTGTTAACAACTTTGGGAGCACTAATGTAGACAGGTTGATGATATTATTTTAGGCTCTGGTTCAGCAGAGTACCTAAGCACCTTTGTGGGTAATTACCTTGTTGAGTTGGAGCTTTAATCATCTTGTTGGATTGGACCTCCTCAGGGTATTAGCAGCCATCAGCCCCCCAACAATGTAGAAAACAAAAAAGTATTAGTGAGTTGAGAGGCTTGTTGATTTACACCTTCCCTCATGTTATGGAGTTTGAGTTCCCTCTGAAGTTACTGGTTATAGGAATTGCTCTGCCATATCAGACATGTGGTCACTCTAGTTTGTTGTTTTGTGTCCAACGGTGACCAGATGCTTTAGTGGAAGTTGCAAAATGCCACATAGCAAATAATTTAGAAATAATTGCCATAGGAGAAGTTCTTTCTAAATCCCATCAATTAGCGGTTGGAGTATGCCCTGAAGCGTGACAGTTTATTTGCAGTGAGTTAAAGTATTATTAAGCTGTCTAATGATTGAAATAGTTCTTCCTTTTGTGACCTATTTCCAGGATAAGAAATACACCCTGTTACGGTTGGGTATTGTAAATGCAGGGGTCCTGTTCTTCCCTGTTTGGCCCTTTGTGTGGCCTGGCATAATTTGGTAAAGTGAGTATGAAAGGCCATTTAATAACCCTACTTTGTACTTCATTTGCACAGATGTAAATGATTGTGCAAGGTGTAAGGCACTGGAGAATCAGGCCCAAAATGCCAATGTAGATGAAGAGGCTGAATCTGAGAAGTATGTTCACCCTTGATGGAGCCAAGTAACCCCCATGAACTAGTTTTGCACATATACATCTGAGGAATATATTGCATAAAAGTGTGAAGTTACATACTAGCTGTAAGCCTTTAAAGATACTTATGACCGAAATGCAAGGCTGGAATTTAGAGTATGTATCAGCAGGAATAAGTACTTTTAAAGATAGAATAATTTAGAGTCTAAGACCCTCATCCTGGAATGAGGCCCATGCAGAGACCCATTGCATGATCGCCCGGCTCTTCCTGTGGTGGGGTGTCTGTCCGATATCTCTGCTGAGTGAGGCCAAGCTGTGCCATCAGCCCCCCTAAGGGGCTGAAAACCCAGACAGCTACGAGGCTCAGCAAGGCCAAACATGGTCATGAGAGCGAGCAGGGGGCATGATGCGGTTCCCAACACATATGATAGCCCAACCCTGGTGCGAGCCAGGGCATCCACCTTCCCTGGTCAGTGGGAACCTCATACCGCCCTCTCACTGGAGCTCCAGGACCCCCTGCTACTCTTCCTGTCTGGGTTGTTGTCTTCTTCTCTAGTGGGTTGCCTGCAAGGCAGTCACGTCAAAGAGGGCCACTGGGGAAACCGGGGCTCCAACCCTGCAAAGATTTACACGTTCTTCACTTTATGCACTGTGAGTGATACCAATGACTGCAACGGCTTTACTCACAATGGGTACAGTTAAGTACATGAATAGGTCTGCAGGATCGGAGTCAGAGTTCCTTTCACCAAATCCTTTAATTCTCAGGCAAAATGAATGGGAATATGAAAGGACGTTTCATGTGACCACTAGAGGACACCAAAATTCTAAATTGTGTGACTGGTTGGTGAGAGCAAGCCAGAGAGCAATGCAGCTGTTCAGGATGAGGTTTAGAAATGAAAGGTACACGTAAGAATTATATTTGCTTGCTTGCTTCAAATAGTATATATTAAAAAATGGAAAATACAAGGATAAAATATTTTGTTCTTTGATTGGAACTAGTGTGCTTCTCTTCACTGTGAATATATATATAATGAAAGAGACACGGTCCTTCTCCTGAACATGTTAAAATCTAAGTCCTGGTCTTTACACGAAGTTGTACCAGTTTAACTGAATGTGTGATTTTATACTTGTTTAATTAGATGGCTGCAACTTTGTGTGTGGGCACTCAGATCAGGTTAAACTTGGCTTGTCGTGGTTTAGCTTGCATTTATAATTTTACAGACAACAGCTACATTGGTATAACCAGTTCTAAACTGATATAAGGAAGTGCCCACACACAAGTTGCACTGGTTTAAAATGATGCAAGTTGCATCAGTGCAATTTGTGTGTGCAATTTGTGCTAACTGCAACAGGCATACCAAAGATGAATGACTCAGACACACAAAGCACTGGGTGGCAAAGTGAGGGAATCCTCACCCAAAGAGGCAGGATTTTAAAGTTATAATATGAGCACTTGTGCAGGTGGAGTTCACAAAAGTGTGAGTGGAGGTGTCACACCCCAAGGCCCCCTCCCTCAGGGAGTCCCCACGGGACGGCAGATCAGCATTGTATATTGCTAACGCTGTTGCAAGCATTGCAAAGCATTTTGGGGAAAGTCAAAGATGTGTGAGTGGAAGTTTCCTTTACAGGTACGAGAGGCCAAGGGGAGAAGAATAAAAGAGCAAAGAACGAGTTAACTCAACATTTCAGCCAGCTCAATCAGAAGATAAGATGCTGGCCCCAGCTGCCAAAGGACACTGCTCACAGCTGAGACTTGGCTGACAGCCAAGAAAGACGGGGGCTTGAGGCTTTCTCAAGCAGCCGTGAGAAAGAAAAATCCAACTGCACAGACCTGTGAGACAGCAAAGCCAGCAAAGACTAAAACAAAGTCCAGGGCTGCGGAAATTGAAAACACAGACGAGACAACTTGCGTCCCTGGAACTGGGGTATTTTAGGAATAGTAAAGAGACCACAGAAAGCTGGTTTGGACTGGCACAAAGAGCCCTAAGAGCAGCGGTACAGCCCCAAAGGAACCCAGGACTTAAAACCCTCCTGAGAGCCAGAGCAACTCGGACATCAACAGTGGACCTCAGATGACCTGGGCCCAGGACAGAATCCTCTCACCCTTCCCCTCCTCTTCTTCTGACATTACACCCAGGCCTGGCATGTGTGAGTACGAAAGTGGGTTAGGGCTTGGGGCGCTAACGCTTTCTTTCTTCCCCCGAGTGATGTGGGAGTGTTCCCAGCACTCTCTGCTGTTATATTAATTTATTAATAAAGCTTTAAAATTTAAACCCTGGGTGTGTTTCATCATCTCCTCCCCAAATGATCCTGTGGCCTCAGCCTGATCACCTGACGCCTCAGGCAGATCGGTAACTGAAATCTGTCACGGAGGAGGTTTTCAAAGGAAGAGTCTGGGATTCTTCCCACTCCTCAGGGAAGGTTCAGGTCTATGGTGAAGCAAGCATGGAAGGAGAGTGCAAAGGGAGCGCTTCAGGCACGAGGTGATGGCTAAGGCCTGGTCTACACTGCGGGGGGAGGATCGATCTAAGTCACGCAACTTCAGCTATGTGCATAGTGTAGCCTAAGTCAATATACTTCGTTCTACTCATCGTGATGTCTTCACTGCGGTGAGGCGACGGCTGATGCTCCCCTGTCGACTCTGCCTGCGCCTCTCGGCCTGGTGCAGTACAGGAGTTGACGGGAGAGCACTCAGGGGTTGATCTATCGCGTCTAGACTAGATGCGATAAATTGACCCCCACTGGATCGGTCGCTGCCTGCCAATCCAGCGGGTAGTATAGACATCCTCTAAGTGGAAGGGGAATATAAGAACATGGGAGAATAATATAACAGCAACACTGAGCTGGCATGTAGAGACAATTACATGATATTTACCAAGTAGCAGATCATGAATATCAGCATTTTTTGTCTTTTAATTTCTTCCTTTGATTACTTAGAAAGGGATCTGTGTCTAATCCTTGTCAGATTATATTACACTAACCTTTGTCATTTGTAAGAATTTACTAATCAAGTGTGGCCTGAAATATAAACATCACACATTATACTGCTTCATTTGTATCATTTTTATTTGACATGCCATTTGCACATGTATTTCATATAGCTCTCTGATACTGACCTAGTAAAACCCTGAACATATCTGACTTTCCTCCCATTACTTTATATACCACTGCCCTGTCCTGGATGGCATGCCAGAAAGGGTTGGCATGGTGGGGCTGGGGTGGGGTGGAGCATGTTATGTTTTTGGTGATGCAACCTGTAGCAGCTATAGACATAAAAATCTTTATACATAAGTGGTAATATTTGACTGGGTAGCACTAGCTTTAATTTAAAAAACACAACAAAACAGAGCACTTGGTTTCATGAAAGTTAATAAAAACATCTGCTGGAAAGTCAATCAAGCAACTGCTGAGGTAACGTAAGAGAACTTTAAGGTACTGTACAGTCTTGTTTACAGCACATTAGGGGTTGAGCAAATCCGCTTTGTGATAGCTGAAGACTGGTTTATAGGAATACTGCACTTCTGCTGATGCTCCGCAAATATTCTTTACACCACCATGGATAAAATTCTGTGTTTAAGCAGCTCCCTTTCAAGTTGGCTGGAGGCCAGTGTGCATGCTGGAGGATTCTGGACTTGATTCCAGAGAGTACAACACAAAGTTTGGAAGCTTAGCCAAACTACTTGGAACTGTAAAACTGGAAAATCTCTTGTGAAATTTATGAAACTTCCTACAGCAGAGTAGCTGGAAATACGAGGACAAGCTTTTTCCAAGCCCAGAAGCAAGACATGTCGAACCTGAACTTGTTCAAACCTTAAAAATATTCTAAGTTCAGACAGGAGCTCAGGTTAAGTCTCAGTTTATGTAGTTCTTCCATCTCTCCCACAAATCCACCTCTTAGTTTTTGAGCTGAGTTGTAGACTATGTGGCTAAGTCTTTGCAGAAATCTCTGTCGGACAGCCATAATGCAAGTCAAACCATTCTGAGATCAGTGAGAGAAAATAAAGGCTCTAGTTTTGCCACAAAAAGTTGGCAAAATCAGATTAATGTTAAACATTGGAAACAGGAAAACTTGGGCTTGGTTACTATTAAATCAAAAATGGACAATAACCAAGAGAGAATTTTTAAAATATATTTAATCACACTTGACATATAATAATTTTACCATGTTTATATCTCCGACATAGCTCAATTTTAACAATACTATAAGGGGTCTTGTCTACTTTCCTTCACTTATACAAGGTTCTCTTTGTTCTGTTCTAGTGCAGCTAATAAACTTTGCTTTCATAAATAAAACACTGGCATGCAGTAACGCAGTTCACTAGTACGTGAAGAACAATGCTTCTGTCTGGCTTGCATGTCCCTGAGTAAGGTGGAGAGTCATGCTCCCCTTGGTGCTTTGGTTTCTCACAGGGAAAATCTGAGGTAAATGCTGCCTTTCCCACTTCCAAAGTGAGATTATATATATATATATATATACACATATACATTATATATATAGGGCTGTTGATTAATTGCAGTTAACTTACACAATTAACTCAAAAAAATTAATCACGATTAATTGCACTGTTAAATAATAGAATACACATTGAAATTTATTAAATATTTTTGTTTTTCTACATTTTCAAATATCTATTTCAATTACAACACAGACTACAAAGTGTACAGTGCTCACTTTATATTATTTTTATTACAAATATTTGCACTGTAAAAATGATAAAAGAAATAGTATGTTTCAATTCACCTCATACAAGTACTGTAGTGCAATCTCTTTATCATGAAAGTGCAACTTACAAATGTATTTTTTGTTACATAACTGCTCTCAAAACCAAAACAATGTAAAACTTTAGAGCCTACAAGTCCACTCAGTCCTACTTCTTGTTCAGCCAATCACTAAGAGAAACAAGTCTGTTTACATTTATGGGAAATAATGTTGCCTACTTCTTAATTACAATGTCACCTGAAACTGAGAACAGGCATTCACATAGCACTGTTGTAGCTGGCGTCGCAAGATATTTACGTACCAGATGCACTAAAGATTCATATATCTCTTAATACTTCGACCATCATTCCAGAGGACATGCTTCCATGCTGACGAGCATTAAAAAAAAATGTGATAATTAAATTTGTGACTGAACTCCTTGGGAGAAAATTGTGTGTCTCTTGCTCTGTTTTACCCACATTCTGCCATATATTTCATGATATAGCTTTCTCAGATGATGACCCAGCACATGTTGTTCATTTTAAGAACACTTTCAGTGCAACTTTGACAAAATACAAAGAAGATACCAATGTGAAATTTCTAAAGATAGCTACAGCACTCAACCCAAAGTTTAAGAATCTGAAGCGCCTTCCAAAACCTGAGAGGAACAAGGTGTGAAGCATGCTTTCAGAAGTCTTAAAAGAGCAACAATTTGATGCAGAAACTATGGAACCCAAACCACCAAAAAAGAAAATCAGCCTTCTGCTGGTGGCATCTGACCCAGATGATGAAAATGAACATGCGTCAGTCCGCAGTGCTTTGTATCATTACTGAGCAGAACCCATCATCAGCATGGGTGCATGTTCCCTGGACTGGTGGTTGAAGCATCAAGGGACATATGAATATTTAGCGCATCTGGCATGTAAATATATTGCGATGCCAGCTGCAACAGTGTCATGCAAATGCCTGTTCTCAGTTTCAGGTGACATTGCAAACAAGAAGCAGGCAACATTATTTTCTGCAAATGTAAGCAAACTTGTTTGTCTGAGCAATTGGCTGAAGAAGTAGTAGGACTGACTGGACTTGTAGGCTCTAAAGTTTTATATCATTTTATTTTTGAGTGCGGGTTTTTTTTGTACATAATTCTACATTTGTAAGTTCAACTTTCATGATAAAGAGAGTGCACTACAGTACTTGTAACAGGTGAATTGAAAAATACTATTTCTTTTGTTTTTTTACAGTACAAATATTTGTGATAAAAAATATAAAGCAAGTGCTGTACACTTTGTATTCTGTGTTGTAATTTAAATCAATATATTTGAAAATGTAGAAATATCCAAAAATATTTAAATAAATGGTATTCCATTATTGTTTAATCGCATAATTAATCTTTTTAATCATGCGATTAATTGCGATTAATTTTTTTAATCGCTTGACAGCTCGAATATGTATAGATATAAATAAAGATACACACACACACATCACTTTCAGTATACGTTTGGGACCCATTGGTTATGGGTTATATAAGATGAGCCTGGCCACCCATTTTGTAGGCAAAAAGTATTTTTTTTCCCAGGTACAAGTCAGAGCTCTTGCCCTTTTACCCACCTTCTTCTCACCTGCACTCCAGTATTTACAGGGACAAATACCCTGACTTGCACCTGCAGTTCCATTACAAGCCCAGAAAAATGGGTGACAATTTTCCAGGCACAAAAAGGACAAGGGAGGCTGCCCTTTGGAAAATGTGCCTCATGATTTTTTAGCCACATTATTTTATTGTATAACCTGATGTTCCCTCTGGAGATGAGAAATTGCTTTCCTCCCTTGTTCCCTATCAATAATGTGATCAGGGCACAGTGACTGAGAACACTGTTCATAAAGATCCTGATCGAAATCCCATTGGATCTCTTCCTTGAGTACTGGATTTGGCCCAGAATGACATCTCAGCTGAAAAGGAGCAGCAACAGAATAGTGAACAATTAGCAACTTTCAATAAGTGAAGGTAATAGACTTGTTGGATTTGACCCAACCCTGAATATCCCAAGATATCCTTTGTAGTTTACCGGCAGAGACAGAACAATAATTTAAAATAACATGGCAAATCAGAATAGAAATGCCACCATTTAAAAAGCAGAGATTCGCCTAAGACACTGCACCCATTTTGTTCAGACCAAAGCACGGTGGCTCAAGATAGAGGAAAATTTTCTCACCATTAATTATGAAAAATATCTGAAAATAAGCCAAGATTTTCAAAAAATGACTGCCTAGAGTTAGGCTCCTAAATCCATGTTTAGACACCCAAATGAGTGGTTTGACCTATCATAAAGTGCTGAGCACCCTGCAACTCCCGTCAGTGTCAGTCATCAAGGGCCACTGTGATGCTTGGGTGAGAAGGTTAGGGGTACTACGGTTGTGTCCCCATGTGGCAGGTAGGAGTTTAGACAGCTTACAGTCCTTTTTCCTCTACAAAGGAAAAAGGACTGTAAGCTGTCTAAACTCCTACTTGCCACATGGGGACACAACCGTAGTACCCCTAACCGACCCAGCAATATCATCAATCTATCCAACTACACACTCAGCCCAGAAGAAAAGTCTGTCCTATCTCGGGGACTCTCTTTCTGCCCTGCCACCCCCACAAACATGATACAGTTCTGTGGCAATCTGGAAGCCTACTTCGCCGTCTACGACTCAAAGAATACTTCCAGGACAACACTGAACAGTGCACTGATACACAGGTACCCTCCCACCAACAGCACAAGAAGAAGAACTCCACATGGACTCCTCCTGAGGGTTGAAATGACAGTCTGGACCTATACATTGAATGCTTCCGCCAATGTGCACAGGCAGAAATTGTGGAAAAACAACACCGCTTGCCTCATAACCTAAGTCCATGCAGAACGCAATGCATCCACAGCCTCAGAAACCACCCTGACATTATCATCAAAAGAGGCTGATAAAGGAGGTGCTGTTGTCATCATGAACAGGTCTGACTACCAAAAGGAGGCCGCCAGACAACTCTCCAATACCAAATTCTACAGGCCACTTCCCTCAGATCCCACTGAGGAATACACTAAGAAACTGCACCATCTACTCAGGACACTCCCTACACTAACACCGGAACAAATCAGCATACCCTTAGAGCCCCCGACCAGGATTATTCTATCTACTACCCCAAGATCCGCTAACCCAGAAATCCTGGATGCTCCATCATCTCGGGCATTGGCACTCTCACTGAAGGACTGTCTGGATATGTGGACTCTCTACTCAGACCCTATGCCACCAGCACTCCCAGCTATCTCCGTGACACCACTGATTTCCTGAGGAAACTACAATGCATTGGTCACCTCCCAGAAAACACCATCCTAGCCACCATGGATGAAGAGGCTCTCTACACAAACATCCCCCACACACAGACAGAATACAAGCTGTCAGGAACAGTATCCCTGATGATGCCACAGCACAACTGGCCGCTGAGCTCTGTGCCTTTATACTCACACACAACTATTTCAAGTTTGATGACAATATATATCTCCAGATCAGTGGCACTGACTATGGGCACCCGCATGGCCCCACAATACGCCAATATTTTTATGGCTGACCTGGAACAACGCTTCCTCAGCTCTCGTCCACTCACGCCCCTTCTCTACCTACGCTACTTTGATGACATCTTCATCATCATCTGGACCCATGGGAAGGAGACTCTAGAAAAATTCCACCACGATTTCAACAACTTCCACTCCACCATCAACCTCAGCCTGGACCAATCTACACAGGAGGTCCACTTTCTAGACACCACGGTGCAAATAAGTGATGGTCACATTAACACCACCCTATATCGAAAACCTACACGACCGCTATGCCTACCTTCATGCCTCCAGCTTCCATCCCGGGCACATCACACGATCCATTGTCTACAGCCAAGCACTGAGGTACAACCGCATCTGCTCTAACCCTCAGACAGAGACCAACACCTACAAAATCTCCACCAAGCACTCTCAAAAACTATAATACCCGCACGAGGAAATTAGGAAACAGATCAACAGAGCCAGACGTGTACCCAGAAGCCTCCTACTGCAAGACAAACCCAAGAAAGAAACCAACAGGACTCCACTGGCCATCACATACAGCCCCCAGCTAAAACCCCTCCAACGCATCATCAGGGATCTACAACCCATCCTGGACAATGACCCCACACTTTCACAGCCTTGGGGTGGCAGGCCAATCCTTGCCCACAGACAACCTGCCAACCTGAAACGTATTCTCACCAGCAACTGCACACCGTACCATAGTAACTCTAGCTCAGGAACCAATCCATGCAACAAACCTCCATGCCAACTCTGCCCACATATCTACATCAGCGACACATCACAGGACCTAACCAGATCAGCCACACCATCACCGGTTCATTCACCTACACGTCCACCAATGTAATATACGCCATCATATGCCAGCAATGCCCTTCTGCTATGTACATCAGCCAAACTGGACAGTCTCTACGGAAAAGGATATAATGGACACAAATCAGACATTAGGAATGGCAATATACAAAAACCTGTAGGAGAGCACTTCAACCTCCCTGGCCACACTATAGCAGACCTTAAGGTGGCCATCCTGCAGCAAAAACTTCAGGACCAGACTTCAAAGAGAAACTGCTGAGCTTCAGTTCATCTGCAAATTTGACACCACCATCAGCTCAGGACTAAACAAAGACTGTGAATGGCTTGCCAATTACAGAACCAGTTTCTCCTCCCTTGGTTTTCACACCTCAACTGCTAGAACAGGGCCCTCATCCTCCCTGATTGAACTAACCTCGTTATCTCTAGCTTGCTTGCTAGCATATATAATACCTGCCCCTGGAAATTTCCACTACCTGCATCTGACGAAGTGGGTATTCACCCACAAAAGCTCACGCTCCAAAACGTCTGTTAGTCTATAAGGTGCCACAGGATTCTCTGCTGCTTTGGGTGAGAAGATGTGGGCAGAAAAGGAAGCAGGGAATTCTAAAGAGCTGTTCAGCAGTAGGAGATTTCCAGCTTCTCTCAAACCTCATGCCGATCCTCTGTATTTTACACCACCAGCTGCTTCTCCTGGTCAATCAGGCACAGGAGGAGGTGCAACCAGCCTTACTTTGGTGCCTCGCACTGATGCGGCAGTGGCGAGTCCCAGGGGGATTTGGAGGTGGGAGGGCGAGCATTATGCACCTGGGATCCTCTACTACCAGCAAAAAGAACAGGAGTACTTGTGGCACCTTAGAGACTAACAAATTTATTTCAGCATAAGCTTTCATTGTGACTTTTTTTAAAAGTGCATTATCATTTGAAGGGGTAGGTGGTAAAGTTCTCGTGCTGGAGCAGAGGGGTCATCCCTAGGGAATTTCCTTTTGAATGTCCCCTCTGGTCTATTCTTAATATTTAAAATTACCCTTTAGTAGTAGCCTTCTGAGTCAGGATAATGGTCATCCTTGGCAGGAATAAATCCACCAGTGCAGTAGGAAGCAAACCACCCAGGTCTTCCTTTTCAGTGAGCCAGAGGCTCAGAAATGTCCATGATATCTTTACTTAAAGCTCTAATTTATGGTGATCATTTGTTCCCCTTTCACAAACATCTAGATGAGAGCCTGAACAAAAAAGGTGGGGGTCTTTTCTGCGATCTGATTTTCCTTCCTGTTCTTTAAAAAAAATAAACTGCATTGCTATTGCACAATAAGCACCAAAGTAGGATATATCGTGTGTTTGAGGCAATTCAAGTACATTGTGCAGACTGAGAATAGTCAGCCTAGAGGTACATTAATGGAGCAGAAGCATCCAACTGTAATAAAGATTTTTTAAAAATTAAAGATAATCTGTGCTTCACTGAGTCCATTGAGTTGCTATAAAAATATACTTCATACCCGCAAGACAGATTTTCCCCCCCAGGAACCTACTTTTAGAGTCACTGAAATCCTCCTTCACCTTAGCTTAGCTCTGCCCTTCGTCCTGATTCTTGTGACTTCCCTAGACTCTGACTACCCCTTCGGACTCTGACTGTGGGCTCTGGGGACAGTTAAATTCTCTTGTGAGCTCCAAAACTCCCTCTGAAGTTTCTTCACAGCAGCCATGACCCCTCGTCGTAGCCCCTGGCTTCCTCAAGAGAGCGGAAGGTGGCGTCACATCTAAGTTATGTACTCACTGGCACAGCGCTACTTACTGTTGCAGGAGAAGGCAGTGCTACCTGCCTTTGGTTCCAACAGAGTTCTGAGGTCAGCACTGCTGTTGCAGTTTAAGATTAAGTGCAGTGGCCTAGTGCCAGGACCCTGCACTGCCATGCTATATACCAGGGGTCTCAAACATGCGGCCCACGAGGTTATTTTCTGCGGCCCGCAAGCTCCTCACGGCCCCCGTCCTCCCCCAGCATTTACCTAGAGCAACTCCGGCCCGACGTGCACTGGGGCGGGGCAGGACAGGCTCCCTGCCTGCCTGCCTGCCCTGCCCCTACGCCACTCCGGGAAGTGGCCGGAACCTGGGGGAGGAGAGGCACTGGGATGTGTGTGTTGATGTTGCTTCAGGTACCACCCCCAGCAGCTCCCATTGGCCGTGGTTCCCAGTTCCCAGCCAATGGGAGATGCTGGGAGCGGTGCCTGAAGCAACAGCAACATGCCCCCCCACCGTGGCCGTGCTCCCCCATGTTCCGGCTGCTTCCCGGAGCGGCACAGGGGCAAGGCAGGCAAGGAGTCTGCTGTGCCCCCGGTGTGTGCTGGGACAGAGCCCGCCCCCCAAATCCTTCCTGCAGTCGAACCCCCTGCCCTGCCCCTTGCCACACTCCGCACCTCTCCTGCACCCCAACCTCCTGCCCTGAGCCCTCTGCCGCACCCCTCCTGCACCACGATCCCCTGCCCTAACCCTCTGCTGCACCCCTCACCTCTCCTGCACCCCACACTCCAACCCACTGGCCTGAGCCCCTGCTGCACCCTGATCCCCTGCCCTGACCCCCTGCCACACCCCACACCCCTTCTGCGCTCCCTGGGGCAGAGAGGGGGTGGAGTTGGGGTGGAGATTTCGGGGAAGGGTTGGAATGGGGGCAGGGAAGAGGCAGGGCAGAGGCAGGGCCTCATGGAAGGAGTGGAGTGGGGGCAGAGCCGAGGGCAGCAAGTGGGAGGTGTCAGTAATGCTGCCCTCGGGCCAATGTACTAGCCCTCATGGTCATTTGAGTTAGAGACCCCTGCGAGATACTCTGATTTATTTCTAGTCCTCATTCCATGTTCTGGAGCAGTGGGGGAGGCCAGGCTCTCAGCAACTGGAGGGAAATGCCCTGAGTCTTAATTGCAACCAGTGTCCTGTAATTGGCGGACTGTGCTGATAGGCTCTGAAATGAAGAGCTGTCCAGGCTTGCCTGGCTAGAATAAAAGTGGTTAAGAGTTTAGGCCCCAGTGGAGGAGAATGAGAGTACCAAGGCTGGGGGAATCATCAGACCTTGGGGCAGGTAACTCTCCTTTCCTGGGAGAAGTACATACACTTTTTAACTAGTAAAATAAATAAATCAGTAGCTTTTTTCATTCTGATGGGGTGTTTTCCTCTCTTCTAATAAGCCAGAGTGATTCGGAGCTTGGAGAGGAGGCAGGTGATCTCACACCTTCAGTGTGAATTAACAAGGGGTTATACATCTCCAGCAGCAAAGCTAGTGCTTGCTTTGGACAGGAATTGACGTAGGGATATATGGATTAATGACACCTTGTAGAGTTACAGACGAGCATGACCTCCATGCAGCCTGTGTAGCTTAGTCCAGTTGTGACTTCTGCTGCATTAGAGGCCAGTTTTGGAGGTGATCCAGTCCCGATAGTAAGTCACTCGTGTGTAGACTCCCGGCTTATTTGGTTTAGCACATTCATCTCCCCAGCTCACTATGCCCACGAGGTACCACATTCCTCTAGAATCTGGACTAACCAGTGGGCCACCAGAGTCACCCTGCAAGAGGAGGAAAAAAGAGAAAAAAGAAATTTAGTGAACCAGAAAGGAAAATATAGCTATTTTCACAGGCAATAGGGCAGAGGTGGGCAAAATACGGCCTATGGACCACATCCAGCCTGCGGGACCCTCCTGCCCGGCCCCCAAGTTCCTGGCCCGGGAAGCTCGCCCCCGGCCTCTCCTCTGCTGTCCCCCCTCCTCAGCAGCATCAGCTTGCTCATTCTGCTGCCAGCGCAATGCTCTGGGTAGTGGGGCTGTGAGCTCCTGGGCAGCGCCGCTGCAGAGCCCGGCCTGGTGCCCAGCCATCGGTGCTCCAGACAGCGCGGTAAGGGGGCAGGGAGTGGGGGGTGGTGTTGGATGGAGGATTGGGGAGTTCAGGGTGGTGGTCAGGGGAGGAGGGTATGGATGGTGGTCAGAGGGGAAACAGGGTTGAACGGGGGCAGGGGTACCGAGGGGCAGTCAGGAAGGAGGAGGAGGTTGGATGGGGTAGCAGGGCGCAGTCGAGGCAGGGGTTCCGGGGCAGTCAGGGGACAGGGAGAAGCGGTGGTTGGATGGAGCAGTGGTCCTGAGGGGGCTCTCAGGAATAAGAGGAATGGTCGGATGGGGCAGCAGAGGTCCAGGGGCAGTCAGGGGACAGGGAGCAGGTGTGTGTGGATGGGGCAGGGGTCCCAGGGGGCCGTCAGGGAACAGGGGAGGTTGGATGGGGCAGGAGTCCCAGGGGGGCAGATAGGAGGTGGGGGCCGGGCCACAACCCCCTCCCCTAACCGGCCCTCCATACAATTTACGAAACTCGATGCGACCCTCATGCCAAAAAGTTTGTCCGCCCCTGTAATAGGGTCTGGAAAGGGACAGCTTCCTTTGATGGAAGATGGGAAGAGATCATTATTTAAAGGAACACCATCAACCTGGAACTTAGTCACTTTCCAAAAACTAAGGGTACATCTATCCCACAAATGAAGGTGTGATTGCAGCACAGGTAGCCATACCCACGTGAGTTTTAATCTAGCTAGCACGGGTAGCAACAGTAGTGAAGATGTGGCGACACCAACCTCAGCATGGGCCAGCAACCAGAGTAGGTATTCAGAGTCCCTGGTTGGCTTATACTGAGATAGTTAGCCCGCGTCAAAGCCCATGCCACCACATCTTCACTACTACTGTTATCCACACTAGCTAGACTAATGCTACCTTGGGCATGTCCACCCATGCTACAGTCACACCTTCATTTGCAGTGCAGATGTGCTCTAAGCACGGGTTCTCAACCAGAAGTACGCATACCCCAGGGGGTACTCAGAGGTCTTCCGGGATTACATCAACTCACTAAATATTTGCCTAGTTTTACAGCAGGCTATATAAAAAGTGCAAGCAAAGTCAGTACAAACTAAAATTTTATAGAGTCAAGGACTTGTTTAACCTGCACTATACAAGATACACTGAAATGTAAGGTTTCAGAGTAGCAGCCGTGTTAGTTTGTATCCGCAAAAAGAACAGGAGTACTTGTGGCACCTTAGAGACTAACAAATTTATTTCAGCATGAGCTTTCGTGAGCTACAGCTCACTTCTTCGGATGCATAGAATGGAACACACAGACAGGAGAATTTATACATACAGAGAACATAGGAGAAGGTGAAACGTATGCACACAACAGGAAGAGCTGACCCTCCTGTTGGTATGCATACTTGCACCTTTTCATGTTCTCTGTATGTATAAATATCTCCTGTCTGTGTGTTCCATTCTATGCATCCGAAGAAGTGAGCTGTAGCTCACGAAAGCTCATGCTGAAATAAATTTGTTAGTCTCTAAGGTGCCACAAGTACTCCTGTTCTTTTTACTGAAATGTAACTATAGTATTTATATTCCATTTGATTTCTTTTATAATTATATGGTAAAAATGAGAAAGTCAGCAATTTGTCAGTAACAGTGCTCTGTGAGACCTTTGTATTTTTATGCCTGATTTTGTAAGCAAGTAGTTTCTAAGTGGGGTAAAACTTGGGGGTATATATGACAAATCAGACTTTTGAAAGGGATACAGTAATCTGGAAAGGTTGAGAGCCACTGCCCTACATGATAAGCTGTGGTTCTTTGTCAGCCATGGAGTCCCCCTGTCAGTTTCTGTGGTTTTACAATCCTATTTCCCAATTATAATTTTTAAAGTTTCTCTCTCAACAGGAGAACCTGACTAAGGGCTTGATCTCAAGCCCACTGAAATCAGAGGGAGTCTTTCAGGAGAAACAGTTCAACTGCTGTACACAAAGTGTTTTCAAAGGCACACGGCAAACGGAACAAGAACAATATTTTTCCCGCAATCCTTTTTCTTCTAAATAATCTTAGGTGTTACTTGTAACTATAGTAGGTTAAAACTAAGTTTTCAGTCAGAATTGTGGTTTTTAAGTTGATGACATTTCTTTAAATGTTAAACACATTAGCCTCTCTCAGATTTTAAATTCAGACACTATGTAAATAGCATCTCACATAAATCAGATTTGTCTGGGAAGCTTACAGGATTTCAGGCAAGTTAGTTCTGGTATAACAGTGAATATATTCCCTTCCTCTCCCTGACTTTACTGAAAGATATAAATGACAGCCCTTCAGCCCTCTTCTATGCGGAGTAGAATAGGAACACAGAAACTAGGTTATCTGGACTGAAGATATTTAGGCCCCAATCCTGCAAAGACTTTTGCATATAATAATTTCGTGCACATTGAATTGAATGGGAATACTCACATGCATAAAGTTAAGCATATGCAGAACTCTTTGCAAGATTGGGGCAATAGTGCGGAGCTGTTAAGTATTTAGACTCAACATTTAGATGAACTTTTCAGAACCTCAATAGAAATTTTAAAAATATTGCCATGGAGACAGTTTTTATTTGGACATATTCCTGGCAGTCTTTGCAGGTCAAACATTGCAGCATCCCATGTACATCTTGTTGTTTTATAACAATCTTTAATTATTGTTTCAACCAGTTTTCCTGGTCCTGAAGCTGTCTCACTGCTCAGTAATGCCAAAGATCAGCCTTAGCACCTTTTAAAAAACATAGGTACATTTGCTGCTCTCCAGACCAGAAATTGATTTTAATGAGTGATTGCACATTTTAATGAGCGATTGCTCAGCTACTTCATTCCTAAACTCCTTCAGAATTCTTGAATGGTTACTGTCTGGTCCTGGCTGCCTGTTGCTATTGAATTTTTTAATGTTTGACACTTCAGTCTCAGATGATGCCTCATTTTTATTACCCGGAAAAAAAGCAGGTCAGGTATCACTCAGCATCAAAGCTAGCAGAGAGATAGTACAAAGTAATTTATTCCTTATGGGACAGATTCTCATTTATACTAAGGCCACTTTGTGCCACTCTAGCAGTGTAAAAGGGCCTTAAAATAGGCATAACTATAATTAATCTTTACTATGCTGTCATGACTAGCTCCAGCATAACAATTTACTCTCACATTAAGGCCCCTTTATAGAGCAGAGCCTATAATGTAGATGCAGCAGAGTCCTGTGGCACCTCATAGACTAACAGATGTCTGTAACAGACGGTCTGTTAGTCTATAAGGTGCTATAGGACTCTTTGCTGCTTTTACAGATCCAGACTAACAGGGCTACCCCTCTGATACTATAATGTATATGAGAATCAGGCCCACCTGCTAGCAGAAAATAGATCACTTGACAACAAGAAGTCAGTAGCTGCAGGGCGGGGATGGAGGAAGGCTGAGGCAGCAACACGGGGAAGCCAGGAGATGACAGTACTTGTGGTAGCTGATGGGGAGTGAGTGACAAACTGTGCAGGCCATGATGGGAGATAAAGATCGGGCACAAGCCAACTTTGAATTACAGGGCTCCAGTTCCATCTTGCCCTTTTGAATTTTACAAGTATTATCCTAGTTCTGTTAATATGAGTTTTATGTGCTAAACTGCATGGAATAAATGTTTTATTTTACAAACCTCTTAGCCAGAGTCTTGGTTGAATCAGAATCCACATAAACAAAGAGTCCAGGGAAGGAGCATACACAGTATTAGTCAAGATGTGGGAATCACTATATTGAATAATTTAAAGTCATTTTCCCTACTAGTTCTAACTATTGAGCTTAGACCTACCTGACAGGCATCTACTCCTCCTTCCAAGTATCCAGCACACAACATCCCAGGTGTGATGATCCCATCGTACACTTCTCTCCTATTGCAAGTGTTTGAGTCTATAAGTTTCACTGTTGCTTCCTGGAGAACATTAGGACTCGGGCCTGAAGGGAAAAAATGACTCTACAAATATAAATCCTTTGCACTAGCTAAGATGTGGAAGGAGCATTTAGCATCTGTTCATGGGTGAGAGGGCTGGGTTGGGTTAAGAAGAAATAGAGCTGTTCCAGCTTTGTACCACTTTTCATAGATTGAAGTACTATATGGGAGGAGTTGTACATACATTATAACCATTACTTTGTAGGAAGGGCTTGAAGGGTTCCACAGAAAAGAGCTGTGAGTCACTGATTAAGATGGCCCGCGCTCATATGAGGACATAGGCGTGGTATCACTGAGGTGGGAGAGGAGGCCTACCACAGTCTATTTACTCTTACGTACAGTACCATACAATGGAGCAGAGGCTAATGCTTTCAGCAGGTGACACGGAGCCAAGATGGCTAGTTCTATGGCTAGATGTGTTCTGACTGCGTGAACTTGAGTAAACCACCTATCTCCAGCTCAGTTTGCACCTCTGCTCCACACGTTATAATACATATCTCACAAAGGTTTTGGGAAACCCTAGTCAAGGTCAGCACCCTGTTGTCATAGTCACTGTACAAACACATTGCTAGACAGTGCCTGCCACAAAGAGCTTGCAATCAAAAATGTATGGACGGAAACAGAATGTCAGACTCCTCCCTAGTTTCTGTTTCCGTGCTGGCAGCTTTGTCTTTTTCCAATCCAACTTTAGAAAGCAAGAAAATATGGAATGTGTCTCTTACAGTTACACAAATCTATTATTTTTCTGCAAGGATTAAACAAGATGTGGCTACACTGCTGCTCTCACTTAAACAGTTAGTTGGATTCATCATTAATGTAAAACGTCCGATATTATTATTATTTTTTGCAGATGGAGGCACTCACCATCGTCGCTCAGTGCTCCCCAGCCTGTGATGATAGCGTCAGAATTATATGGGAAAATCTGAGATGGATCTGGCAGACAGACGCGATGCACAATATTTGTAAAATGAACTTCTTTCGAGAGTTTCACGACAGCTATATCATAGTTGTGTGCTGGATAACGGTACTTTTCATGGACAATAATAGCTTTGACAAAGCGTTTCATTCTTGAAGGTCTTAAAAGAGTTCCAAAGGTAACAGTCCATATACGTGGGTTATTTGCTCTGGAAAAGATGAAAGAACTTTGTAGATATATTTAAGCCATGGAGATAAAGGTCTCTAGACTTGGTCCAGTGTATGTAGCTCAAAACCTCACCTATACTTCCTTACAAAATCCCTAGAAGACCTTGGTGGAATGGGGAATTGTGCTTACACCATCCCATCTGTTCTGCTCACTGGCCAAATCATAAATGTGGCCAGGTAGCTTCCCAATACACAAAGCAAATACAGTTCACTACAGCAGGTAATCAGAGGTGTTTCCCTTGCTGTTTGCTGACTCTTAATCTATTCCAGTTTTTTATACTGCCACACCCTTTAGAAGCAATCACTATCTCCTTGGCTATTCAAAAAAGGAGTGATGGAACCATCAAATTCTAACCTCTGCTCCAGGGAACAACTCACACCACTGCCCATAGAAGGAAAGGGGCAAGGTGACCTAATGGCTCAAAAAACATGCATATTTGGGCCAAGCTGTGATAGCACAACGTCATTCCTCTTGCTCTACCTGACCTTAGGCAGAGCAGCTTCCTTTGGAGCATCTTTCAGAGCCTTTTCCTCAGGAACTATTCTCTCAAGCTTCAAAAAGAATGGTCACAGCTCTCTGCCTGAAACGCTGCAACTTTACTATGGCCCTTCTGGGGCTTGGCATTGGTTCTGAATGGAGCACCATTCGATGTGCAGGTCAGTACACATCACATCTTACTGCAGCCTCTTTCAGAGCTGGGAACTTACTTTCTAAAGCAGTGAGCTGCAGACAGAAGCCACGTGTTGCTGATCAGCGTTGCACCGCAACGGTGGATGTTGTTCTGCCGTAAACTCGCTTGCCACGGCCAATCCCCAAGCTCTGCAGAAGTCAACCCTCCGACTACTCGTTCTGATATTGATGATGCTTTTGATTTTGCTGATCTATTCTGTCGTAACCCGCAAACTGTCAAAATGGGGAGAGAGAACATAAGTCATTTCTCAATGTATTAATAGTGCCTACTGATGCCTCTAGGCACATGTACAAAATGTACCGTAAGATAACATGCAATTAGACCCTGTAATGACATAATGTCAAACTCAAAACACTCCCTGATATGGAGGCTGTCCACACCCACCCTTTCAAGTAAAAGTCTGAGAGAACAGATGAAACTTGTGGAGAGTTATGAAGTTCAACAGACTCAGGCTCAACTGCATGACTAAGAGGAGCGAATTCTAGAGTCAAGAGCTTTTCATCCTGCATCCCGCCTCCAGGGATTGTCCGTTTGAATGTTGCAGCCAGGGCTGGCACCAGGCACCAGCTCAGCAAGCAGGTGCTTGGGATGGCCAACTAAGAGGGGCGGCACGTCCAGCTCTTTGGTGGCAATTCGGCAGCAGGTCCATCAGTCCCTCTTGGAGTGAAGGCCCTGCCGCCGAATTTCCACCGAAGACTGAAGTGGCGGTGGTAGAGCTGCCGCAGATCGCAAATCACGGCTTTTTTTTTTTGCATGCTGCTGAGGGTGGCAAAAACCCTGGAGCCAGCCCTGGTTGTAGCTGGTCTCAGTTGCTGGGATAAGGCATCTCTCTAAGACAGGTGGGACCCACACCATTTAATATTTTACAGAAAAAGCAGCACCTTGAATTTCAGCCAGACATGACTTGGAAAACAGTGCAACATATGGAGCATGTATGCAATGCTCTCTCAGTGAAACACTGCTATAGAAGCTGGCAGCTGCGATTTGCATCAGCTGAAGTTTCCAAATGGTCCTTGAGTGTAGTCCCAAGTAGAGCATGTTGCACTAATCCAAGCCAGAAGTGACAAAGGCATGGTTAACCAGAGCGAGGTGTGCATCTGACAGGAAAAGTGACAAGCTCTTTGCCAAGCAGAGACAAAGACAAGATTCTTGCATTCTTCTACTACCTGGAAATCCAGGAATAGCTGAGGATCTGTCAGGTGTAAGGCCCGGAGCTGCACCTGATCAGGACTTCTGACACCCTAATGAGCCAGCTAGGCTGCCTGATGGACTGCCCTGCCTGACTGACTGAGACAGCCAGAAGGCCGGTTCTTAATCCTAGCAGCAGCAGTAGCTTGCTGGCTGCTTAACACACATGTCCACAGACTGTCTGCCTCCCTGCGCTCATCTCTCCAAGCCCTGGTCCTGCTCTGCTCTTCTACAGCTCCAGTCCAGATCCTGACCAGCCTTGTTCCCATCCTGTCCCAGCCTTGCTCCTGCCTTCCCTGACTCCTGGTAATCCGGTTCCAATCCTTGGCTCCGACTCCTGACTCCAACTCTGCCTCAACATTTGGCTCTGTCATTCGGACTCTGACTTCAGTTCCAATCCCCAGCTCTGACTCCGACCTTGTCTCGACCCCAGACTCTGGAATTCGGCCTCCAACCGCTAGGCCTGACTCCTGCTCTGACTGCTAGGCCTGACTGCCTATGACCTGGTCTCCTGACAGTTTGAGCAGCCCAAATTCTAAAACAGGGGATCTAGGCTGACAAGGGGTCCAGAGCAGTGGCTAGTACAGAACCCTCCTGGCCAATCTTTCCCTGCTCCCATTTCTGCTACATCCACTGTTGTTCCCCACTGACCAATGCAGAGTGGGGCTCATTATTAGCCGGCTGACTGGGGAAGCTCTGGCCTGGGCATTCCCACTCCTAGAGAAAGCAAGCCCACTCCTGGGCCAGCCTGAAGACTTCATTCAAGCCATTGCCACGATCTTTGAGCATAGAGCCAAGACCACCCTTCGGGCGTCATGGCAGCAACCTCAGCACGTTGCTAAATATGCCACAGAGTTCCACTGCTTGGTAGCAGAGGCTGAATGGAACGAAGCCGCGCGGTATTATCATTTCTGCTTCAGCCTAAATGATGACATCAAAGATGAGCTTACACGAGTGGACTCCCCACCCATTCTGGATGTCCTGATTGACTCAGCATAAAGATTGACAACTGCTTGATGGAACACAGCCAAAAAAGAAGTTCAGCTTCCCAGCTCCTGCAAGTCCTCCTATCTCCAGCCCATCAAGCTTCAGTGCTTTCCCCACAGCCCGAACCCATGCAGTTCAACAGAGAAAATGCAGCATCGAGCATTGGCACTATGCATGTACGGTGGAAGACCAGAGCACTTCGCATTGGTCTGCCCTGCTAAGGTCCACTCTGCACCCTGGTCAGGGAATGCCAAGCCCCCAGGAGGGAGTCTGGGTCAGGATGGCACTCTCTACCTCTTCTTGGTATCCAGCATCCGTACCTGTCTGCTGATAGATTGACAATAACCAGGTGTATATTGACACATCTGCAACTCCCTCTGTAAGTCCGCACCGCTCCATTTCCAATGTCCACCTGGAGGCACTAGTGGATTCTGATGCCTCTGGCAACTTCACGGATCAGGACTTTGTATGAGTACATCAGATCCCCACCCAACACAAGGACACTCCAGACTTGGTAGAATCTATTGATGGCTCACTCATTTCATCAGGCCCAGTTACCTCCCAGACCACACCCCTGCAGGTGATGATTCTTCAGGGTCAACAAGAAACCCTTCAGTTTGGACTTATCTGAGCACCACATTTTCCAGTTGTTCTCAGCATGCCCTGGACACTTCTTCGATCCATGCATTCATTGGCGGGTGGGCACAATACTGTTTGGCGCCTCACATTGCCAACAATTCTGTCCCTGGAATCCAAATATAGGGACCATAGACTGGGAGTCTTCCTCAAGATTCCAAGTCTGATCAGGTTAATCCCCAGGGAGTCTTGTTATACACTGAAGTCCAGTCCGCTGCCTCCATGTTACCACTTAAATATAAGGATTTTGCTGATATGTTCGAGAAACAGAATGCAGATGCTCTGCCACTCCATTGCAGCTATAACTGTCCCATCAACTTTCAGCCCACTCCAATCCCCTTTGTCCGCATCTGCTTCCTTTCGGAGCCAGAACTTCAGGCTCTCCATGACTACCCCAGGAATATCTACAAATGTGATTTATCCATCCTTCCATGTCTCCAGCTGGGGCTCGAATTTTCTTTGTGAAGAAAAAAGATGGATCAATAAGGCCTTGTGTTGACTATCGGGTTTTAAACAGAGTCACAATTTGAAATCAATGTCCTCTCCCTCTCATTAATGTGTTTTACAAAAGACTCCGCTCTGCAAAGTTTTTTACTAAGCTGGACCTTCACAGGCCCTCTAAATTGTCCCAAATAGAGAGGGAGATGAGTGGAAGACCTCCTACCATACGTGGTACAGACACTGAGTGCCTGGTCATGCCATTCGGCTTGTCCAATGCCCCAGAAACATTTCAGTACTTCATAAATAATATCTTCAGAGATGCGTTAGAATGCCATGTTGTCATTTATCTGGACGACATACTCATCTTTTCTGACAATCAGGCTTCTCATGATCAGCATGTCCACGGCATCCTAGACTTTGCCAATGTCATCTATATGCAAAGCCCAAAAAATGCAAGTTTGACCAGGATACAATAGAATTCTTGGTTACATTATCTCCTCTGAGGGAATAACCAGGAACCCATGCAAGGTGACTGTCACCTCTGACTGTGCTGCACCAAAGGACACCAGTGGGGTCCAGTGGTTCCTAGGCTGTGCTAACTTCTACCAGTGATTCATTGAGGGATTTTCTAGCCTAGTTGCTCCTGTGATCACCCCTCTGTGAAAAGGAGTCCAGTTCACCCGGTCCTTGGAAACCCAAGCAGTACAGAGAGGAAAGTGATGTTTCTACTGGAAGTGGCCAGGTTTCTTGTCCAAGTGCTCACAGCCCATAAAAACCTGCAATATCTTCAAGCAACCAGATACTTCAACCAACAACAGATCAACCGGTCTCTCTTCTTCATCCAGTTTGACTTCATAGTTGCCTTTTGCCCAAGAGTCAGAAATGTGAAGGCTGACGCTCTGTCCCATAAGGCTGAGTACTTGGAACAGGTGAGAAGACTCCTTCTGATTCTAAAGGCATCCAACTTCATCAATGGCACAGCAGATAACAGTGTAATGGAGTCAGATCAGATCAGATCCGCTAGACTCTGGAGAATGTTGACACCTCATTCAGGCAAGCCTCCCGCGGGGTGGGAGGCCCAGGTGAGCCCTGGGTAATGTCCCGTTTTCCCTTTGGGAAATATGGTCATCCTAGTAAAACCAGAAGGAATTGGGAAGATGCATCCCCCATGAATGTGCAAGGCTCTGTGTAAAGTGTACGGTCAACTTCATTCAAGAGAAAAAGAGGAAGCTTTCTAAAGGGCCAGAAAAATGATCGGACTATTTATTAAAACAGTCAGGGAATTGCCAAGCATGCGGTATTTTCACTTACAGTCACTGAAGAGGGTTTCAGCTCTCTTGGGCCTCATATCTGAAATAAAAAAACAAACAGAGTGAGTTCAGCACAGCCCGGGGTTTTTAACCTATGAATGTAGCTCAGATTAGGCCCAGCCCACAGTAAAGGGTGGGGTGGAGCTGAACTGCTACAGAGGAATCACTTGGAGGTGGAAAATTTTCTGCTGTGCACTCATTATTATATCCCCTGATGGGCTACAGCTTGGTCTCTCTCTAAGCAGCCAGCCATCTGCTGTGGACCAGAGCACAGGGTCTGAAATTCTGCCTGGGCACTGCAGAAAGCTCCGTATGCTCTCCCGTACCACACTCTGCAGCAGCATAAGGGTCAGCCACAATCTGGCCCTGAGACTGAGCTCTTCAGGGCAGGTACCATGGTGCAGCTCCCCAGTGGGTGTAGTTTGTCAGTGTTGGCTCTGACTTCAGTGGAGCTAAGACAACCTGCACCACCTGAGGATCTGCTCCCACAGCTTCTTATTTGGACTGGGAGGTGCCTGGTACACTTTTGGAGGCTGAAATAAATAAATAAAATTAATGCTAATAATTTGGTGTGTCACAGTGGGGCATTGATGGCACTGTTGAAATACCCTCCTACCCCAAATCATTACACCATATCTATGGTATGATTCAGCACTCACTGAAGTCTGTGTAAAGGTTATCAGTGATCTTAATGGGCACAGGGTCAAGCACACAAACATCAATATAGTCCCCTGGCTACAACACGCACTTTCTAACCAGAGCCCCGTTCATGGTTACTTGCAGGCCAGTGGAAAAACTCACCTGTTCAATAACATTTTGAAGTTGTCCAGTGACTCTTGAACAGCAACCAATGCCTAGGTATCACCCGATACTTATCTTCATCCACGTGCCTCTCCTCTGCCTTCTCTACCGTCACCTCGGTATCACCCAATACCTATCCTCATCCACGTGCCTCTCCTCTGCCTTCTCTACCTTCACCTCGGTATCACCCAATACCTATCCTCATCCACGTGCCTCTCCTCTGCCTTCTCTACCTTCACCTACATATCACCCGTTACCTATCCTCATCCACGTGCCTCTCCTCTGCCTTCTCTACCTTCACCTACATATCACCCGATACCTATCCTCATCCACGTGCCTCTCCTCTGCCTTCTCTACCATCACCTGCGTATCACTCGATACCTATCCCTATCCACGTCCCGCTCCTCTTCCTTCTCTAGCATCAGCTGGGTATCACTCGATACCTATCCACATCCACGTCCCGCTCCTCTGCCTTCTGTACCGTCACCTACATATCACCCGATACCTAGCCTCATCCACGTCCCTCTCCTCTGTCTTCTCTATCGTCACCTAGGTATCACCCGATACCTATCCTTATTCATGTCTCTTTCCTCTGCCTTCTCTACCGTCACCTAGGTATCACACAATACCTATCCACATCCCGCTCTTCTGCCTTCTGTACCTTCACCTACATATCACCCAATACCTATCCTCATCACATCCTGCTCCTCTGCCTTCTCTACCTTCACCTAGGTATCACCCAATACCTATTCTCATCCACGTCCCGCTCCTCTGCCTTCTCTTTACCTTACTATATCTAGGTCCTAATAAAAAACCAACAGCAATCAGTGGGGATCTTTCTACTGAATTCAATGGGCTTTGGATCACACTGGTTGTCTGTTGTGTTAATATCAGTGGCATTCTGCTTGTGGGCTTGACACTCCTTTCTATCTGTTCTGTGAATTCAGTTTGTTTGCAGGCAGCAATTACTGTACCTGGGTAAATTAATTTCCTTATATTAAGTTAAAAAAAAAGTATGTTATGATACAAAAACCAAAACCGTCCTGTTCACACACACATCTTGGAATCCCTGAGCATTAGCAGAGGGAAGGACAATGTTAAAGATATAGAGTGCTGTTATTGTGCAGCTGCTGTGTTACTTTGTAGAGATGGGGATATTATTTATGACTGACTTTAAACCATGATTCACTGTTCTTCATTATAATGGAAGATTATTGGCATAATAAAGATAGATTAATTCTGATCAGTGATCAAGTGGCCAATTGTGGGTTCCAATCACAGTATAAGTGCTCACTCCTGTACACACTCCACTCTGAAGGATAAATCCCTAACTAAGCTCGGAAGGGTTTAATTTTAATGTTATGGATTTTGAGGGATAACGTTGATGTTTATTTCTACAATATAATCATTCAAAATTTACTGATTTAAAGCACTGACGGTCAGATTTTCAGAAGTGCTCAGTCCCTAGCTGCTCCCACTGAAAACATTTGATGGGTTACCCAATGAGAAGAATGAGAGTATTCAATTCTTACTGATTTCTAGACAGATGCAATGAACTGCAAAAAAGTGCACCTCCTCTCTACAAATGAAAGATATAAGATGTTCTCAGCATTCCCTCTTTGTTAATTTCAAATAGTGACAAATTTCAAATAGTGACTTCTTTTTCTTTTTGCCACTCTTGGGATGGAGGGACATCTAACTATTAAAAGCTTAAGTACATAGCCTGCGATTAATTACCATCACTTACATTAGGTTGCAAAACCAATGAGGGAGACAAAAGGATCAGCCAGTCTGTTCCAACCAGTGTCAGAAGCAATTCAGTTGGTAAGTTTTCACTGATCTGTGTCTCTCATCTGCACTGCTAAGCAGCTGTCTGTCTCGCTACTTTCCCTTCTAGCACCTGTTAATTGCCTACGTTATTTATGTCGGAAGTGGCATGTACCTTATACTGGACCAAATTCATCTGTGACTTATACTGTTGCCTTCAGTAGGGTTGCATGGATGTAACTGAGAGGAGAATTTGGCCACTTACATTTTGCCTTCTGGGGTCTATAAGGAACCTAATGTAAGTTCTCTCTGTCTGCACAGCTTCATTTTTAGCATGTTTTACAAGTATTCCATATAATCGAAGTCTGTGCAGATCATGCAAAGTCACATTCACCCTCCACTGAGGAAAGCAAAGCACGTGAACATATGCCCTAAGGTACGAGTAATACTTTTTTGCAGGGGGCAGCCAGGGATCTGCCAGAGGCACAGTGGCCTGGCCCATGCTCCCTACCCTGAGGGCTGTGAGTGAAGTGGCATAAGAAACACTGTAGGAGCTCATCCCTATCAAAGGTCCTTTTAGGACTGGTAAAGAGACTCCTCCTATGACCAGATCAGCTGGCATCAGGACTGCTTGGAGCCACTGGAGTGAAACAAAGCAGGCTCTGCACTGCAGAGAATTGGGGCTTAGGGCAAAATTTTTAAACTTGGGTTTTTAAAGTTAGGTGACAAAGGCCAAGACTTTCAAAACTAGGGGCCTAAAATTAGAGCGTCTGAGAGGATTCAGGAGCCTTAAATACATGGCATAATTTTCACAAGTGATGAGCATGAGCAAGACCCAAAAAAAAAAAAAAAAAATCAATGAGAGCTGCTTGGTACTCGGCACTTATTGGTGTGCTTCCACGTGGATTTAGGTGTCTTGGCTTTATGAATAATTTGAAAAGTTTGGCCTTAGTTTTTTCCCCTTCTTTGTGTTTTTTTGTAAATGTATTTTGAGTTAAGTTAGGGCCCTAAAATGAACTGGATGGATAGCTTCACAAAGTGAATCCACAGCATCAACAGCATGCCTCAGCCCTGCCTCTAAGGGATGCTTATTTATTCCATAATCTCGTTGGTCAGGCTAGCAGTTAGTGCCAACTGTGATGTTCTTCTTGGGCCAAGGCCAAACCGCCATCTCCTAATATCTCCGGATCGACATGGGTACAACACCACTGTGTACAGTAACTCCTCACTTAAAGTCGTCCCGGTTAACGTTGTTTCACTGTTACGTTGCTGATCAATTAGGGAACATGCTCGTTTAAAGTTGCGCAATGCTCCCTTATAAGGTTATTTGGCAGCCACCTGCTTTGTCCACTGCTTGCAGAAAGACCAGCCTGGTGAAGGGAGCTGGTGGGGGCTTCTAACAAAGGTGGACCGGTAGCCCCCTTATCAGCTCCCTACTCCCCTAAGTTCCCTGTACAGCAGCCGCCCAGCAAGCTATTAATCGCCGGCAGTTGAGCTGTCCCTCCCCACACTGCCATGTCCTGCTCCTTGGAGCCTTCTGCTTGCTGTGTGGGGGAAGGGGGTGCTAATGTCAGGGTGTCCCTCTCCCCCCTGCTCCTGCCCCCCGCTTACCCCATCTCCATAGAGTGGTGGAGGGGGAACATGACAGGGCTCGGGACAAAGAGAGCTTGCTGACAGTAGCTGCTGTCTCAACTTGCTGATCTACTTAAAAAGGCAATGTACTTAGAGTGGTGTCAGCGTACTTAAAGGGGAAATGCGCATCTCTCACTCTCACACACACAGAGTGTGTGTCTCTGTCTACCATGCTGTCTCCCCTCCCTCCATTTGTGCTGCCTTGTAGACCATGAGGCTACATTAGCAACAACGTGCTGTTGAGTGCTCAGCCAAGTGTTAGTTCATCATTTAGCAGTAAGGCATTCCCTGGGAAATATCCCACCCTCTGACTCCTCCACCTCAACCAAGCTTCACAATCATCATTGCTGTGTATGGTATTAAATTGTTTGTTTAAAACTTATACTCTGTGTGTGTCTCTGTGTGTGTGTATATATATATAGAGAGAGAGAGAGACACAGTCTTTTGTCTGGTGATAAAAATTTCCCTGGAACCTAACACCTCCCTCCCCCCTCATTTACATTAATTCTTATGGGGAAATTGGATTAACTTAACATCATTTCACTTAAAGTCGCATTTTTCAGGAACATAACTACAATGTTTAGTGAGGAGTTACTGTAGTTATAAGCAACCTCTTGATGTGATAGATTCTATAACAATTAACCATGTATTGAAATAGCTAATAATCATTAAACCACCCATAATAAGTAGTTTATAATTACATCTGTTCCAGACTGAGATGTTTTTGGAACAAGTTGATAAATTAAATAGTGATAAGTCACCAGAACTAGAAATTCATCCAAGAGTTCTGAAGGAACTCTTATTCTGTACCAGATGACTGGAGGACAGCTAATGTGACATCAATTAAAAAAAAAAAAAAAAAAAAACTCCAGAAGCAATCCTGGCAATTACAGGCCAGTAAGCCTAACTTCAGTACCAGGCAAACTGGCTGAAATATAGTAAAGAACAGAATTATCAGACACATAGATGAACATGATTTGCAGGAGAAGAGTCAACTTGGTTTTTGTAAAGGGAAATCATGCCTCACCAATCTATTAGAATTCTCTGAGGAGGTCAACTAGCATGTGGACAAGAGCAATCCAGTAAATATAATGTACTTGGACTTTCAGAAAGCCTTTGACGTGATTTTTCAGAATGGGGATGTATGTTCCATTTTTCTCCTCCAGGCTGTTGTCACTTGGATACAAGTGGAAATATGCAGGCTGCCAAATACACTATTTGAAACACAACCCAATGAAGCAATCCTCAAAAATCCAGGTCAGATACTCATCTGCATGGCAATGAAGGAGGCTCCGACCAGGACAAGTGAGAACATCTATCTCCTAGATGCTGGTCTCTGTGCTTGTAAAGCATCTAGCAAGTTTTGGCTGGTAGATGAAAAAATAAAAGTTATAAAAGATGTTTCTTCTTATATGAAATCAATTTGTGACTCATGTTGTTCATGGTCAAAACCTCTGACTCTGGGACAGATGAGAATATGTTCTTCTTACTTTAGTGTGGTGGCGCCAATGATCTTGCAGCTAGTTTCTTTTTTCCAGACAGAAGCAAATAGCCAACTTTGCACTTGGCAAGGCCTGCAAGCTGGCAGAGAGGGAGAAATGGGTTGGCAATTGCCTTCCTTTTTGGTCCCCTTGCTGGAGCGGGGAGGGGATCAGGCTGTGAATTGCTTTCCCCTTCTAATCCTGCTGATGGAGAAAGGATGGGAGGAAGGGAAAGAAATTAGGCCATGTATGCCTTCTCTTCTGGTACCAATTCGGTAAAGGAAGAAGAAATTCACATCCCCCTCCACACCAAGTGTCAGTAGAAGAATGAATCTATTATCTCAGGTGTTTCTAAGGCACCTAACACTGCTATACCTCAGCACCAGAGTTAGGCCACAAGTTGCATCTTCCCTTCCTGCTGCCTTACTTGTTATGTGGTGAAAATGGGACTTAGGTTGCTTTCTCTTCTGGGAGAACTTGTATTATGAGCTACCGAGGCCTACCTGAGGCCCACAAAAGAATACAGGCTTGACAGGCTTCCAGCTGCATCTGTAGAAAAAGGCATAGTACCGAGAAGAGACAGGAAGCTTTGAAAATTTCCCAGGAGCTCACAGAAGTGGATGAGAGATTCCAGACATCTCTGTATTTTCTACTGTGTCTGGTGTATGAAGACACCATTATCTTTCTGCTGCAGAAATATTAAATACAATTACAAATTATTAAGTATAACTGTAGTATCTTTAGTATATTATCCACCAAAATTAATGTATTTCTGCAGATTTCTCTGTCCACGAAAGCTTATGCTCAAATAAATTTGTTAGTCTCTAAGGTGCCACAGGTCCTCCTGTTCTTTTTCCTTTCCAGTGTGTAATGATGAGACAAAATGTAGACACTCGGTGTATTCGTCCCTTTTTTCAGCTTTGCAAAATTTCTATTTCCCGACTTGCTTGGTGCAAGGTGTTTTTGTTTTAACTAGACTAACAAAATATCATCAGTCTTCCCAACATATCTGTCTCCACCACTCTGGTATGGGTGGGCAAACAAAATGTTGTGCCTGAGCTGGTGAATTTTCACACCAGCTTTGCAAAGCTGCCCTTGATCATGGCTCTCAGATAAACAGGAGGTGCACCAGTCTCCTAGGTAGTTTGTTCCAGCTGCTCCCCAGCATCACTACTTTTGAACTAAGTACAAGTTGAGACATGGTGTTGAACAATAAGTTGATTAGATACTAGGAGGAAGGTTTACTCGTTCTCCCTGTCAGAACCTCCTAGTGTGCCATGCAAATGAGTACCTGACCTAGATTTTCAATAAGGGTTCAACCAGTTAGTGATGCTTTTTTATATATTATGACACAAACCCACAGGCTTTTGGTAAATGACATATAGTGAAAGGGTCTATTAAGGGTCTATTAAGAATATGCTTAGGAATACCCTTATGTTTTGTAAGGACAACAAGAAACAAGATAGAATGAGGCAGAAGTTGGTAAGAATACCTCATAACCTGGACAAAAGCTTGGTACCCTCAGAATTTACTTGTCCTTTTTGTTCTAAAGGTTGATGCTGGATAGGGCACTTTGTGTTACGTGTTGTTCCGAATAGAGTTAGGCCTGAACTGCAAACCAGAGATCCTCTTCGGGACTCCTAGACACCCCAGAGTTCAGCTGAAGGATTTCACTTCTGCCTGTTGCAGGGATAATGCCAAAACACGGCATTCTGGATCTCGGTGCGCACGTTCCAGATCACCCAGCTCCCTACAAAGCACAGGGATACTCAGGTCTGGAGGGCTTGGATAAGTCCATCAGTCACTCTAATGTAAAATTATAAATGTGACCACTGTCAGGATTGTTAGAAGTAGAGCTGCTTAAAATTGATTTACTTGCCCAGGCGTGGATCCCAAATGGAATCTCTTACTATTCTTTCCCAGAAAGAGCAGTGTATTGTTTTATGTTTACATTGTCTTTGTACAGAGTACTAGAACTATGCTGTCAAGCTCAGTGGTTTGAGCATTGGCCTGCTAAACTCAGGGTTGTGAGTTCAGTCCTTGAGGGGGCCATGTAGGGATCTGGGGCAAAAATCTGTCTGGGGATTGGTCCTGCTTTCAGTAGGGGGTTGGACTAGATGATCTCCTGAGGTCCCTTCCAACCCTGATATTCTATGATCACTGTTTTACACTCAGATCAGGGTAGACAAGAAAAAGCAACTCAAAGATTATCCGCGGTACTTCTCAGTCCTATATGTAATCAGATAGCTTTATAAAACCTATACTGAGAAGTCATCTTACTATAATTGAGTATTTAATGAACAATCTGATTCCATTTAACTAGTGAGTTACTGTAAGCAATTATAGTGTCTTAACAGTCCTGGCCTCGATGCATCTGTGAGTTAGAAAAACAAAGCTTTTGCATCATTTTATCTAATTCCCATCCTTTACTAGATTCTGATTACATGCAGCTGATCAGGCAACTAGTGTGTTTTCGTCTCTGCTGTTCCTGAAGTGTGAGAACTCCCTATCAAAATTCACAGATCCAGCACCCTGCACTCGTCTAAAATCCCTCCTTAGAACCTACCTCTGCCTTAAACAGAGCTGGCCTTACCATGAGGCGAACAGAGGCGACCACCTCAGGCGACAGACTCTGTGTGTGGGGGGTGGGGAATGCCATTAGGACCCAGAGTGTAGAAAATTGTGTCCGCTGCTGGTGCATATGTATTCTCTCTGCTCTAGGTGGAGTGCTGTGCTGGAGGAAGGGGGGCACAAGAGACATAACAGGGAAGCAGGAGAAAAGGTGAGAGGGAATAACAAAGCAGCAGGAGCTGCAGGGAGAGAGAGCGGAGAGGAGCCTCTTATGTACCTTTCGAGCACCCTCAAGAGCCTGGACTGATTCACACCAGCTTCTCAGGGAGCTTCCTGTTTCCTGCTGCTTCCCTGAACCCACCTGAGGCGAACAGGCAGACGGCTGAAGTAGTAGGAGCCAGTTAGGGCCTTGAGATGCTGATATCTTTCCTCACTCAGGCTCTGCTACCAGCCTGCTTATCTGTCCCCTTCAACTGAGTGTTGAGAGCCACTATAGCTGGCACAGAACAGCAGTCATGAGTGAAAGAAGAAAACACCCTTCTGGGGCAGCATTCAGAAAAAGAAAGAAAAGCTTCTTTTGCTTTCTATCTAAGCAGGAAGGAGCTCTCCTGAGATACATAGACACAAATGTTCACACTGAGCCTTCCGGCCCCAGTGAGGATGTGAGTGGTGAGGAGATGCCTGATCTTCCAGTTAGTCAGAGTGCAGGTGACCTGGCAGCTACTGCAGCATCCATATCTCCATCTCAAATGGATGTAACCATGCACATTCCTGAAGAAAAATGTAGATCAGAGAAGAGTGTGGTGGAGGCGCAAGAAACAGCTGCTGCTGAGTTTAGTTCCTTAAGTCTAGATGATCCAGGACTGTGGACCCACTTGAGCAGTAGCCTGAGGGAACTTCCTTGTACTGCATGGGCCACAGCAAGTGAAAAACTTCATGTTCCCCAAAGACAATGAAAATAGAAGTTTCCATCCAACACATTACTGGCATGAAATCCCCAATGGTGACAAAGTGGAGAGGCCATGGCTTATGTACTCAAAAACCCAGAATGCTGCATACTGTTTTTGTTGCAAACTCTTCCAGTCTAATGTTCCAGCCACATTGGGTTCTACAGGAACAAAGGACTGGAAAAATCTGGCTAGAAATCTGGCATGCCATGAGAAGGCAGCAAATCACCAGAGAGCATTCCATAGGTGGAAAGAGCTTGAGATGAGACTAAGGTTAAAGGCCACCATAGATGATCAGCATCAAGAGAAGATTGCATCAGAGTCTCTTTACTGGCAAAATGTTCTGAAAAGGCTCATTGCCATTGTGAGAATGCTTGCTACCCAAAACCTAGCACTGCGTGGCACTTCAGATCAGCTGTATGTGCCAAACAATGGAAACTTCCTTAAAATTGTAGAGCTGATGGCTGAGTTTGATGCTGTAATCCAGGAAGCATCTAAGTTTAGGTCTACACTTGAGGGGAGGTTGACCCTAAGATGCGCAACTTCAGCTACCATGAGTTAGCGTGCAATGGTCAAAATTTACCTGGCAATGATGCTGTGAAAACTTCCTTAAATGTGATGGGCTGAGGCTGAGTTGTGATGCTGATGGATGACTTTGATGCTATCCAGGAGCATCTAAGAAGAGTCACCACCAAGAAATGTACACACACCACTACCTTGGAAAAACAATTCAAAATGAGATCATACAGTTACTGGCAACAAAAGTCAAACAGAAGATTGTGGCAGATCTGAAGTCAGCAAGATATTACTCTGTTATTCTGGACTGCACACCTGACATCAGCCATACGGAACAAATGACTTTAATGGTGCATTTTGTAACAACAACAGAACCTAGTGAAAATGTCCCTGCAATGGTGACTGTCGAGAGCATTTTCTAGAATTTATTGACATTGATGATACTACAGGAGCTGGTATGACAAATGTGCTTCTTAAAAAAGCTGGAAGATACGGGAATTGCGATAGCTGACATGAGAGGTCAGGGCTACGATAATGGTGCCAACATGAGAGGAAAGAACAGAGGAGTGCAGACACAGGATCCAGAGTTAAACCCTCAGCTTTTTTTGTCCCATGCAGTTCTCATTCATTGAACTTGGTGGTCAGTGATGCAGCATCAGCTTCTAGTGAGGCTGCTGAATTTTTTAATGTAATTCAAAGCATCTATGTATTTTTCTCTGCATCAACTCATCAATGGCAAATTTTGAAGCAACATCTGGGAACATCCTCTCTGACACTGAAACCACTGAGTGCCACATGATGGGAAAGTCGAGTGGAGGCGATAAAGCCTATCAAACACCAAATTGGGAAGATAGATGATGCCATAGTTGCCATTATGGAGGATAATGCTATGACAGGAACTGTTCATGGGGAACAGTGCAGAGGGAAATGGAATCACCAGAAACATACATAACTTCAAATTTCTGTGTGGCTTAGTGTTGTGGCATGACATACTGTTTGAAATAAATGTTGTAAGCAAGAGACTCCAAGGTGTTGACCTTGATATATCTGGAGCAATGGAACAACTGGACAAAGCAAAGTCATACCTACAGTCTTACCAGTCAGATGAGGGATTTCAAAACGTTCTGAAGAGTGCACAGAAGTTGGCAGAGGAACTTCACACTGAAGCTATTTTCCCACCCATTCAAGAATACAAGAGTCACCGAAGAAGACATTTTGATTACGAGGCACGGGATAATCCCATAAGAGACCCCAAACAACAATTCAAAGTTGAATTCTTTAACCAGGTGCTAGATTGTGCAATACAGTCAGTTGAAGAACATTCATGCAGCTCAAGGAACACAGCAGTATATTTGGGATGTTGTATGATATTCCAAAACTCCTCACTATACCTGAAGAAGACCTACACCAGCAATGCCGGGCACTAGAGACAGTGTTGACACATGATGACATGTGTGATATTGATGCGAGTGATTTAAGTGATGAACTGAAAGTCTTTTCAAGATACATTTCATCAGGATGAACTCCAAAGGCTGTTCTGGAATATATGTGCACAAATAAGATGATCACCCTCTTTCCAAATGTGTTTGTTGCTCTGTGCATACTTCTAACACTTCCTGTAATAGTTGCCAGTGGAGAACGCAGCTTCTCCAAGCTGAAGTTAATACAAACACATCTATGCTCCACAATGACACAGGAGAGGCTGGTAGGCCTTGCAACCATCTTAATAGAGCATGAGCTGGCCCAGACTGTGGACCTTCAGTAGGAAGCAGTTCAAATCTTTGCAACCAAGGAGGCACGGAAAGCACCACTTTGATTATTCAAACAGATAAAAATGCCAGTGTTTACTATGCAGACAAGAAAAGTTACATCTGCTGTTCAGGCATTTGAAAGTTAAGTGTGACTTAACATTTTTAAACAAGGCATTTTAAGTTGTTAGTTCTCCTTTATTGGGGTAGGTAGCAGAGCAGCACCATGAGAGGAGTAGAACAGGAAGAAGGCAGAATTGAGACCTTTCAAAGTTATGGCCCAAGCGAGGGGGCATGGGGGACCATTTGAGCTCCCCGCCTCAGGTGCCAAAATGTTGTTGGCCGGCCCTGGCCTTAAACCTGCAAATGACTTCTCTCCGCAGTCAGTTAGGCTGGCAGCCTCCCACAACTGTGGAGACCATTGTGCCTTCTAATTTATGCAAATATCTCTCTCTCTCCTGTTACCTTGTCCGCCCTCATCCCCTTCCACCACCATCTGTCGCATTGTTCACCTGCTCCATATGGTTGAAATCCCAGATGGTGAGTTTTCTGGGTCAGGGACTTTGGGTGGGTTTTTTTGTAATACATGTTCTAGCACAATGTAGCCCTGATCACTGAATGGGGTCTGTAGGCATTGCTGTAATATGAACAATAAATAATAATACAAAGCAGAACTTTTGCTACAAAGCTCAGTGGCTGGGGGTGATCTGTCTGATTTTTAACCAGTGGACTCTTCCATTTCTCCACATCACAGGTTACAAATGGAGTGTTCCTGAGGAAACACTTGGCATGAGCCAGCTCACATTTGGGTCTTACTCCATTCCTGCAAGGCAATCCATACAAGAGCTGAGAGAAGGAAGGAGAGGCAGCTTGCAGTCATCTGTGACTGGGAGAAACCCTGGATCTGGCAACCATGGAGTCTGACCAAATGCTCCTGCAGTCAGCACTGATCTTGAAATTTCAACATATCTATCTAGCCTGCACTTATCTGCATCAGATAGTCTAAATACACTGTTATGGAAAACCAGGGTAATACAACACCCAGGTGTGTATTATATCATCTCAGGGGTGGAGTAAGAGGAAAGCCTGCAATGCTGGAAAGTTCTTTCTGTTCAGCTATTTACCTTTGGATAGTTTAAGCCAACCCCTGCCTCCAAAGGAAGAGAGAATAAGTGAAGCTTGCCTGATTCATATGCAAAACAAAGGCCGTAAGTCTGCATGAAAGTTCCCTAACTGGGCAGCTGCACATAGAGGGAGCAAGATGAGGTAGGGAATTGATCCTAAAAGTGACAGTTTGTAACATTTACCATACCAAAATTATAGTGCTGAAACTTTTAAAATAAATGGAAACATTCACTGTGTTTGATGAGGGAAATGATGGTAAACTCACACACACACACAAAACCCCCAAAAAACAGAAAGGTGGTCAGGAAGGATGTTTTAGAGCCTGACACATCCACAGTGACACAGCTGGAATGTGTTTTCAGATGCTCCCACAGTGTCAAGTTTGTAAGGTTAAGGGAAGAAGCAAAGAGCCCTAGAAGCCAAGGAGCTCGCTTATTTGTGTTGCTGCCTGCTGCAGTTCAGCAGTATCGACTAGGGCTGTCCATTCCCACAGCTATCAGCATTGCCCAAGGGGTGAAATTCATCCTCCTTGAGCAGAAAAGGCCAGCGCAAAGCATATGGCCCACTGAAAGCCCCCTTAAGCACTACTAAGAAGGCTTAAGGGCACACAGGCTTTATGCTAGCCCCAGGCACAGGGATGACTTTCACCCAGGGCTTGGCTACACTGACACTTTACAGCGCTGCAACTTTCACGCTCAGGGGTGTGAAAAAACACCCCCCTGAGCGCTGCAAGATGCAGCGCTGTAAAGTGTCAGTGTAATCAGGGCGGCAGCACTGGAAGCGCGGCTCCCAGCGCTGCACGCTACACCCATAAAGGATGTAGTTTACATGCAGCGCTGGGAGAGCTCTCTCCCAGCGCTGCCGCTCCGACCACACTCACACTTCAAAGCGCTGCCACGGCAGCGCTTTGAAATTCCAAGTGTAGCCATACCCACAGAGTTCCACTGAGAACAGATATACAAAGGAAACGACTCATATTTACAATGCAAAATAATGTGCATTATAAAAAGAGAGGCAAAGCACAAAGAACAAACCAAGAGCAAAACAGAGCCATGAGACACTTACCTGAGATGGTAGAAGATGCAAGATCTATTCGCACAGGCCCAGAATATTTACTCAGTTTCTTCTGTAGGACGCTATTGATTTTTCCCAGAAATGCTGCTTTATCATCAGTGGCAGAGAAAAGGAACATGAGCACAACCTGTGCCACCACTCCGCCAGTGTCGGGGCTGCAAACCAACAAAACAGAGGTAAGTGACTTATCTGCTTCACTCTTCCTACACTTCCTGGTTTTTCCATTCGATCCTACAGTGATTTCAGATTAATTTAAGGGATTATGTGGATTGCCATCGGCTGTGTAAAGAGAGAGGGAAGTGTTGAAAAATTTGAGCAGATGCCAGGACATTGTGACTGAGCAGATTTATGCAAGAAAGCTACATCTGAGGAGAAGCGACACTTTCTATGAATGGTTTCAGAGTAGCAGCCGTGTTAGTCTGTATCCGCAAAAAGAACAGGAGTCCTTGCGGCACCTTAGAGACTAATACATTTATTTGAGCGTAAGCTTTCGTGGCTAAAGTCCACTTCATCGGATGCACAGAAAGGAACATATAAGAAGAGTATAAGTATACATGCAGAGCTGGTATGGCATCTTCTCTGTATGTATATTTATATTCCTCTTACATGTTCCATTCTATGCATCCGATGAAGTGGGTTTTAGCCCATGAAAGCTTATGTTCAAATAAATTTGTTAGTCTCTAAGGTGCCACAAGTACTCCTGTTCTTCCTATGAATGGGCAGCCAGGCCAACATTCTCAATCCTGGGTGCCTAGAGATGGGTCACTCATTCTGTACTGGGCACCCAAATAACCTGGTCACCTGCAGCTCCCCTTGATTTCAATGGGTGGAGGCTCCACAATTCTGAAAACATCAGACAATTAGTGTAGATGCCAGCAGCCTAGATATGGTATTAGGGGCCTAATTTTAGGCACTCAGCTTTGAAAGTTTGGGCCCCAGTAAATAACAGATAAAGGAATCTACAGGCCTTAGCAAAGGGGAAACCTGGGGGAAGGGGAGGAGTTGACTAAAACCATTCTGCCACTCCAGACTGAATTCAGTGTCTCTGCATGGGAATCCTGGAGAGGTGTAGGACTGCAGAAACCACATAGTAATCACTGAAACTCTTCAACGAATCAGGGGTCCACTTTAGTTACAACTGAAAAGCTCCCCCAATTCCCCCAAAGGGGCTTTTAACAACATAACAGTATCATTAAGAAGAACAGGTGGATAACTGGTTCCACATACAGACACCTCTATAACTTGCAACGACTATTGCAGTGGTCTTTTTAAGACTGGGAAAAGGCAAGGGGAATGAGTCAATGCTAAAGAACTACAGGTTTAATCCAGCCAACATTTAGACATGTAATGTAACTTTAGTAAAGTCAGTGTGCTGCCAGGCTAATGCTGTGGCTAGATTTTAGAATGAATAGGATAATTTTGAACTGATATGTACACGATATTTGTAAGTGTGGAAACTAGCTCATGGAGTGAGGTACTCAAAACTTATTCCCCAGGGTATAAACTCATCACTTCAGAGGATTAGGAAGAAACTCCTCCACATATGAACAACAGTGAAGGCTAAATTCACACCAAAGGATCCCATTGAAAGTAGGAAAGTTATACAAGGACTGAATTTGTTCATTATCATTATTTATCAATCACTTTCTCGGCAGCATCAGTTACTCGGCATTGCCAGATGCAGAGGATTGAACTACCTACCTCATAGGTCTAATCCAGTATGCTCTTTGTGTATATACTTTCCCATGAGTGCTGACCAATTAAGAGAGGGTGTGTAAAGAGAAGATCTCCTTTCCACTCAGCCTCTTCTTCCTACCCAATTCGTTAAGTGATGACACAACCCATAGTTGGTGACATCAGTTACTTCACATTGGATTCTGTGCATGAATTGTGATGTGATAAGCTTTGTGTTTTAGTATCACTGGGGACTCAGACTGCAAGGAGAAGCTGATTGGAAAGAGAGAGCTTCTGACAATTCTGTGATATCTTGGCCATGACGGTGCCTAGCATAACGGGATCCTGGTCCAAGACTAGGGCTCCGAAGTGCTACTTTAAAATAAATAAATAATTGACAGAAAAGGGAAATAAGTTTAAAAAAAATGGATGCAAACAGCTTATGCAGAATTCTCCGACTCAGCCTCATGATGACAATCCGCAGCAAGTAGAACACTTCGCAAACCCAAACTGGGTTTTCTTGTTATCTGCTGGTGCTGGACAACAGAGAGACCTATTACCCCTCAAAAGGCACCAGGCATTTTACAATCACATGGTCCCTGCCCCAGTCTAGACCCTATAGCTACCAATGTCTTCTCCAGCAGGCTGTTTTGTTTAGCATCAGCCTCAGGATTATCATCATCATCATCAAGTGATTATCTTATCACAGGTCACATTGCATTTTCCCTCTTCTTGTCTCACCCCCCACCCCACTTCCTGTGCTGCACCATACAGAAATGATGGTCAATTCTTGCAGGCACACCTCTCCAGTCACTGAGATAGGTACAATCAGCTCCTCCTCACGCCCCGGGAAATGTACATTAAAAAATCCAGAGCCAAAGACCTTGAGACAGAAGATGTATCACCTGTCTTGGTAAGTCATTCAAGTTGCTATGAATTATAATGCACCACAGAGAGGCATGTCACTTCCTGGCCAAATTACAAACGACTGCCCTGCCTCAAAGAATCTACAGGCTAAACAGCTAAACTAGTACTGGAGTTCAACGTGCCGATGCAGTCTCCTGGATCGAGGCCTGAGGCAGAATGGTAACAAAGACTGGAGATATAAGGAGAGATCCATCCGCAGCAATACGATCATGAAGTACCTTTGGTTCATCTTGGGGGTTTAGTACATATGAGTGAGTGTAATATTGTTACTGTGCAGGCACCTAGACTTTATGATGCACTTTAAGGAGAGAACTGAAAATGAAAAATAAAATTCTACATTCTAATGAAGGAATAAAGGCTTGACTCTCTTCCTTTCAGTTCTGGACAGCTCAGTGGAGTGCCTGCAGTATGAGCTAGTGCCTACTACAGACCCCAGCACAACAATGCACCTAGTTTTGGTGTGCAGAAGTTTCACCAATCTTCTTGGTCATCTATAGGCCACAACCAACCAATTCAAATGAGGTTTAGTGATTAGCAGAGTACGTTCCTGCCTTGTTTAACTGAAGATCAAAAGACCATCATGAACTGCACTTTCAGGATTGACTTTCAGAGGTGTAGAGCATTATCCCTCCAATTCCTCCAGCAACTCAGATCATATGCTTGGAAACTCCAGGACATAGAGATGGTGGACTATCAGCTAGACAGACTGTTCTCCATACTGTCTAAGGCCGCAGTCCTGCAGTGAACTCTGTGTGGCCAGACCCCTGCACCAGCAAAGAGTCCCACTGGAGCCCTCAGCAGGCAACAGCAATCACTGTAGGATTTGTGGGCCCTGCGCCTGGCTATAGTCTGCACTGGAACAGGATGTTGGGGCAGGATGAACAATCCATTACATCTTCTCCTGGATTTCCTGGCTGCAATCTTACATACCTCAGTCTGACAACACGTGACCTGATATATTTTTTTCTTAAAATGGAACTCTGAAATGTCTGGTCTATCTGTTGAAAGAAAGGAAAAAAAAACCCGTTAAAAATATTCAGTGTAAACGGAGTGTGTGTGTTTACAAGGCATTCTGTTATAACAATATCCAGCTACAAGGCTGCTGCCTCCGCATATAATAATTCACAAATTCATAGATTAAAAAAACAGAAGCAGGCAATCCGATCATGTAATCTGCCTTCCCATAAAACACAGGCCACAGGACTTCCCAGAACTAATTCCTGATTGGACTAGAGCAGATCTTCTAGAAAAGCATCCAACCTTGATCTAAAAATTCCCAGTGATTGCAACAGCATCTCATTGCTCTCCCCTGGCTCTGAGGCACATGCAAGTCTGTCCTACATCAAACCCAGTGCTGCAATTCTCGCAAGCCTTGCCTCCTAAGAACAGTGTGCCATACAGAGTACCTTTACAAGGACTGAACTGTGCTTACCTGACCCTTAACACGCCAGTGTGGCAAGGCACCTTCTTCACTTCGCTAGGCTCAATGCTCCCCCTCTGGACAGGGGGGCCTGCAATAAATCAGTCCCACTCTGGAGAGTTTTATTACTTGCTCGGCTTTTATTTTCCAGTGTGTACCGGGGGGGGCTTGGGGTAGCCAAACAAAGAAACAAACTTGGGACACAACAAGGGAATATCTTTCCCTGCCCCTTTTCTGCGGTATCGTCCTATTACACTGGCCTCTGGTTGCCAGTCCTTAGTTCTGCTGTTCCCTCTAAAGGGAGGAGAGCAGCCGTCCCCCACAAGAGAAGCCTCTTCTCCCTGCCGCAGCTTGTCCCTCACCTCTCCTCCTCTCTCACCACAAGACAGATGTTTTCAAGGTAACAGGCAGCCCTGAGTTGGACTCCCGTGTCCCTACTTGACCTGAGGTAACTCCTTCTCAGCTCAGGCCTTCAGCATTCAAGGGCTAACAGACCTGCCTACTACATATGCAAGTGACTGCCCTGAAAGAACAGCCTCTCCAGCTCCCACTGAAATCAGTGGCCAAAGTCCCATTCATTTCATTCAGATGCCCTTCCCACAAACAGTGTCCCTGCCTCCCACACCAACCTACTACCCCTTCCTTTTTATTGTCAAACACTATTTACATCAGAAGTTTATTTACACTAACGGAAACAATCCCAGAAAATCTGAAGTTTGCTGCTGTTTGTCACACATTGCATCCTACGTTTGGGCCCTGGCAGGTTGAAAGGGGCAGTAGTGTAGGATCGGCCCAAGAGAGAGAGCAGGCATATTACGATTGTGGCCTGATACACAGTTTGATCGGCATGAGTTCAGGATCGCTGCATTACTCAGAAGGAGCACTGCCAGCGGTTAGCTGTGCAGTGCTGTCATAGCTGTGTTGGTCCCAGGATATCAGAGACACAAAGTGGGTGAGGTGACATTTTTTATTGAACCCACTTCGGTTGGTGAGAGAGACAAGCTTTCGAGCCACACAGAGCTCTTCTTCAGGTCTGGGAAAGGCATGCCCAGCATCACAGCAAAATGCAAGGTGGAACAGATTATTTAGCATAAGCAGTTTACAGATATTTCAAGGGCCTATTTAGGTGAAGTGGTCTGTTACTACCCCTCACATCATATGGGGGGAAAGGAAGGAGGGGGATAGACAGCTTTTGGGGGGGGGCATTATTAGTGGGTTATAGATGACTAATAGCAATGCATTGGCTGGATGCTGTCAAGTGTTACTGGGGTAGGGAGCTAGGAATATAATACCTCCACAAAATGTCAAATCATCTCTTCCCCTGCCAATGAGAAAAGAGAAGAACATCCCCTCCCTCTTGCCAGAGCCCTCAATCTCCTCCAGGCTGTCCAAATCCTAAATCATTCCCCACTCCTTCTGAGGACCCCCAATGCCACTACTATCTCCTGTGTAGCGAGCCAGACCTCCTGGTTCCCACCTAGACCCCTTCTACCATGAATTTATGCGCTGTCATTAGCGAAATCTGCCATCCGCTGTAAACTGAAAACCCAGGGTCAGCACAGAATATATCAAATTGGATACAATAAATGGTACAGGGAAAATTGCATGGATTGCATTACTTGCTTTCATATCAGATTCCATAAACCCCTCCATCCTCAGTTGGTCTGAGGTTGATGCACAATTCAGCAGTGATGTGATGCACAGATGTTTGGGAGTCTTGCTGCAGAAGTTAGGTCCAGACCTCAGCTAGTGTAAATCAATACAGCTCCACTGAAGACAAAGAAACTGTGCTGATTCACGCCAGATGAGGATCGGGTTCAAAGACTTTACACACATCCCCACCCGCCTCAGTGTATATGTCTAGAGCTATAGAGAACTATAGATGTATAGATATTTTCTCTCAGCTTTTGTGCATCTGTTTGCCAGCCACACACTCTCAGCTGGCAGAATCACTGCTAACTGTACTGAGAAAGCCTCATCAGCCTTTCAGAGCACTTCTACATGTCGATACAGCCAGATATGGAGCCTCATTATCCTTTGTTTTCTTGCCCCTGTTTCTGATAGCTTGAACAACTCATTTGACTTTGGGTAGTTTGGACTCATAACATGCTCAGCTCCACCCTCCACAAGTCCCACGCACACCCCATTCTGAAGCACTTTCTGAAAACACCAATCAGGAAATCCATGTCTTGCCAATATAGACAGATTCCATGATAGGGGATGAATCATTGTTTTGCAGCTTACAGAAGAGTCAAACTAGCCCAAATATGAGTCAACCATCAGAAAAAAGTCTTTGTTTTCAAACTAAAAGAACTCTGGTGATCCAGCCAGACATAACAAGGATGTTCTAGTTCCTTTCCCGGTTATGATAGATACTGAACATTTCAAACCTGAGCAATGAGTGTAAGCAAGTAAGCCCAGTACTGGATTTCGGTCTCTTGTTTGTGTAATTCCACACTTGAATGTGAAAGAGCATTTTCCCCTCATACTGAGTGTTATCACAAATTTTCCTCCTTTGAGAATTACATCAAGACGTCAGTACTAGTTCTTCTTTCTAATAACTGTTAATTTTGCATGGAACACTCCAGAGATGTTAAAGGACATTCCTAAGGAAGCAGGATCTACCAAAGGATGTGGCAAAAGGCTCAGAACTTTGAGGTGTTTGCCAAAACCCACTGAACTATGTGGGTGAGACTTTCAAAAGCACCCAAATGACTCAGGAGTACAAGCCCTGTTGAATTCCAAACATTGGCTCCTATATCTCCAACCAGTGCCAGATATATTTCTTCCACATTCGGGTTCGGAAAGCGCTCTTCTTTTATACCCTATTGGTTCCTTTGGATCTAGAGCTTGTTTTGAGACTTTTTTCCTACTATCACTATAAGATGTAACTAGTCATTTGGTTCAATTGCTTTCTTTATAGCTTTTAAATGGAAAATAATACTAAAATATGAATAATTACCAATAACAAATGTTATTAATTACACATTATAGCATCCATTTCCCTGTGTACTATACAGGAGAATATACCCATGTAACATAATTTAATAAAAACAAGTTTAAGAGGGTGATATTTTACGAACACATACAAACAAATGGATCCAATTTATAAGGGAGAGAGAAAGGGATCAAAAGAGAAGGGAATAAAGGCTCCCACAGTGAGAAGGGTGTGTGCTGATGTTGAGCAGACAGCATGGGCTATGGATGGGGCAGAGATCTACAGTGTTGCTGGGCATCATCGTCATGCTGATGACAATCTACCCTCTGTTTAGAAATGATTTCTCCAAGGGTGTGTCTGTACTGTAGCTGGGATCATGCTTCCCAACTGCTGAGTAGACATACCCCAAGAAGTTTCATGTCTACAGAAACCTGTTCTTCAGAGACATCACATTTTAAATACCTTATTGGTGACACATGGTTGGCCAACCCCATTGATTCGCTTCCATCTCAGAGAGAAGCTCCAGACATCTCAGCAATGCCTCTTATTTGCAAAGGCATCATACCATGGCTGATGGATCAAAACCTGCTGAGAGGTCTCAGCATGGAACTGCTCAATAGCTGTAGCCAGGAGCAGATCATTTGAAGTCTGACAAGTGAGGTCTCCACTCCAAAGCAACGTCTTAAGCCAGAGTTGAGTAGGTGGCCTTCTCAATCTCATTCTCTTTGAGAAGATGGAGGGTGGCTGGTAATGAGAAAGCATTTTGGAATCAGCTGATGGATCCCTGAGCAAAGAGGGACCTCTGCACGCTTTCTGGAAGCAGACACACCCCCTTTACTAATTGAGACACTGGCAATGCCAGCCAGTAATGACTCCACAGCAACATCATTTGCCTTAAGTAAACAAAATGGAGGGACAAAGGGTGACAGCAACAATTTGTGAGCTTCAGGCAGCCCAGGAATAGAGAACATTCTCAGCAGAACCCAAATAAACACAACTAGTGTAGGATGGTCCATCAGGAATCTGCATCTCTCCTAACTGAAAGGGCAAGAAAGAATATTCCTCACTCAGTCTATGCACAAAGGAGATCACAAGCACATCAGAAATCAAACGGAAGGGACTCCCAAAGAAACGGGGCAGGCAGGCATAATTCAATTGTGCACTGCCATAAAGAGTTCATCTGGATGGTTCCTTGATGTGTCGGCAGTTGAGGACAAATAACTAATCAAATATGTTAGTTCCTGAAGAGGGAATTTTACTTCAGGATTTAAACAGCCACAATGTTTATCCCTAATGCAACCAATTTGACAGACTCTTTGTTGCATTATAGCTTCATGACAGCAGTAGTAATAGTGGCAGCCTCCGTTAAGGTCACCTAAGTGTTTCCATTTCTACTCCCTGTTTTCAGTTGTTCATAACTAACTTTCTAGAACTTTCACCCTGCAGCCAATGAATATTTTCACAAATTCTGAAAGAAATGGGTCAGACGCTTTGGAGAATAAGGAGAGGGGTATTTTTTGTTTTAACTGCACTTTCCCCATTATAACATTATTTTGCGTTTTGTTTTTTGAACAGCCGAAGCTCCAGAGCAGGTGGAGGTGAGAAGCTGAAGTCTGGAGGGAAATAGCCCTCTGGAGAAAAGTGGTTTTCAGTATCCCTGGGAAGATTCGTTTTGATGTGGTCTGGTTATAAGAGTTTGAAAAATCATAATTCACACATGTACGGTGTTTTGTTTTGATTCTTTCCCCCCATAACTGACGGCATGTTTTAAACAACTGCCTCTTGGAATATCAGCTATGGAGCTTAAGGCTTTTACAAGGGCCAGATTCTGATCTCAGTTATACCAGTGTACATCAAGAGTCATTCCACTGATTTAATTTTCTTTAATAAGTCAGTGGAATGACTCTGGCTTTACAGCTGTGTAACCAAGATAAGATTCCATTTCAATAATACACTCCAGATCTGATAGCCCAATTTACTGGTAATTGAGCCGCATGACATTTAGCCTATTTTACTTTTTCTGTCTTCACGTATACCTGGGTTTCTTGTGCGTCTTTTCTAGCCATAAGTTGGCAGGGGATCCTGTATCAAGTTTGTCCATAACAGAGCCTCAAGTCAGTTCCAAAAAGCTTCTTTCTAATCTTTCCTCTTCTCAGTACTGACTTGGGATCCTGATCCAGTGAACAGCCCAACGATTGCACTTGGGGCACCCATTAGACCTTCAGGCAAATGACCTGCTTTTGCCCTTTTTTGCAAAAAGATCCTCCCTGGTACCTTTGTTCCAGGCTTTCTCATATGCAGGAGAATGTTTATCACATCTGGCACCCTGATAAACCAAGGGGGAAATAAAAAAGCAGCTGGTGTGGATGTCATCAGGAAAAGTACTTTCCATTACAAAAAAAAACTTGCAAAGAGCTGTAAACTCAGGCAAACACTGGGTGTATATTTGGAGCTCTGGAGATATATACTGCTTTAGTTAAAGAAACACCGTCAACTCGAAATCATGTCAATAACAAAAATAATTAATAATTAGTTTCAGATACCACACTGGATCTGCTAACTCTGGGACCTAAATCACATTTCCCTGAGTTTTGTGACTATTTTTCTCCCTCCTGTTGCTAAGTGAAAGACCTATATAAACACAGGTACCTGACTACGCCCCTGATTCAGTACAGCATCATCTGAGAGAAGCACCTTAACACATGCTTAACTTTAAACATACGTGTATGTTCAGTTGACTTCAATGACACTTAAGCAGGTACTTAACTTTAAGAACATATTCAAGTATTTTCCCAAATATTGAATGAACTTAAGACACAACTAAAGAAATGATGCCTTTTGTATATTACTGTCTTTCTTAGGGTACGGTGTGCATCAAGTAAAACCACAACTTGGTTATTTCCTACAGCTTTATACTGAACATTGAGTGCATTATAAACTTCCAACTCAGTAGCTAAATAAATCAGTCATCATCATGCCAACTTCCTCCGTTGTTCAGCCACATCTCCCGGGTGGCTGAGCTGCAGGGAGGCATTTGGTTTTGCTGTTCGGGGTTATAATCCCAGTCTAATTCCATGCTTTGCGCAGGAGTCAGCAGAATACTCTTTTGTCACATTTGAGTAACACATGTAGATTAGCATTTTCACCTCTAGAGGGAGCCCTCATTGTGACAGACTAGATTGGCAGCCATGTTTTTGGAAAAACAAGAACTATTCAGTTAGGTAAAGTTAGGTCTTCTAAGCAGAGCTTGTCAAAAAATGGTATGTATGCATATTTCAGGAAAAAAAGCCCCTCCCCCTGACAAAATTTTTTGTTGTTGAAATTAGGTGCCAAGAAAAAAGTAGAACTTCTATTTGTTTAATGAAAAAAATATAAACTAACACTTGTGATGTTTTTCTAATGGTAAAATGGAAAAGGGAAAAAGGTAAGAAAGGCTGGAGAAGAAGGGAGAAAAATCCTAAACTGAAAAAAATTCAGAACGTTTATTTAGAAAACCAGAAAGTTTTTAGTTTTTCATGATATGCACATATTTTTAAAACCCAAATCTTCAGCAAAACAAAACAAAAAAAAGACCATCTTGGTTTATTCGAAGATTTTTTTCTACTATTTTGACTGGGTCTACTTCTAAGTCCTCATTTAGGTACCTAAGTAACCTGTGCACCCAGCACCTGTCTAAATAAGGCCATAGGAGCCTAACTTTAGGGAACTATATTTAAAAATATTGTCCCATGAGGTTTATGAAACTTGATAAAAATAGGAACATCACATTGCTGGGGACTTGCTATTGCAAACCCCCCTGCCTAGGACTAGCACAGAATGTAGCCACAATACTTGCCTTCTGAGTGAGGCAGATGGAGGAAGCATATTTCCCCAGTGGATCGTACCCTACCCTCACTGCAAATCCATTTCCAGGTAAAGTTCCAAATGTTCGCCACCAACTAGAATGGCTGAAATGACTTAAGCCCAAGTTTTAGAAAAGTGGGTCATATTCAGAGGGGAGTTTAGGTTGAGAGAGACATCACTCCTTTTCCCAGCCCTTTCAACATGTAAATTTAACCAAGCAAGGCTCACGCCCACTTCCCAATGTGTAATTTACTCCCTCTCACACCATAGCTGGTTTTATAATTTGGCCAACTCAGTCTGAGTCTCACAGGTGTAACTCACCCATGACGGGAGAGAAGCGAGAGTGGTAGCAGCACAAGCATTAGGAGGAGGGTACGAACAGGCATATGGTGAAGTAGGCCTCTGCTTTACTCCACACATCCTTAGACCGCCTTCTTCTGTAACTTATTCCAGTTCAGACTCCTTTGGACTCTCATATACCCTCCTCCCAATTCTAGAGAGCCAGGGTGGGTGAGGTCATATCTTTTACTGGACCAACTTCTGTTGGTGAGAGAGACAAGCTTTAGAGCCACAGAGAGCTTCTCTTCACCTCTGAGTGCTTTTTCCAGACCTGGAGGAGAGCTCTGTGTGGCATGAAAGCTTCTCTCTCGCGCCAACAGGAGTTGGTCCAATAAAATATATTACCTCATCTACCTTGTGTCTCTAATATACTGGGACTGACAGGGCTACAGCTACACTCTTCCCAATATGTAATTCCCACCACCCTGTACATCACCTCTGAGTTTAGCCCTCCCTCTTCTCCTCTTATCCATCACCACCACAATTACAGTCACTGGGTGTACTCCATCACCCTGTACCCAAAGGAAAGCTCATGGAAACTGGTGCTCCAGAAAGATCTCCATGGCCAGCTCTCACCTCTGGGATCTACTCCTGCGGGATCTATGCCTACGCCAAAACCTGGGCACAATAAGGCCCAGATCCAGCAAAGCACATGCTTTAGTTTAAGCCTGCAAGTGGTTCCACTGACGTCAAAAGAACAACTCACATTCTTAAGCACTTTGCTGGAACCAGGTCTTTAAAGTACCTTACAAGACACATCTGATCATACCAGCTTTTCAGCTAGCTGTTGGCCCTGGAATTCCATGCAGTCAAGCTTTTTCCTGTCTTCTGTTCTTTAAAACCATGGAACTAAAAAGCATGAGTTCCATAAAGCAACCCTTTTTGTGTATTTGTTTGTTTGACTTAGTTCTCATTGTCATTCAGTTGAATTAGACTTTGCCAGAGTAAGGACTGTATGACAAAATTAACAACCACTCCACCATATGGCCCTATATTTGGGACTGTTAATGGCTCATAATCCATGCTATGTAAAGTGCACCCTGATACCAAAATGATGGGTGCCTTATAAATGGACCGAATAAACAGAATTAGTTGTTTAGTCATTGTATTAACTCGGGTGTAAAAATATAATTAGGCAGGCCAAAAAAGAATCTGAAGAGCAATTAACCAAAGACTTAAAAACTAACAGCAACATTTTTTAAGTACATCAGAAGCAGGAAGCCAGCCAAACAGCCAGAGGGGCCACTTGATGATCGAGGTGCTAAAGGAGCACTCAATGAAGATAAGGTCATTATGGAGAAGCTGAATGAATTCTTTGCATCAATCTTCACATCTGAGTCATTCTTTTTAGGTGACAAATCTGAGGAACTGTCCCATATTGAGATGTCAGTGGAGGAGGTTTGGGAACAAATTGATAAATTAAACAGTAATAAGACACCATGACTAGGTGGCACTCAAAAGTATTGAAGGAACTTAAATATGAGAGTGCAGGACTACTAAGTGTAGAATGTAACCTATCATTTAAACCAGCTACTGTAACAGATGACTGGAGGATAGCTAATATGACACTAATTTTTTTAAAAGGTTCCAGAGGTGATTCTGGTAATTACAGGCTAATAAGCTTTACTTCAGTACCGGGCAAACTGGTTAAATTATAGTATCAGATACACAGAGGAACAGGATTTGTTGCGGAAGAGTCAACATTGCTTTTGTAAAAGGAACTCAGGCCTCAGAAATCTATTAGAATTCTTTGAGAGGATCAACAAGCATGTGGACAAGGGTAATCCAGTGGATATAGTGTACTTGGACTTTCAGAAAGCCTTCGACAAGGTCTCTCACCAAAGGCTCTTAAACAAATAAGCAGTCATGGGATAAGAGAGAAAGGTCTCTCGTGGTTCGGTAACTGGTTAAAAGATAGGAAACAAAGGGTAGGACTAAATGGTCAGTTTTCAGAATGGAGAGAGGTAAATAGTGGTGTCCCCCAGGGATCTGTACTGGGATCAGTTCTATTTAAAATATTCATAAATGATCTGGAAAAAGGGGTAAACAGTGAGGGGGCAAAATTTGCAGATAATGCAAAACTACTCAAGATAATTAAGTCCCAGGCAGACTGCAAAGAGTTACAAAGAGATCTCACAAAACTGGGTGACTGGGGAACAAAATGGCAGATGAAATTCAGTGTTGATAAATGCAAAGTAATGCACACTGGAAAACATAATCCCAACTGTATATATAAAATGATAGGGTTTAAATTAGCTGTTACCACTCAAGAAAGAGATTTTGGTGTCATTGTGGATAGTTCTCTCAATGTGCAGCAGCAGTCAAAAAAGCTCACAGAATGTTGGGAATCATTAGGAAAAGGATAAATAATAAGACAAAAAAATTCGTATTTCCTCTGTATAAATCAATTTTGAATGCTGCGTGCAGATGTGGTAGCCCCATCTCAAAAAAGATACATTGGAATTGGAAAAGGTTGAGAAAAGGGCAACAAAAATGATTAGGGATATGGAACAGCTTCCATATGAGGAGAGATTAATAAAACTAGGACTTTTTACCTTGGAAAAGAGACAACTAAAGAAGGACATGATAGAACTCTATAAAGTCATGATTAGTGTGGAGAAAGTAAATAAGAAAGTGTTATTTACTCCTCACACAAGAACTAGGAGTCACCAAATGAAATTAATAGGCAGCAGGTTTAAAACAAACAAAAGGAAGTATTTCTTCACACAACACACAGTCAACCTGTGGAACTCCTTGACAGAGGATGTTGTGGAGGCCAAGACTATAACAGGGTTCAAAAAAAGAACTAGATAAGTTCATGGAGGGTGGGCCCATCAATAGCTATTAGCCAGGATGGGCAGGGATGGTGTCCCTAGCCTCTATTTGCGAGAAGCTGGGAATGGGCAACAGAGGATGGATTATTTGATGATTACCTGTTCTTTTCATTCCCTCTGGAGCACCTGGAATTGGCTATTGTCAGAAGACAGAATACTGGACTGGATGGACCGTTGGTCTGACCCAGTATGGCCAATCTTATGTTCTTAAGAATTCTTCCACAGACTCTACCTCAAAAAATTCTTTCACAAAAATGATGAGACCACTCACAATTACCACATCCCCACTAACAATTGTAAGAAAAAAATAATCTGACTGGATACCACAGAGCGGATGAAACCACACTCTTGATCTTTACATTGATTGTTTCAGGAAAAAAACTGACCGTAAAATCCTTAAACATCACATCCACCACAATCTCTTCACCACCGAGAGGATAGCCATACAGTCCCTGAAATCACACCACCAGATAGTGATCAAACTAGCAGATGAAAGGGGATGCCATCATAGTCCTCAACTATTAACAAGACCAACCAACAATTCTCCAACACCAACTTCTACAGTATAAAGAACTCGAAGAAGACCCCACACCACAGTTTACCCAGAAATTTGAGGATATCATCAAATCTTTCCCCAAACAACTCCAGGAGAAACTCTACAACCTAACCCCCCATGAATGCACCCCAAGGACCTTCTATATACTTCACAAGATACATAAACAAGGGAATCCAGGCAGAACCTTCATATCTGGCCACAACACTCTTACTAAAGGAATATCAGGACTCATAGGAACCATCCTCAAACCACTCACCCCACAAAGGGCCAGTTTCCTCCAGGACACAACTGACTTCCTCCATAAACTCTGCAACATTAACAACCTCCCTCAGAACACCATCGTTGCCATCATGGATGTCACTTCTCTATATACCAACATCCTTCACAGTGACGGCATAGCTGCCTGGCTCTAATATTTACAAGACAATGGACAGCCCTCTGAGATTCACCCTGTGACGTTGCACGCTATATGATTTTATGAAAATATGCTAATGAGTTTGAATATAATGTAACTGAAATATGCTTCATGCAAAAGGTCTCTTGTAAGGTATCATTACAAAGCTTATAATCTACTGAGTATTTGTATAAATGTATCACTCTTGTATCTGAAACTAAAAATATGAAATATAACTCTGAAGGCCTATTGTAATTATACAATGTGTGGGCCATTAATGGTGGTTTGGAATCTTGATGGCTTCCATCAACCAGGACAACTGACTGTAGATGGCTCTGTTTTACTAGTGAGTATTCCTGTATACGAGTGTGCTGGCAAGTGGGTAATGAAGTCTTATAGTGACATGTGATCTTGTCACCTGAACTGGAATCCATCTTTAACCTGGTGCTTTTCCATTGAGAAGGAGGAGGAGGGAACCTGGAGAGGGACAAAGGATTCCTCCTTATGCAAAAGATATATAAGTGGGTGGAATAGAACAAAGTGGGGGAGCCATCATGAGAAATCCCCTAGCTACCACCTGAGCTGGAACAAGGGCTGTACCAGGGGAAAGGATTCTGCCCAGACTAGGCAGGTGTCCAGTCTGTGAAAGAAACTTATTGAAACATCTCTGAAGGTGAGATTTTATCTGTATTCAGTTTTATTACTGTATTAGGTTTAGATTTGCATGTTTTATTTTATTTTACTTGGTAATTCACTTTGTTCTGTCTGCTACTACTCGGAACCACTTAAATCCTACTTTCTGTGTTCAATAAAATCACTTTTTACTTATTAATTAACCCAGAGTATGTATTAATACCTGGGGGGCAGGGAACAGCTGTGCATATCTCTCTCTCAGTGTTATAGAGAGCAAACAGTTTATGAGTTTACCTTGTATAAGCTTTATACAGGGTAAAATGGATTTATTTGGGGTTTGGACCCCATTGGGAGTTGGGCATCTGAAGACAAAAACACTTCTGTAAGCTGCTTTCAGTTAAGTCTGCAGCTTTGGGGCACATGGTTCAGACCCTCGGTCAGTGTTGGAGCAGACGGGCGTGTCTGGCTCAGCAAGACAGGGTGCTGGAGTCCCAGGCTGGCAGGGGAAAGCAGGGGAAGAAGTAGTCTTGGCACATCAGTTGGCAGTTCCCAAGGGGGTTTCTGTGATCCAACCCGTCACACACCCCAAACACATCGCCAGATTCATCCATTTCATCTTCATCCACAATAATTTTACATTTAACAACAAACACTTTGTCCAAGCCATGGGAACAGCCATGTGTACTAGAATGGCTTCCCAGTAGGCCAACCTCTTCATGGACTGTCTTGAAGAAGAATGTCTGGACAAATGCACCACAAAACCAATGATATACTTTAGATAAACTGATGATATTTTCATCCTCTGCATGGATGACAAACTCCCTCATAGATTTCCACAGCTTACCACCACCTGTCCATTAAACTCTTTGTGGAGCACTCCCGCACTAGCATCAACTTCCTGGACACCACAATCAGCTTCAGCAATGGAACCCTACAGACAACTATACACAAGAAACCCATGGATCACCACACCTACCTTCACAGATTCAGTAACCACCCAAAACACACCAAGCAATCTGTTCTCTACAGCCAGGCACTGAGATACCACAGAACAAGACACACACCTTAACACACTCAAAACTGCCAGGAATTGGGGCCTGCAGCAGAGCTAGTCTCCAGGCAGCCTTTTCAGTACAACTGGCCTGCAACAGCTGCCTGATAACCACACAACCTGATCGGCTTCCGAGGCCAGCAGGCTGGTTCTTAAGCCGGCAACAGAAGCAGCTTGTGCTCTCAACACTCATGCCCACCAGCGTTCCTGCTCCTGGGCTACCTTATTCCTATCTGGTCCTGCCTTGCACCCAGCCTGGCCTCTCTCCCATCCCTGCCTTGAACCCTTCCTAGCCTGCTACCCTGCTTGCTCAAGTTCCTGATCTCTGGTTTTGAACCTTGCCTCTGGCTCCTGACTATGGACTCTGGCTCGACCCCCAGCTCTTATGATTTCCAGTCTTAACCCTAGCTCTGGAAACTGACTACAGCTCTGGCTCTGGCCTGCCGCCTGCTCTGGACACTAAGCTAGACCACCCTCATCCTGGTCGGCTGGCAAAACTGCCTTTACCAAATAAGGAAACTCCACCAGAGAAGTAAATCGATTCAAGGAACAGGCCACCCAAATACCCCAAGAGAAGCTGCTAAATACAGAAATAACCCTCCTACCTCAGACTGCACACACCTACTTGTCACCTACCACCTCACACTAGACTCCAAACAGGATATCATCAAACAGCTACAACCCATGCTCAATGGGGACCCCATCCTGAACGAAATCTTTCCTGAACCTCCTCTTCTGGCCTTCAGACAACCTCCCAGCCTCTCCAAGCTCATTATCAGAAGCAAGCTCCACACAAACCAGGCAACATCAACTCAAAGCAGTACTAGACCCTGCCAGAAAAACAGATGCAAAACCTGCAGCCATCTCTCCACTACTACAATGATCAACACCCTCCACATCACACCTTTCAAGATCCATGGGTCCTACACATACCTATCACAACACACGGTGTACCTCATCCAATGCACTCAATGCCTCAACAACAACTATGTGGGTGAAACCAGACAATCACTACATTTTCGAATGAACTCACACAGGAAAATGATAAAAGACAAAAACACCCTATCACCTGTGGGTGAACACTTTTCATACAACGATCACTCTGTATCTGACCTCTCAGTCCTCATCCTCAAAGGAAACCTGCACAACACTTTCAAAAGATAAGCCTGGGCACTTAAATTCATAATTCTGCTAGACACTAAAATCACGGACTGAACAGCGACACCAGATGTATGACTTATTACAACAATCTGTAACCCATTAACCAGCACCCCCTTTTTTTCCCTCATCTGACTGCAGAGGTGTCAATAGGCCACTCCACCTTGAATGATTCCTTAGATTAGAATATGTATTAACTACCTATGCTAAACAAATCTGTTCCACCTTGTATTTAACTTTGCTGCTTGAAGTACCTTTTCTGGACTTGAAGAACTCTGCGTAACTCAAAAGTTTGTCTCTTTCACCAACAGAAGTTGGCCAATACAAGATATTATCTCACCCACCTTGTCACAGTTAAACACATCCCTCTAACCATGTAGCATTGGTGTAAATAGGACAGAATCTGTCCCACATCATCCTGGTAATCTAACCTGGAACTCCTTTCCTATACCCAGTTCCAAGACAGACACTTCAATGTAGTTCATTTCAAAACTGACCATTTTCCCCACAATCCATTTTGTAATACTTTCCCATTGACAATAAAAGTTATTTGTATAACATGCTCTACAATACTTTTCTTATAGCATTTCTAAATTTTAATAATACTTTTCCAGTGTTTTTAAGTGCTTTTACAATATTTGGTACAGAAGTAACTGGATTTGATGCTCTGACAATGTAGTATCTGCAAACCCATATTATTTGTTCTCAAACATACTCAGGTATTATATTTCAAGAGTGATATTCACTGAAGTAAGCCTATCCTAAACTTCTATACTTAAGGATGTGGTGGATTCTCCACCACTTGAAGTCTTTAATTGAAGGTTAGATGTCTTTGTAAAGAAGATGCTCTTGATCAACTTCAAGATATGGGCTAGATTCAAGAGTAACTGGGTGAAATCCCATGGCCTGTGTTTTATAGGAGGTCAGAGTAGATGATCATCATAGTCCCTTCTGGCCTTCATATATATGCATCTAGCACCTTCCATCTGAAAGGAAACCTAAAAGTTTTATACATGATGCATTGATCCGTACATCCCCCTGCTGACACGCTATCAGAGCTGGAATGGGAAGGGGGGAGGTTCAAATTATCATGAGGGAAGATGAGGCAGACTTGCAAACCTGCAAAGACTGATATTTCTTGGGGAAATCCAGTTCCACCCTCCCAGCTCTTGGGGCATATGTGTAGAGATCTGGCCCCTCTACACTTCTCCCTTGGCCGCACAGTTTGTTCTGGAGCCGCGCTGCCACTGGCACCTCCACAACCACTGCCAACCCAGCCAGGAGCTGGCTAAACACCACACCCCAGTAGGAGAGTCATGGGAGACAAGACTGGAGGAGGAGTTTAAATTTAATGCGGGGGTGTAGGGACAAGGGATGGAGGGATGGACCTGGCCAGGCCCGCGGCAAAGGAAGAAGAATCTGAAAGTGGGGATTTTCAAGCCATCTCAAAAGGAAAGCCCCGCCCCTGCAGCCCTCTCCCTACTTGGGGCCCTGCAGTGCCACCGCTGGAGATGGTGGTCACCCAGATAAGCCACCGCGTGGAGAGCTGAAGGACCCCGACCACAGTGAGCCAAGGTAACCACTACAGATGCGCAGCACTTAGGTGCCTGGACCAGGGCAGAGCTGAGGCTAGCGCTACAACTGTGCACCTCTGCTGAGGTTATTATTGAGCGGGAAGGGAAGCTGGCCTCTGTGGGGGCCTGAGGGAAAACAGATGGATTTGGTGGGGGCAAAGGAAACCGAACTAAAATCTGACATGGGGAAAGGCAGGAACTGTGGGGTTTAGGGGGGTGGAATAGGGATGCAGAAAAGCCAGCAGAGAAGAAATGGTATCTGAGGAGTCTAGGAGGAGATCAGATGGGTACTAAGGGAGGCCCACTATAAAATAAGCTTGGTGGGGGGGCATCCAGGAACCATGAACCCTGTCCCTGCTCCTTGGCTCCCTAGATACCACATACAGGAGGAGGAGATCTGGTTGAGTGTATTTTAGGGTGGGAAGCAAAGATACCTTATCCAGCTAGCCAGAATAGCGCAACCTGAGCTGAGACTGGATCAGGTTCCCAGGCTAACATCTTGCTCTGTCAGAAAGTGCTGAGGGAACTCTAAGGTCCACTCAGGGTAAGCAAGCTAGGAAGCAGAAACCTTTCATCATCTACTTCCCCATTTCCTCCAGCTCCCAGCATCACCCCGGAATATGTATGCCAGACTTTCGTGTCAATTGTTGGGTGCTGATTGGTGCACCAAGCTCATCAGCGCTCTGGCATGATTTCTGACCTTCCCGTCGATGTTCGAGGAGATAAGGAAGCAGTAAGCATTATTCATACTTGCTGTGTTGGTGCTCAGCACCAAAGCGGCACTGCGTACAAATGTGTACACAGCTGCTTGCAGGGAAGGTATTGGAGTCACTCTCCCCTGTATTCTACCAGCTCTCTAAACGCAACTCGTCTTTGACCTGTTCTGAGTATGGATGAAGGACGCTTATTCAGACAAGGATCGGAGCAGGGAGAAACTGCCAGGAGTTGCACAACAGGTGGTTTGAGCGTATCTAATTTTTAGGATGATTCACCTTTGCTCACCGTGTTTATCATTAGGAAACATGCTGCATTTATCTACAAAACATCCCTGTGATTAATGGCAAAGTGGAGGCTTATGGCTGTTAAAACACCGAACCCAGAGGGATTCGAGTAAATCCAGATGAATTAGGAAGCAAGAACAATGACAACAAAGGGACAGGAAGCTGGGTTTTAACAAATGGGTGAAAACCCTTTGGATCGAAATGCTGAGAAAACTACCAATTAATAAGAATGCTTTGAATTGTCTGGAGCAGATTGGGCTGAATTAGGAGAATTTCATGAGTAGAGGAAATGTTTCTCCTAGAACTGCCCCAGAGTAGAGGAACTGCTCCAAATACCACAGACAGCCTTTCTTTCTCTCAGCTATGTCAGCTGGAGTTTTGCCATTGGTTTCATTAAGGGGCAGGATTCGATCCAGTAAGAGTCTATCATTATTCATTTATATACTGAGTTGTTTTCTAAATTGCTACAGGCAATTTTACTAAGGTAGTCTGAATACATTCCATTGATCCTTTTGGGATAGAACATCGAGGGTTAAAAGAAATAGCAGGGAAGGAGCAATGGTACCATTTTTCTGTTGAGTGGGAGCCAGAAAGTAGAGTGGTGGATGTTTTACAACAGGTAACGTTTCTGGGTACATGATAAAGGTCCAAGGGAGCTGAGGAACTCAAGCCACCTGTGGCAGCTCATGCTTCTAGCTCTGGACATCCCTGGTTGAATCCCAAGCATGTTGGCCAAGTTGGCGGCTGTCAGAGATAAGCAAACCCTGACACAGGCCAGCCCTCGAGCTCAGGGGACAGGAGTCGGAGGTTTATGGCGTAACAGCGCATCATTCTGATTTTATGTTATATCACCCCCTGCATGTTCAATGGTCGGCAGCAGAGAGAAATCCCAACATACCAGTCTCTCGATCCTTCCGCTCTGGTCTCTAAACTCTCCTGAGGATTGTCTGGCCAGGACATCACTGTACTGGACACTAGTGACTTTAAAGTTGCCATTGTAATAGAACAGCCTCTGATCTGAAAGGAAAGAAAAGGAATGGGGAATACTTGCATTACAGCCCATCAAGGCCTGGCTCAGACCACTCTGGGGTTTCCTGGGAAAACATTTGGTGGCCCAAGAATGGGCAGGCCTCCACCTGCATTAATGCCATTCCGATGGCAGCAGTGCAAGAGCTGGCAGCGGTAGATAAAAGCTTCCTGTTGAATAGAACAGGGGTGGGGGTTGACCCTTCCATGGGGACCGAACAGAGCTGTAACAATGCGGGGGCAGATCATCCGATTCCCCAGGAAGCTAACCCCATCAACCTCTCTGCCAACAAGCTGCAGTTCATATTCAACCCCACACAGCACCAGAGCACGGGCAAGAAATATCGAACGGGCCCACTGCCCTCCCAGGCTGACCCAAAACTGTGTGTGTTGCAGTGGTGCTTAGGAACCACACTCAAGGATCGGGATCTCATCGGGCCAGGCGCTGTACAGGCACATAGCAAAGAAGAGCTCACAGTCCGAACGAGACAGGCCGGGTGAGAGATGAAGGGAACAGCAGAATGGATAGTTTCTCAGGAAGTGCTGGTTACTTGGTAAACCAGAGCCACACGGCAGTGATGTGCAGGCATCGCAGTAGAGGTGGATTTAGAGGAAGGATCTGAAAAGAGTACAAGACAGTGGCCTTATGACCAAGAGACAATAGCGACAGTGACACTTGCTACCCCATGTGGCAGGAGGCAGCATTGAGCAGAGATTGCTGAAGGGGGAAAGAAGCAGGAGATGTTGAAGTTGGTGGTAATTCCCCCCGAGATGAGTTTTAATTCTACTGATGGAAACACTGGCTCCCAGTAACGTGCAAAGCACCTGAACCTGAGGCAGCTGCACCATACCACATGCCCAAACAGTGAAATCAACACAATACTTACTATAGGCCAAAAAATACACCAGGAGGCCAAAGGTGATTGCTGCCGCAATCGCTATAGCCACGGCGATTAGAGCACTCTTCCAGGGCTTGAAAAATCTCGGTTTGGTGGCCAACTGGTGAACTCTGAAAAGCAAAGGGGGAAAAACATCCCCTGCTATTAGTAAATGTAGCAATAATCCCAATCTGTCATTTCCCCCGTGACCTCCCTATCCCAAATAAAATGCTCCAGGGTACTGCTGCCACCCCAAACAGTCAAAAAACCTGAGTCAGCCCTTAAAAATCACAAGATTGGCTTTACAATCATGAGAGTTTAGGAAAAATAAGTGCTGGGTTCTTTCTATTTGCTTTCTAGTTATTGAACCTTTAGGGGTCACCTGGGTCACATTTTCAAACTTCTCTTCATGGTCAAGAGTTCTAAAAACCTACTACCTCCTTTAAATGAAAGCCAAGAGGTTCACATAACTCCAGGAGCAGAATTTCTAATAAAGACACCAAATATCATAAGACTTGCAGTAAAATTGCAAGAGTTGGCAGTGAGATAGGTCAAACACAATACCTCTCTTTAAAAAAGGGAACAAACAGAATCCAAGGTATCATAGACCAATCGGCCTAAATTCAACACTGGAAAGATACTGGAACAAATTATTAAACAATCAGTTTTTAAGGACCTAGAGTATCAGAGGGTTATAAGGAATAGCCAGCATGGAATTGTCAAGAACAAAATATGCCAACCTAATTTCCTTCTTTGACAGGGTTACTGACCTAGTGAATAGGAGGAAAGCAGTTGACACAATAGATCTTGATTTTAGTAAGGCTTTTGATACAGTCTCACATGGCATTCTCATAAGCAAACTAGTGAAATGTGGTTTAGATAAAATTATTAGAAGGTGGATGCAAACCTGGTTGAAAGATAGCACTCAAAGTATCAATGGTTTAGTATCAAAATGAGAGGATATATCTACTGGGACCCCTTGGGGGTCAGTCCTGGGTCTGGTACTATTCAATATTTTTTTTAATGACTTAGATAATTGAGTGGAGGATATAACTGGTAGTACTCCTGAAAAGGATCTGAGGGTTATAGTGGATCACAAACTGAATATGAATCAACAATGGGATGCAGTTGCAAAAAAGGCTAAAATCATTCTGGGGTATATTAACAGAAATGTTGTATGTAAGACATGGGAGCTTTGCGAATATGGGCTGCTAACAGGGAGTTTCACAAGGGAATTTGGAAGGGGAGTGGGAAGGGGGCAAAGGCCCCTTGCTGTTTTTTGTTTTAAAACCTATAAACTAGTCTACAGTCAAAACTTCTTGCTTTAAACAACCCCTTCGTTAACTAGGAGACAATGGAGGCAGAAGCGCAGCAGCAGTTTATTGCGCTGAGCGCGGCATGTATGATTACCTGCCCTGTGGGTGCGTGACCTATGTGTGCAAGCGGTGCAAGGAGCTCCTGGCCCTCAGAGACCTCATATGGGCTTTGAAGGCCAGGGTGGCAGAACTGGAGGAACTAAGAAAGGCAGAGAGGTATGCTGATGAGGCTTTCCGGGACACTCCGGTCAGACAGCCCCTGCGCTGTTGAGGAGAATGAAAGGCCCAGGGAAGCACAGCAGTCTATGGGAGCAGAGGGAAACCTTCCCATAGTTGGGACCCTGCTTCCAGATGGTATTGGGGTATCCTCTTGCACTGAGATTACCTCTCCGGGGGAGAGAACTCCAGTTACTAGGAAAAAGCAAGTGTTAGTAATGGAAGGTTTGATCATTAGAAATACAGATAGCTGGGTTTGTGATGACCAGGAGAACCGTATGGTGACTTGCCTGCCTGGTGCGAAGGTTGCGGATCTCTCGAGGCATCTAGACAGACATATGTGTAGTGCTGGGGAGAAGCCGGTGGTCGTGGTAAATGTAGGTACCAATGACATAGGGAAGGGTAGGAGAGATGTCCTGGAGGCCAAATTTAAGCTCCTAGGGAAGAGACTGAAATCCAGGACCTATATGGTGGCATTCTCAGAAATGCTCCCAGTTCCACGTGCAGGGCCAGGTAGGCAGGCAGAGCTTCAGAGTCTCAATGTGTGGATGAGACGATAGTGTAGAGAGGAGGGGTTTAGATTCATTAGGAACTGGGGAAACTTTTGGGATGGAGGGAGCCTATACAGGAGAGATGGGCTCCACCTAAACCAAAGTGGAACCAGACTGCTGGCACTAAACATTAGAAAGGTTGTAGAGCAGTTTTTAAACTAGGAGATGGGGGAAAGCCGACTGCTGGAGAGGAGCATGTGGATCGGACACAGACTTCTCTTAGAGGAGAATCTATTGAAAGAGATTCTCAAGGTTATAGTCAGGAACAGAGGATGGAAGAGGATAATATAAGGGCCAGATCAGACGAGAAACATTCACATAAAAAGATATCTGACACATAAGACAAGGGCAGACAAATAAACAGGGACAAGTTTTTAAAGTGCTTGTACACAAATGCTAGAAGTCTAAATAATAAGATGGGTGAACTAGAGTGCCTTGTGATAAACGAGGATATTGATATAATAGGCATCACAGAAACCTGGTGGACTGAGAGCAATCAATGGGACACAATCATTCTGGGGTACAAAATATATCAGAAGGACAGAACAGGTCGTGCAGGGAGGGAGAACACATATATGTGAAAGAAAATGTACTGACTCAATGAAGTAATAAAAATCTTAAGTGATATCCACATGTTCCATACACATCTCTATGGATTAGTAATTTCATGCTCATTAATAAGATATATAGCATTAGGGATCTATTATTGACGCACCTGACCAGGACAGTGATAGGATTGATGAATGCCTAAGGAGATTAGAGGAGGCCACATCAAATTAAGAACCCATAATATGGGGATTTCCAATTATCCCCATATTGCTGGGAACACGTCACCTCGGCACGAATGCAGAGACAAAATGTCTCAATGCTTTAAATGATTGTTTCTTGGAGCACTGGTACGGGAACTCACAAGGGGAGAGGCAACCCTAGATTAAGTCCTGAGTGGAGCGCAAGGAGCTGGTTCCAAGAGGTAACTGATCAGGACCGCTTGGAAATAGTGACCATTAATATAATTACATTTAACATCCCTGTGGTGGGAGAACACCTCAACAGGCCAACACTGTGGCATTTATTTCAAAAAGTGGGAACTATGCAAAATGAGGGTGGTTAGTTAAACAAAAGTTATAAAGAGTACAGTGACTAAAGTGAAATCCCTGCAAGCTGCATGGGCACTTTTAAAGACACCATAATAGAGGCCAACTTAATGTATAGCCCAATTAACAAACACAGTAAAAGAACTAAAAAGTGCACCGTGGTTAACAACCATGTAAAAGAGCAGTGAAAGATAAAAAGACTTCTTTAAAAAGTGGAAGTCAAATCCTAGTGAGGTAATAAGAAAAGAGCATAACACTGCAAATGAAGTAATAAAATGTAATCAGAAAGCCAAAGAGGAGTCTTGAAGAAACGGCTAGCCAAAAACTCCAAAGGTGGATAATAAAATGTTTTTAAGTACATCAGAATTAGGAAGCGCTACAACAACAGAGGGGGCCCAATGATACGAGATAGAAAAGGAGTGCTTAAAGACGATAAAGTATTGCGGAGAAATAAAGAATTCTTTGTTCAGTCTTCAAGCTGAGATGTTAGGGAGATCCCAAACCTGAGCCAGTTGTTGTAGGTGACAAATCTGAGGAACTGTCACAGATTGAAGTGTCATGCTAGAGGAGTTTTGGAATTAATGAAAACTTAACATTAACAATCACCAGGACCAGATGCATTCACCCAAGAGTCTGAAAGAATTCAAATGTGAAGTTGAGAGAACTTATTAACTAGAGTTTTGTTAATGTCCTTTAAATCAGCTTCTGTACCAACGACTGGAAGATAGCTAATGTAACACCAATATTTAAAAGGGCTCTAGAGTGATCCGAAAATTACAGAAGCATAGTCAATCATCAGTACCGGGCAAATTAGTGGAAACATATAGTAAAGAATAAAAGTTGCAGACACACAGAAGAACATAAATTGAGTGGCAAAATCAACATGGTTTCTCTAAGGCAGATCGTGTCTTACTAATCTATTAGATGTTCTTTGAAGGGCGTCAACAAATGTGGACAAGGGGGATCCAGTGGACATAGTGTACTTAGATTTCCCAGAAGCCTTTGATAAGGCCTCCAAGGCTCTTAGGTAAATTAAGCTGTCATGGGATAAAAGGGAAGGTCCTTTCATGGATTGAGAACTGGTTAAAAGACGGGGAACAAAGGGTAGGAATTAATGGTAAATTCTCCAAATGGAGAGGGGTAACTAGTGGTGTTCCCCAAGGGTCAGTCCTCAGACCAGTCCTATTCAACGTATTCATAAACGATCTGGAGAAAGGGGTAACCAGTGAGGTGGCAAAGTTTGCAGATGATACTGAACTGCTCAAGATAGTTAAGACCAAAGCAGACTGTGAAGAACTTCAAAAAGATCTCACAAAACTAAGTGCATGGGCAACAAAATGGCAAATGAAATTTAATGTAGATAAATGTAAAGTAATGCACATTGGAAAAAATAACCCCAACTATACACCTAGAATATGATGGGGGCTAATTTAGCTACAACAAATCAGGAAAAAGATCTTGCAGTCAGTGTGGATAGTTCTCTGAAGATGTCCACGCAGTGTGCAAAGGCGGTCAAAAAAGCAAACAGGATGTTAGGAATCATTAAAAAGGGGGTAGAGAATAAGATGGAGAATATATTATTGCCTTTATATAAACTGATGATATGTCCACATCTTGAATACTGCTCACAGATGTGGTTGCCTCATCTCAAAAAAAATATACTGGCACTAGAAAAGGTTCAGAGAAGGGCAACTAAAATGATTAGGGGTTTGGAGAGGGTCCCATATGAGGATAGATTAAAGAGGCTAGGACTTTTCAGCTTGGAAAAGAGGAGACTAAGGGTGGATATGATAGAGGTATACAAAATCATGAGTGATGTGGAGAAAGTGGATAAGGAAAAGTTATTTACTTATTCCCATAATACAAGAACCAGGGGCCACCAAATGAAATTAATAGGCAGCAGGTTTAAAACAAATACAAGGAAGTTCTTCTTCACACAGCGCACAGTCAACTTGCGGAACTCATTGCTTGAGGAAGTTGTGAAAGCTAGGACTATAATAGCGTCTAAAAGAGAACTGGATAAATTAATGGAGGTTAAGTCCATTAATGGCTATTAGCCAGGATGGGTAAGGAATGGTGTCCCTAGACTCTGTTTGTCAGAGGGTGGAGCTGGATGTCAGGAGAGAGCACTTGATCATTACCTGTTAGGTTCACTCCCTCTGGGGCACCTGGGATTGGCCACTGTTGGTAGACAGGATACTAGACTAGATGGACCTTTGGTCTGACCCAGTATTGCCATTCTTATGTTCTTGTCTACTTGACACTGGTGAGGCCTCAGCTGGAGTACTGTGCCCACTTCTGGGCACCACAATTTAGGAAAGATGTGGACAAATTGGAGAAAGTCCAGAAAAGAGTAACAAAATGATCAAAGGTTTTGAAAACCTGACCTATGAGAAAATGTTTAAAAAACTGAGCATGTTTAGTCTTGAGTATTGAAGAGTGTGGGGAGACCTGATAGCCTTCAAACCTGTTAAGGGCCATTATCAAGAGGACAGTGTATATTTGTTCTCAGTGTCCTCTGAAGTTGGGCCAAAAAGTAATGGGCGTAATCTGCAGCAAAGAAGACTTAGGTTAAATATTAGGAAATACTTTCTAGCTATAAGGGTAGTTAAATCCTGAACAGGCTTCCAAAGGAAGTTGTGGAATCTCCATCACTGGAACGTTAAGAACGGGTTGGACAAACACCTGTCAGGGATGGTCTAGGTTGACTTGGTCCTGCCTCGACCTCTTGAGATCCCTTCCAGCCCTACATTTCTATGATCCTATAGTGGGGGGCCCCTCTTGGCCACATTTCTAGTAGTTAAAACAATCTGCATTAGGACTAGGGATGAAGTCACTTCTCACTGAAGAGCTCCTCCTTACGTTTCCCCATAAGCGATGCAGAGTTCAAGATCCTGCATCCTCTGAAGATCTGGAGATACTGACCCTCACACTGCAGCAGCCTACTTGATGGTCTGGGTGATATCTCGGGCTTAAACTGGTCAGAAAATGGGTGAAAGTGGCAAAGGACATAACTTTCACTAACTCCACAAGAATCAAATCATGGTCCCATTGAATCACAAGGCATTTTACTTGGATTTCAGTGGGATCAGGATCTGGTCCCAGCTGTACAAAATGAGAGGAACCTGCACGGGCTTGGTGTTGCCTGGGGACCATGTTTAGCCCCTTTAATAAGCAGTTTCAAGTCTGATTAGAGTCAATGAGACGTGCAACCGCTGACACCAGGGCCGGCGCTGGCCTCAGGAGTGTTTTGAGAAAGGGTGAGGTAAGTTAAAATAGGGTGCGGGGGCACAATACACATTATATTCTACAGCCTCATGTCTCTGCCTTTCCTGCGATACACACACCTCTTCCGCCCCCATCGGCCTGCAATTTACATGCATTTTGATCACCTACTGAATGCCAAATGAATGCACGTTACAGTACTTCACCACCTACACCCATTTTTCAGTGCAACGTGTGTAACTATCCCTGCTGTTTACATCACCATGGCATTTGGACCACAGTCTCCCATGGAGGCAATGGACACATCCACTCACTCCAGGCTGCATTCGGAACACAGACCACAAAGAGATCGAACATGAACGAGACTAAATGGGGTCCTTGTCTGTTGAGAGCTTGCTCCCTGTACAGTCTTTCCAAGTGCTTGCTGCCAGACTGACTTTAAAATGTTCTAACAAGATGCATCACTGAACAGGATAATGACAGGATAATGACTTCAGCATTCCAATTATAGTTGGGCCCAAAAGCCTGCAAAGCTCAGATTCACCTACAGAGCCCCAATCCAGAAAAAAAGAAAAGAAACCTTCAGTATATACTTAACTTTAGCCACACAAGTCCCACTGGATTTTTGTGTGTGCTGTAGCATGTCTTTTAAACTTGCTGTTGGTTATGACAGCTCTTTGGCAACATGAAACCAAAATCTGTTACTTGTAATGCAATTGTCTCCAAATTGCAATATGCCCATATAAAAATACATTATAGCACTCAAAGACTTCAGATTAAGTAGGTATTTAAGTGTCTTGTGCTTAGATCAGGGACCTAGATTTGAACTTCCCAAAATTTAGGGGGAGATGGATTGAACTGGGACCTTGGCTCAATTACAGAGAAAGGCACCAGCTGCTAAATTTGAATAGGGATCCCAACTTCCCTAAAGTTGGCAGAGCCTGCTTTATAAAAAATACAAACAAACCCAGCTGCGCATGTAGAAACAAGAGCCAATGCTGATTCAACCGTCATTGAAATGCTCCCATGCTGCTTTCGAATGAACAACAGAGTCATTAGCTGTAGTTCTCAGTACCACCAACGCCCTGAAGGTTCTGATTTCTATTTCCTGCCCAGGTTTGTCGCAATGTATTTTCAGTAAGGAATAATGTGATTGCTGTATTAGTGAGATAAGGCAGGTGCTGCAGCTCCAATAGCTCATGACTGTTCTTGTTCCAAAACTCGCTTGAATTCACACCTAACGAAAGCTCCTCTGAAGTCAGTGCAGTACAGTGAGCCTCAGCCAGGATGGAGTTCTGTGCAGGGCACTTAGAAATTTCTTTCACGAGATGAGCCTTCTGAGAAGTCAAACTAGTGTACTCCCTTACTTCCCAGATCTACAACAATTGAATTCAGAGATTTGCCCTGCAGTTGCAGGATAAGTGATGCAATTCTTTTACATGATCTCCAAATGGCAAGCTTCCTTTCCAATCAGAAGGAGGCTACGCACATTACTCAGGCCTGATCTATGCAGTTTTTGTACTGGCATAACTATTTTGGTTAGGGGTGTGATTTTTTTTCTTATAACAAAATTGTTACATTGTTACAACCTCTAGCGTGGATGTAGTTTTATCAATATAAAAAGTCCTTTATACCAGTATTATCTATTTCCCATCTCTTAAAGAAATAAGCTATATCAATATAAGCACCTTTATACCAGTATAACTACATTCGCAATAGGAGGGTTGTACTGCTTTAAATATACCATAGGATATTATTAAAATATACTACAGCAGCTTGTGTATAGACAAGCCCCTGAGATACAGTGTCACACCTAGATGCAAAAAACCCCTTCAGTTCTCTGCTTCAAGAAATCACAAATGAAAAACGACCGTGATATTTTTCTATCCAGTTTCATGCTCTGAGAGGCAGCTCCATGGCCCATCTCACCCTCACTCTGCATTAGGGTGACCAGACAGTAAGTGTGAAAAATTGGGACAGGGGTGGGGGGTAATAGGTGCCTATATAAGAAAAAGCCCCAATATCGATACTGTCCCTATAAAATCGGGACATCTGGTCACCCTACTCTGCATTCCATCATCACTTACATGCACAAATTCACCACTGTGCAAGATCACACTGGTGCTTTGTTTCCACATTAAAATGCACAGTAGCTGAATAGATGCATATCCTATTACAGATTAAAAGTTGCAAAGGGTGCTGCTACAGTTAGGAAGAACACAGGTTGAACTAGTTCTTTTCCTTTGTATTGGTTTGCAGAGACAATGCCATATTTTGTACAATCTTAAAAAAAAAGTTTCAGTGCATTTAAAGACTAAATCTCACCAACCCAGAACCAAGATTTTTTTTGTTTGTTTCAAGTTTCCAGGGAGAGATTACAACCATCAGTAATTTTAAAATATGTTAAACTTCATCAACACTAAAATGTCTTACTAAATTAGACCCCCAAGCGTGCAATCCAATGGCATTGCAGGATCAGGACCTTATTCTTTTGACTCCATAATAAACTATCCCCTGGAGATAATAGTTTCATTGTCAATTTCAGTGGGACCACTTGTGGAGTACAGAGCTACTCAGGGAAAAGGTATCACAATCTGTCCCTGAGTAATTAGTGACACAGGCAAAAATACAGGATTCATGCCACAGAAGCTTTTCCCTTTAAAAAAAGGCACCTTAAGTTGTTCAGCTTGGGGGCAGGAGGGGCCAGCTAAGTTAGGGGAAATATAAGGGAACAGCCTCTGCCACCATACATTTCTAAATGGAAGCCAAAGCCTTAAGGTCTAGCTAAGTCTAGCTAAGGATTTCCACTTGAATTTGCTTTTCCGGCCCATGATCCAACTCCCGCATCAAACCTGGCTCTCAGAGTCATCCTGCCCATGAACCCCACCCACCCATCAAACCCCAGGTTCCCCTCGCATCCAGCCCATGAACCCCCCCAAACCATGACTCCCCTTTTATCCAGACCAGTGGCTCTCAACCTTTCCAGAATACCGTACCCCATTCAGAAGTCTGATTTGTCTTGGATACCCACAAGTTTCACCTCACTGAAAAATGACTTGCTTACAAAATCAGACATAAAAACACAAAAGTGTCACAGTGCACTAATATTGACAAATTGCTGACTTTCTCATTTTTAGCACATAAAATCAATTTAAATATAAATATTGTATTTACATTTCAGTGTATAGTAGATAGAGCAGTATAGAGTCACTGTGTGTATGAAATTGTAGTTTGTATTGACTTCGCTAGTGCGTTTTATGTTGTCCGTTGTAAAACTAGGCAAATATCTACATGAGTTGATGGATCCCCTGGAAGACCTCTGTGTACCTGCAAGGATATGCGCACCCCTGGTGGAGAACCACTGAGACAGGCCATTCCACCAGCTTGCGCTTTCAATATGTGACCTTCCAGTTAGTTTCCCCTCCTTCTGCTTTCCCTGCAGTGAATCCCTTCTCCTCTGGGGGTCTGTACATTTCAGAATGGTCCATCATGAGTAGGGTGACCGGATGTCCCAATTTTATAGGCACAGTCCCGATATTCGGGGCTCTGTCAGATACAGGTGACTATTACCCCCCACTCCCCTCCCAATTTTTCACACTTGCTGTCTTGTCACACTAATCATGAGCAGCATTATGCCTAAGCATCCTCACAGGGAGAGATGGGGAGAGGTTAAGCCACTGGGTTTTGGAACGGGGAAGTGAGGAGATGACTGGGGGCCTCGCTCCAGGTCCTTCAGACACATCTTAACATAAACAAAATCTCTCCACAAACAGCATCCCCCAAGTCCAGCTCAGAAGGATTAAACACGTCACCTACCTTTGAAGGTCCCATGGCACATCTCGGTAGGTCTGGTAGCCTCGCTGGGATCGACTGAAGTCTCGAAAGCACCGTGAATGCTGCTGGTACATACAGTCATCGCACGGCTCAGTGTTGCAGGGAGAATAGGATGGTAAGCGAAGCGTCTTCATTGAGCTGCTTGTGGTGCAACACTCGGCAGTGTGTAGGTTTATTGCAAAACGCAGGAACTGGCATGCATATAAAACCCCAAGCAGATGTGAGCATGGACACGCCAAGCTGCCGATCAGCACTCAGTTGTGCTTGACACTGCCGGGCTCACATGGCCGGGTGGCCACGCAGGCTAAGGAAGAAGACTTGTTCTTCACCAGACAAGATTCATAACAGGAAGCGCTTCACATTTCCTTTCAGTATTACTCCCTTTTTGGCAAGCTGGTGTCACTGGGCTGTGACCTAAATGCTAGCACCCTCTAGTGCGAACTCCAGGCCAAATCCCCATTCTTGAGCTTGCACCATTGGCCCTCCTACAGCTCCCCTCCTACACGACAGAGAGAGCAAATAAATGAATACAAAAACAAATGGCTTCTGCCTGGCCAACTCTCCCCAGCTGCTCACTCCTCCCAGACTCACTTGGCATCAGGGTTCACAACTACGTGCTCATCTGGCTGGGTAATGATATATTAGGCACCTTGTGATTAGCATAATTCCTGCCTTTGGGCCTACGTAGCTCAGGGCTGCAGCCCTCACACGTGATGCGGGGCAACCTAGAAGGTGTACCAAAGAGATCTGTCTTTCATTTAGAGGGAGTGTCCATCCCTCTCCCTTGCAGAGACAACCTTGAGCACGATAAAAGCAGACAGGAGCTGACTGCTGGGGTTGAAAGCTTTCCCCTGATTTTTCCTAATGATCAGGTAATTCGCAGTCCCTCAAGACAGACTTTTGGGGTCTTTGGAAATCACAGCGGTGGGGCCCTCTGGTTTTGGTTCAGTTCACAGCTGGGGGGAGGGGGGGCTGCTACCCAGGGTCATGCTGATAGCATTAGGCCGGCTGTATGCCCTGCCACAAAACCAGCTAACTGGCTGAGGTCAAGCCCGTTCTTGTGTCAGCACCTAGTGTGACTTGTCCTCACATGTAGGGGCAGTGTGGTCCAGTGGACTAAGGGTGAGATTTTCAAAAATGCTTATATCCGAAGAGGAACTGTCAATAGGATTTGGGTGTCTCACTCCCACAGGTGTTTCTGAAACCCTCACCCCAAAGACAGGTTGGAAAGACAGTCTGACACTGACTGTCTCCACAGCCTTGGTCAAGTCACTTACTGTGATGGGGATGCACCCCCCACAAAGCCCTGATGGGGTAACAAGGTCCTGAGAGGCCACTTAGGTCACCTGGCATCACCTGAGAGGAGGAGGGTGAGGGTTAGCTGAGAACGAAGCCTGGCTGGGACAGCACTGAAAACCAGGGAGCTGCAAGTAGAAGGGGGCTGAGAGGAAGGAGTCTGCAGGTGTTCCCTGGGAGTCCTCCAGGAACAAGAAGAAAGCCCTGGGGGAGAATCATAGAACAATAGAGTTGGAAGGGACCACAAGGGTCATCGAGGCCATGGCTACACTTACATTTTTGCAACGCTGGTAGTTACAGCTGTGGTCGTACAGCTGTGTAGGGCCAGCGCTGCAGTGTGTCCACACTTGCAGCATTTGCAGCGCTGTTGTGAGTGGTGCATTGTGGGCAGCTATCCCACAGAGCATCTCGTCCCATTTTGGCGCAGTGGGTTGTGGGAAGGGGACGGAAGGGTGCGGGTCATTCCGCTTCCTGTTCCAACGACCCGTGCTGCAAAGAGCAAGAAATCCTTTAATTAAATACAGTACAGAAAACGGCAGGGGTAGGGTGATGAGCAGTAAAGTCAGAGGTTTGAATATGTTCCTTCCTTGAGTGTCTCGCAATGCCTGCTGCACTTGAGGATTAATATGCTGCATGGTGGATGGGGTTAGTGCATAAGGTAAGGGTCGTAGTTATCAGGGCTGTAGGTGAACGTATGGGTGTTGGGGGCAGCTGGTGTGGTAAGAACCAGGATGCTGAGAAGGGTGTTTTGAGGAAACAGTGGGGCACAATGGGTTGAGTTTTGGGATGGGGTGAGGAAGGCACGGTAGTGCTCTGCCTGCATGTCTAGCATTGACTGCATTGAGGTCTGTGTGGCGTTCCATGATGCTTAGCAGCCGATCTGTGCTTCTCTGGTAGTCAATTCCTTTCTCTGGCAGCCTTTCCTTTATCTTGGCAGCCTGTTCCTTTTTCATGCTTTCTTTATCCTCCAGTTCTTGCAACTTTTTATTTTTCTGTGGAATACAGATTCATAACTGCTTTCACCATCTTCTTTCTTACTCTCCTTGTTTTTTTCTTAAGTTTTGCAGTCTTTCAGAAGTCTGCGCTGATGGAGCGAGTATTCAAGATCACTTTAAAAAAACACAGAGAAGATAAACTGTTAATACAGAGCATGCATTTGTTTTAAGAGTATTTGTAGCAACATTTACACATCTGAGCATAGCACAGAGAGCTGCGCTGCAGATAGAGATGGTGAGTTTCCCACGCGGCTCACAGGGGAAGGGGGGCTGCCACGCGGCTCACCTGGGAAGGAGGGGGTGGGGGTTGACTTCACTCTGGAAGCATTGGGGTTTTCTGTGACTTGTGGAAAGCAAAGAGCAGCTAACAGGGAAATAACACTGACCCTAACACCCACATCTGCCACAGCAGGTACTCTCAGAGCCATCTTGCACACGCGGCTCACCTGGGAAGGGGGGAGGGGTTTGCTTCACTGTGGAAGCCATGGGTTCTGTGACTGTGCAAACAAAGAGGCAGCTACAGGGAAATCAATGAGCTTATTCCACATCTAGGCATGCTTCAGGCAGCCATAGCCCCCTGCTCCCAAAACATTTCCATCCTTATAATAAAAGCTTCTTACGGGAACAGGCTCTCTGCTGGTTCCTCACTACCAAGTCCCAGCGGCTGCGACTGGCTATTTCTTCCTGGCTGGAAAATAGCTCCTGGCTGCATGACTCCTGGGAGTCTCCAAACACCTCAGTAGCCTCCCTCTCGGGGTTCATTCTACACCTCCCCCTCCTCTCCAGGCTCTGAACTGTCCGTCGTTGATCTCGGATTGGCATGTGGGCTACATCCAAGTATCGCATCCATCTCTTGTAAAAAACAGCAGGTCATGGGGCAGCACTGAGCGGCGGTTTCCCTCACATGCTTTGCAGTAGCGCACTCCGCAGCTCCTTTATCTTAACCCTGCACTGCACCGCGTCGCGGTCATAGCCCTGTATTGCATGACTTTGATATCTGGCCGTAGATCATAATTTCTATGGCTGGAGCGCAGCTGTGCCTGCCAGCTTCCTCACCCCAAACACTGTGAGATCCTGCAGCCTCAGCAGTGCTCCATGCTGGGGCTTGTTTGGGGCGTGGAGGCATTGTCCGGCTGATGATTGATTGATTGCATTCCACGCCTCGCTGAGCAAACAGGAAGGAATTTTTTAAATTCCCAGGGCATTTAAAGGGCAGGTCACCTGAGCCCAGGCAGTGGAGTGCGAAGCGATGACCAGAGAGGCTGAAAAGGTATGCTGGGATACCCCTAATACCTGGAGGCCAATTAGCAGCGCCTGGTGAGTGTCCACACGCTGATGAACCAGACGGATCACCAGCGCTGGATTTGCTACACCGTAGCAGACCAGGAGTACAGCCAGCCTGCAGACAGGAGTTGCAGCGCTGGCTGAGCTTTGTAGTTGTGACACCTTGGTAAGTTGCAGCCGCTGTAACCCCCTCACCAGCCGCTGCAACTTGCAAGTGTAGCCAAGGAATTATTCCTAGTCTCAGGGGCCGGTTCATAGGGCATACGCAGCATACATGGCTGCGTAGGGCACCTGAAAATTTGGTCACCCCCGGCGAACAATAGCCCCATGACCCTCAAAAAATTGTTGCCCTCCCCCTCCCCAAGCTCACCTTTCGCCCCGCGGCATCTGGGACGGGGGGGAAGAGGGTGTGGCTAAAACGGGATGGCAGCGGTGCAGTTGGAGTGAGCTGGGGCAGGGAGCGGTTCTCTGCCTCATCCTAGTCACCCTCCACCCACCTCCCTCCTCTGATCGCGCCGGCTACTGGCTTCTCCCTCCCTTCCTCCAAGCGCTTTCCGCAGGGCAAGCCTGGAAAAAACCACGGCGCGCCCAGGCCAGGAACGGCATACACGAGCAAATGCGCCCTGCCAAGGCCTAGCATAATACACCTCTGGCCCCTGGTCTTACCCCAACAGGTCATTCTTCCTATCCCTGTCTGAGCCCCACCCCCCACAATAGCTGCTGCTGCCTGGCGAAGTCTTCCTTGGATAACAGTACTTAAACGTGAAAAAGCCTCCAGCTGCCAGACCTTTAGCAAACGAAACTGTTAAAGAGCCATCAAATAAAGCATTTAACAGGATTTGCCAACCTCAGGTGTATATTTACTGTCAGTTTCTGGAATTTACTGACCAAACCAGTTGGCGCCAATACAAAATGTCAGTCTACCGGACCTTAGTTTAAAATTTGCTTTAAAAAATTCAGAGCTGAAATTTTAAAAATCACACCTCTAAATCCTTGCAGATTTTAGTAATATGAACAATCAGGATTGATCTTTAGCCTAATCTGGAGTTCAGACATTAGATTTTTTTAATATAATCCTTCAAGAAAGACCTCCCTATCTAAAATACACATTTTAATTAATAAATATATGTAGAAAGCTTGCTTCCATAGTCCCACGTTCTTCCGTCCTCCTTTTCTCCCTACACCTCCCTGTTGAAGAGAGCTCATATAATAGTCCTCTAATACCCCTTTCCTGCAGAAAACGAGTTTCCCTTTTCTTTACTTCTGACTATTTGTATAACTAGTTTAGAGACCCTTCTAGCAAAAAATCGTACTTTTAATAAGATATAAAATCTTTGTTATGCCTAAAATCTTTGGAAACATTTAAAGCTGGTGATCATAAAGATGCATGTTATGGAGTACACAACAAAGAAATAGTGTCCCTTTCTTAAAAGCTTCATAACATTTTTGAAAACACTAAACCTCTGTGACTGATTAATTTTTAAAATAATGTCTTTGTTTCAATGAGTAATACTAGAATCTGGAATTGTGAGTACTTTTGAGACTGTAAGATAATTTTAAAACTATAAAATCAGTTTAGAAATACAATAAGAATGTAAAAACCATATAACAACCCATAATATAATTCGGAACTGACTGCCCTTCACTACCAAAGCAATAACTTGATAAACTCAGACAAAAAAACTCACGACTGACATTTTTTATTCCAAAGTAGTTGCTTTTAATAGGTACTTGTACGGGGTGGTACCCGCTCCTCCCTTGGAAACATCTCCCCTAGGGCTGGGGCAAAAGGGCTTAATAACCTCTGATTGAGAAGCGGCCATCACCTCACTCTATCAGGCACACTGGCCTGTAGAAATCCAGTGATCCAGAGTAAACAGTCTCCTCTGGCCTGTCACACTCTTACCGTTTTGCAGCGCTGGCCCACCCTGTACAGCGTAGTTCACGGCCAGCCGCCTGCGTTTGATGCAGTGTGTCCACACTGACAGCGACTCAGCCCGCTGGCCGCTCGCTCATGTCCACACTTCACCAGTTATCTGTCTGTGTGAGTGGTGAGACATTGTGGGCAGCTATCCACAGGGACAGCACCTCGTCCCATTGCGTGCTGGGGTTGTGGAAGGGCGGGAGACGGGAGATATAGTTTCGCGTTCTGGGTCATTCGCCTTCCTTTCCATAAGAGACCGTTTGGTGCATTCGCTTCCTTTCTCAGCGCTTCTCCAGGTGACAATTGTGTTCTGCAGCGTGCTTGATTTCAGTACAGAAATGGTGAGCCGAGCTGCTTAGGATGGTTTGCTGACTGATTGTTGGCCCCGCAAATCCCGCTTCTGAGACAAGATAAGAATGTGCCTTAGCTCCAAAGTGACTGTGAGAGCTCCCTGCTCCTCCTCGCTCTCGCTACTGCTCGCTCACACGTATTGTGCTCCTCTCTAGTAACGGACGTGCTCTGCCAGCTGTGGAACGCCACTCTGTGGCGCTAAGTACCTGAGTTGGTGGATCATATCGTCCTGCAAGTTGCTGGGATTGACAAGCAGTGGCTGCAGAACTTTTTAGGATGAGAAAGAACTATCATGGACTATGTGCTGAGCTCCCAACCCTTGCAGCGCAAGGACCGAGACTGAGAGCTGCCTGTCACTGGAGAAGCGGGTAGCTATTGCAGTCTGTGGAGTGGCAACCCAGACAGCGACCACATCGGTCACAACGGTTTGGGTGGGAAGTCAACCGTTGGAATAGTGGTGATTGCCATAGTTTGCAGGGCCATTAATGCTATTCCTGTTCAGACGACCGTGACTCTGGGAATGTGCAGGACATTGTGCATGGCTTGCCCCAAATGGTTTACACCTAACTGTGGAGGGGCAATAGATGGGACGCATATTCCTATTCTGGCACCACCCCACCTGACGATCCGAGTACATTAATCGGAAGGGGTATTTCTCAATTGGTTCTCCAGGCGCTGTGGATCTCCTGGCGTTTTCACTGACATTTAGCACAGGGCTTGGCCTGGAAAGGGTGCATGATGCACGCTATCTTTCGGAATTGGTGGCTTGTTCAGGAAGCTGCAAGCAGGGACTTTTTCCCAACCGGAAGATCACAGTCAACACAAAAAAAATGGGGGACGTCGAACTTGCCCATTTATCTTTGTAGACCCCGCTACCGTTAATTGCCTTGGCTCATGAAAACCATATACAGGAAGCTTGACAGGCATGCAAGACGTCAACTACAGGTTGAAGCCTGTAGTGAATGCAGAATGTCCGTGGAGCATGCTTTGCCGTTTTAATTAAGGGTATGATGAGAAGTCTCTACGGGAAGCTGGACGTGGGGAAAGCAGCATCCAGCGATTATAACCGCGCTGCTGTATCCTCACTCAATATTTGTGAAGAAGGGTGACACCTTCATTGACCGAAATGGACCTCCGAGCGATTCAACGCCTGGAGGCTGCTAATTTAACAGCCAGAAGAGCAGGCTGCACTAGAGAGGCCCAGCACAGCTGCCTCCTCAACGGATATAAGGTGATGCCTTGAGCACTTTGAGGGCTGAAAGCCAACCGTAATGTTGGCGTGCCTTCCACTGCAGTTAAGAGCATTTGCCTCCCAGCGTACCTGATGGTTTCATTGATTTGCAGTTTCCTATTTTTTACTTTATAGATGTTACAGTTTCTGTACTAATAAACAGTGAATAAAAAGACAAGAAATCCTTTATTTAAATACCGTACATAACACAGGAAGGGGCACGGTGATTATTTCCCTCCTTGTTTAGGTGCAGTTCTTTGGATGCAGGGTGGATGCTGTAGCACTGTTTATTATTACTTTTAACAAACTTTATAGCCCCATTTTGTTTTGTTTTTTCAAATACTTAATTGTTCTTCTCTTTTTCCATCACATTACTAGGTTTTGTTTCTCTTTCTTATTAAGATGGATGATCAGGAGGAACTGATGCCCGCTCCCCATGGTTGTATATTTAGTATTTGATGTGCACCTAGGTGTATGTGCGTCGGGAGTTCTGATAAAACACAGTATGGAGACACTAACCATTTATTAGTTCTAAAAGAAATGAGCCCTCCTGCAATTGAGACTCGTGTAGGGTTTTTCTGTCTGATTTTATAGAATTTCTGCAATTCTATTCCCAGATTGATTTCAGGCTATAATTTAATCCACATTTTCTACTGATGTCAAAAACACCAACCACTGCATGGTAGTGTTTTATAAATAGCATCCAAGGAGACATAAATTACAGCCCTTGCTATCCCATACTGCTAATAGATCCTTTGTTTATATTCTCTCTTTCTTTTTGTATATACCTTGTCTTCAGTTTCATGGAAAAAACATGAACTCCAAAATCAATCGAGGTTAGCATGCATATCTGTTTTTGTCCCTTTCTTGAACCCCTGTGTAAAACATAAAAGGCAAAAAGTCTGTACTGAAATACATACATGCAGCTTGCTTATTAAAGGCCCCGCTCTCCGGCCGGAGCATCCCGCAAGCCCCCGCTTCTCCCGTGCCGGTAGCTCCCGGCAAGCCCGTCTCTCCCGGCACGGAGCTCCGGCAAGCCACCGGCTCTCCCGGCCGGAGGCTCGGCAAGCCCTCCGCTCTCCCGCGCCCGGAGCTCCGGCAAGCCCCGCAAGCCCCACTCTCCCGGTCGAGCTCCAAGCAACCGCTCTCCTCGGCCGGGAGCGCGGCAAAACCCTGCTCTCCCGGCCGGAGGCTCGGCAAGCCCCGCTCTCCCTCCTCTCCAGGCTCTAAGCCCCCAAGAGCAGGTGGATGCTAAGCAGTGACGGAGAGTAGGCTTGAAAAGAATTGCTGGATAAGCCTCAATACCTGGGGGCCAATAAAACGCTTGGTCGAGTGTCCACACCTGATGACCAGCGACTGTCTCAGCTTACTACCGGAAGCAGACCATGGGTGTTTTTACAGCCAGCGCTTCAAACAGGAGTTGCAGCGCTGGCTGAGCTTTTTAAGTGTAGGACGACCTCGCTAAGTTGCCAGCGCTGTAACTCCCTCACCAGCGCTGCACTTGCCAAGTGTAGGACAGGCCTGCTGCTAGAGGGGAAGAAGGTCTGGCTGCAGGGAGCTAGGAGCCAGTGGTACCTGAGTGGGGTAGCAGCGGCTGGGAAAGGCAGAGAGAGCTGGGAGCTCTGCCTGGAAAACGGAGGCCGTTGCCCTAGCAAAAGGGTTACTGGGGTGTTGAGAGGGCCAGCCCATGGGAAGGCAAAGGCAGCAGGTCAACCCTTTGCCTATGATGGAGTGGCTCGATACTGCAGCTCTGCCCAGTGATGGGAGCTAAATGGCAGAGACTGGCCAGCCTTAGCCAAAACTGGGGAAGTGAGGATAGTGAGTAGCGGGTTCCCCAGGGAGGGCATACCAGATTGTGGGTACTGCCAGGGGGCAGCACCCCAGTTAAAAGGCACTGGGGTCCAGGGCAGGGACACGGAGCCAGGACACGCCGGATCACAGGCTCTGCGAGGACGCTCCGCGACACTGAAGTGATGCTATTCCCTAGAGACCGCCAGCAGGCGCCTACAGGGGTGAGTCACACGTTCTACAGGTACTGTTTGCATTCTCAGTCTTCAGCCTTCTGGCTCGTAGTGGAAAACATGCTCATATTTCTTTAGAAGAAATTTGCAGAAAGGAGATGTTTTTCACATGTCATTTGCTTCATTTAGGGTTAGAGACTGGCTGAAGGTTAAGTGATCAGGGAAGGGAGGAAGATGAGGCAGGAGACAGTGGGGAGAGGGCCGGGCCTGCGGCTCAGAGCTGAGGGGAGTATGGATGGGGCTACAGCAAAGGAGGTGGCGCTGGGACTGCATCCCCAAGAGGCACGCTTCACCCACCGCCCACGTAGGCGCGGAAGAGAGGGTCCGGCTCCTGCACACGCAGCGCGCGCTTGCAGTCTCCTTTTGGCAGGCCGTATTCTCATTAGTCCGACGGCTGGTGCTCGCACCGTTCTAATGAGCGAGAGTGTACGGGGTCTCTGCCGAGGAAGCTGTGACTTCTCCACGCTGGGCAGCTGATGCATGTGGTGGGTCTCCGGGCGCTGTGCTGCGGAATCCTTGTGCTGCTCCCGTGTGTGGTTCCTGCCTCCCCTCGCTGAAGCTGCGAACCCAGGGCTCCCTCGTGCATAGGCCTAGGCACCAGTTTTAAATACAATCATAAGTAGGGCCCCATAAATCCTCAACTGGATGAGGCCCTGGAGTCTCAAACCCAACGCCCAGATCGCACGGATTTGTGAGTGGGTATGAACCGTCCAAGACAGTCACCGTTGCATCGCTTCCCTTTTTAGCCGTTTGGTGACATTGTTGATTCTGCCGGTGATTTCAGTAAGAATGGAGCCCAGCTGCTGAGATGTTGCTGATGAATGTTGCCAGCACATCGTCTCGGCAGTTGCATCTATTCCTTATGCTCCAAAGTGACAGTGAGAGCTCATGATGAAATAGATCTGCTGACGCGCCTGACACTAAATTGCTGTGGTAGTAACGGACGTGCTTCAGCACGTGGAACGCCCTTTGGGCTCGGGAAACAAGCTGAGTGGGTGGATCACATCGTCTGCAAGTCTGGGATGACAAGCAGTGGCTGCAGAACTTTAGGATGAGAAAAGCCACTTTCATGGACTAGTTGTGCTGAGCTCGCCCAACCCTGCAGCGCAAGGACACGAGACTGAGAGCTGCCCTGTCACTGGAGAAGCGGGTAGCTATTGCAGTCTGGAGCTGGCAACTCCAGACAGCTACCATCGGTCACCAACCGGTTTGGAGTGGGAAAGTCAACCGTTGGAATAGTGGTGATGCAAGGTTGCAGGGCTATTAATGCGCATCCTGTCAGAAAAACCGTGACTCTTGGGGAATGTGCAGGACATTGTGGGCTTTGCAAATGGGTTTCCCTAACTGTGGAGGGGCATAGATGGGACGCATATTCCTATTCTGGCACCACCCCACCTGGCATCCGACGTACATTAATCGGAAGGGGTATTTCTCAATGGTTCTCCAGGCGCTGTGGATTCCCATGGGTCGTTCACTGACATTTACACAGGTGGCCTGGAAGGTGCTGATGCACGCATCTTTCGAAAGTGGCGTTTCAGGAAGCTGCAAGCAGGGACTTTTTCCCAGCCGGAAGATTCACAGTGGGGGACGCGAAATGCCCATTGTGATCCTTGGAACCCTGCTACCCGTTAATGCCTTGGCTCATGAAACCACTATACAGGGAGCTTGACAGGAGCAAGGACGCGTCAACTACAGGCTGAGCCGGTGACATATATGACGTGGAGATTGCTTTGGCGTTTTTAAGGGAGATGAGAAGTCTCTACGGAAGCTGGACGTGGGGAAAGCAGCATCCAGCGACTTATACCGCGTGCTGTATCCTCCATATATTTGTGAAGGAAGGGTGAAACCTTCATGACGAATGGACCTCCGAGGTTCAAGCCTTGAGGCTGAATTTGCACACAGAAGCAGGGCACTAGAGAGGCCCAGCACACTGCCTCAAGGATTAAGGATGCCTTAAAGACACTTTGAGGCTGAAAGAACAGTAATGTTGCGTGCCTTCATCTCTCTCTTTTCTGCATCACCAGCGCTGGATTTGCTACACCCGTAGCAGACCAGGAGTACAGCCAGCGCTGCAGACAGGGAGTTGCAGCGCTGGCTGAGCTTTGTAAGTGTGGACACCTGGTAAGTTGCAGCGCTGTAACCCCCTCACCAGCGCTGCAACTTGCAAGTGTAGCCAAGGCCCTAGTCTCCAGGGCCGTTCATAGGCATACGCAGCATACATGGCTGCGTAGGGCACCTGAAAATTTGGGGCACCCCCAGTGCTGGATTAACAAATATGGCGCCCCATGACCCTCAAAAAATTGTTGCCCCTCCCCCTCCCCAGCTCACCTCTGCTCCCCCGCGGCAAGCCTGGGAGGGAGGGGGAAGAAGGGGATTTGTGGCACTCGGGGGATGGCAGCGGTGCAGTGGAGGTGAGCTGGGGCAGGGAGCGGTTCTCTGCCTCATCCCTAGTCACTCCCCACACCTGCCAGCCCCGCCTCCTCTGATCGCGCCGCTACTGGCTTCTCCCTCCCTTCCTCCCAGCGCTTTCCTGCAGCAAGCCTGGGAAGGAGGTGGAAGGAGGGAAGCACGGCGCGCCTGGGGAGGAGGTGGGCCGGGGATTTGGGGAACGGGCAGAGTTGGGGAGGTGTCACGAGCAAATTTGCCGCCCCTGCAAATTTGTTGGCCTAGGCGATAATACACCTCTGGGCACCCCTGGGTCTTAGTGCCCAACATGTCTACTCTTCCTATCCCTGTTCTGATCCTTCCTGCAGGCTCCCACAGCCAGCTGCTGCTGCCTGGCGAGTCTTCCTCTGGAGAGGATCTAGTAACTTAAACGTGAAAAAGCCTCCAGCCTGCCAGACCTATTAGCACAACATTGAAACTGTTAAAGAGCCATTCAAGTGGTAATAAAGCCATTTAACAGGATTTGCCAACCCTCAGGTGTATACTGTCAGTTTCTGAATTTACTGACCAAACCAGTTGTGCATGACTGTCATATTTATTCAGAATATGTCAGTCTACCGGACCTTAGTTTAAAATTTGCTTTAAAAATATTTCATTAGTGTGTTGCTGAAGATTTTAAAATCACACCTCTAAAAAATCCTTGCATAGATTTTTAGATGAACAATCAGAGTATTGATCTTTAGCCTTAAATCCTTGGAGCTTCAGACATATAGATTTTTAAGTAAATCCTTCAAAAGACCTCCCTTATCTAAAATACACAATTTAATTTTAATAACTATAGTAGAAAAAGCTTGCTTCCAAAGTCTCACTGTTCTTCCTGTCCCTCCTTTTCTCCCTACACCTCCCTGTTGAAGAGAGCCCTTAAAGGGACAATACCCCTTTCCTGCCAGAAAAACGAGTTTCCCTTTCTTTACTTCTGACTATTTGATGAACTAGTTTTAAGAGAACCCTCTAGCAAAATCAGTACCTTAATAAGATATAAAATCCTTTGTTATGCCTAAAATCTTTGGAAACATATTTTTTAAAGCTGGTGAAATTTCATAAAGATGTCTATTGTTATGGAGATCACACAAAGTAAATTAGTGTTCCCTTTTTCTAAAAGCAATGAACATTGTTATGAACACACTAAACCTCTGTGACTGATTAATTTTAAATAATGTCTTTGTTTCAATGAGTTAAATACATAGTAATCTGGAATGAGTACTTTATGAAGACGTAAGAGTATATTTAAAATATAAAATCAGTTTAGAAATACTAATTAAGAAAATGTAAAACAGAGAAGAGCTGCATCATTTATTCCATAATATTTAATGTTGTATTCAGTAGGAAAGCTGACTTGCCCTTACTACAAAGTTTTTGCAAATAAATCTTTGACAAACTTCAGAACATATTAAAAAACTCATGACTGACATTTTTTATTCCCAAAGGTAGTGCTTTTAATTAGGTACTGTAGCGGGGTGGTTACCCGCTCCTGCCCTTTGGGGTAAAACAGCCCAGGAGAGGGTTGTGGCTGGGGCAAGAAGGGCTCTAAAAGCTGGGCTGATTGAGGAAGCGGCCACAGCTGGGCCACACCCTGATCAGGCCACACCTGGCCTGTAGAAAAAGGCCAGTGACTCCAGGAGTAAACAGTCTTCCTCTGGCCTTGTCTACACTTACAGTTTTGCAGCGCTGGCCGTTACAGCTGTGGTCGTACAGCTGTGTACGCCAGACGCTGCAGTGTGTCCACCTGACAGCGACCCAGCGCTGCAGTGAGTCCACACTTGCACCAGTTGCAGCGCTGTGTGAGTGGTGCATTGTGGGCAGCTATCCCCCCACAGAGCACTCGTCCCAATTTGCTGCTGGGTTGTGGGAAGGGGACGAAGGGTGCGGGTCATTCCGCCTTCCTGTTCCAACGACCCGTGCTGCATCGCTTCCCTTTTCAGCCGTTTGGTGACATTGTGATTCTGCAGCGTGTGATTTCAGTAAGAAATGGAGCCCGAGCTGCTTAGGATGTTGCTGATGAATGTTGCCAGCACATCCCGTCTGGCAGTTGATGCTATTCCTTATGCTCCAAATGACAGTGAGAGCTCAGATGATGAATAAGATGCTGCTGACGCTGCTGACACTAAATTGCTTGTCGAGTAACGGACGTGCTCTGCAGCGTGGAACGCCACCTTTGGGCTCGGGAAACAAGTACTGAGTGGTGGATCACATCGTCTTGCAAGTCTGGGATGACAAGCAGTGGCTGCAGAAACTTTAGGATGAGAAAAGCCACTTTCATGGACTATGTGCTGAGCCGCCAAACCCTGCAGCGCAAGGACACGAGACTGAGAGCTGCCCTGTCACTGGAGAAGCGGGTAGCTATTGCAGTCTGGAAGCTGGCAACTCCAGACAGCTACCAATGCGTCACAACCGGTTTGGAGTGGGAAAGTCAACCGTTGGAATAGTGGTGATGCAAGTTGTGCAGGCCATTAATCGCATCCTGTTCAGACGAACCGTAGCAGCCTGGGAATGTGCAGGACATTGTGGATGGCTTGCCCAAATGGGTTTCCCTAACTGTGGAGGGGCAATAGATGGGACGCATATTCCTATCTGGCACCACCCCACCTGACATCCAGTACATTAATCGAAGGGGTATTTCTCATGGTTCTCCAGGCGGCTGTGGATTCCCAGTGGGCGTTTCACTGACATTTACACAGCTGGCCTGGAAAGGTGCATGATGCACGCATCTTTCGGAATGGTGGCTGTTCAGGAAGCTGCAAGCAGGGACTTTTTCCCAGACCGGAAGATCAACAGTGGGGGACGTCGAAATGCCCATTGTGATCCTTGGAGACCCCGCTACCCGTTAATGCCTTGGCTCATGAAACCATATACAGGGAAGCTTGACAGGAGCAAGGACCGGTTCAACTACAGCTGAGCCTGTAAATGCAGAATGACCGTGGAGCATGCTTTTGCCGTTTAAAGGGAGATGGAGAAGTCTCTACGGAAGCTGGACGTGGGGAAAGCAGCATCCAGCGATTATAATCGCGTGCTGTATCCTCATAATATTTGTGAAGGGAAGGGTGAAACCTTCATTGACGAATGGACCTCCGAGGTTCAACGCCTGGAGCTGAATTTGAACAGCCAGAGAGCAGGGCGTACTAGAGAGGCCCAGCACAGTGCTTCAAGGATAAGGGATGCCTTAAAGGAGCACTTTGAGGCTGAAAGCCAACAGTAATGTTGGTGCCTTCCACTGCAGTTAAGAGCATTGCTCCAGCAGTTCCTGCAGTGGTTCATTGATTTGCAGTTCCTATTTTTACTTGTTAGTAGATGTTACAGTTTCTGTAATAATAAACATGTGATAAAAGACAAGAAATCCTTTATTAAAAATACAGTACATAAACAGGAAGGGGGGGAGGTGATTATTCCCTCCTTGTTCTATGGGCAGTTCTTTGGATGCAGTGGTGGATGCTGTATGCACTGTTTTTATTATACATTTAACAAACTTTATAGCCCATTTTGTTTGTTTTTCAAATAACTTAATTTTCTTCTCTCTTTTCCATCACTTACTAGGTTTGTTTCTCTTTCTATAAGATGGAGGAGTCAGGAGGAAGATGATCCCGCTCAATGGTGTATAATTTAGATATATGTGCACTAGGTGTATGTGGTGGAGTCTGATAAAACAAGTATTTGAACACTAACCATTTATTATGTTCTAAGGAAATCAGAGCCCTCCTGCAATGAGACTCTGTAGGTTGTTTTCTGTCTGATTTATAGATTTCTGCATTCTAATTCCCTAGATTGATTTCAGCTATTATTCTAATCGCAATTTTACTACTGATGTCAAAAACACCAACCACTGCAGGTAGTGTTTTATAACTAGCATCACAAAGAGACACTAAATTACAGCCCTGCTATCCCATACTGCATATATGTCCTTTGTTTATAATCTCTCTTTCTTTCTGTATATACCTTGTACTTCAGTTTCATGGAAAAAAATGAACTCCAAAATCAATCAGGTTAGCATGATATCTTGTTTTGTCCCTTTTCTCAACCCTGTGTAAACAAGTAAAAGGCAAAAGTCTGTACTGAAATACATACATGCAGCTTCTAATAGCCTCCCTCTCCCGGCCGGAGCTCGGCAAGGCCCCGCTCCTCCCGCGGAGCTCCGCAAGCCCCGCTCTCCGGCCGGAGCTCCGGCAAGCCCGCCCTCCTTCCGGCCGGAGCTCCGGCAAGCCCCGCCTCTCCTCGCGGCCGGAGCTCCGGCAAGCCCCGCAAGCCCCACTCTCCGGTCGGAGCTCCAGCAAGCCGCTCTCCGGCCGAGCGGCGGCAAAACCCTGCTCTCCCGGCCGGAGCTCTGGCAAGCCCCGCTCTCCCTCCTCTCCAGCTCTAGCCCAGAGCAGTGGTGCTAAGCAGTGACGAGAGAGGCTGAAAAGGATTGCTGGGTAAGTCTAATACCTGGAGGCCAATAAAAACGCTGGTGAGTGTCCACACCTGATGACCAGCGCGTGTGTCTCGCTACACCGGAAAGCAGACCGCAGGTGTACAGCCAGCGCTGCAAACAGGGAGTTGCAGCGCTGGCTGAGCTTTTAAGTGTAGACACCTGCTAAGTTGCAGCGCTGTAACCCCCTCACCAGCGCTGCAACTTGCAAGTGTAGACAAGGCCTCTGTCTGTAGAGGGAGAAGGGTCTGGCTGCAGGGAGCTAGAGCCAGGGTACCTGAGTGGAGCAGGGCTGGGGAAAGGCAGAGGAGCTGGGGAGCTCCTGCCTGGAAAGCGGCCTAGCAAAAGGGTACTGGGGGTTGCAGAGGGCAGCCCAGGGGAAGGCAAAGGCAGCAGGTCCAAACCCCTTTGCCTATGATGAGTGGCTGATACTGCAGTCTGCCCCAGTGAATGGGAGCTAAATGGAGACTGGCAGTAGCCAAAACTGAGGCAAAGTGAGGATAGTGAGTTAGGGGTTCCCCAGGGAGGGCATACCCAGATTGGTGGGGTACTGCCAGGGGGCAGCACCCCAGTTAAAAGGGCACTGGGGTCCAGGGAGGGACACGGAGGCCAAGAGGACAGGCGGATCACAGGCCTGCAGAGGACGCTCCGGACACTGGAAGTGAGCTAATTCCCTGAGAGACCAGCAGCAGGCGCCACAGGGGTGAGTCCACACGTCTACAGGTACTTTCTGCATGTCCAGTCTTCACCTTCTGGCATGTAGTGGAAAACATGCTCCATTTTCTTTAGAAAGAAATTGCAGAAGAGTGGTTTTTCAAATGTCATTTGCTTCATTTGGGTTCAGAGACTTGGCTAGAAGGGAGTGATCAGGGAAGGGGAGGGAAGAGAGGAGGGAGACAGTGGGGAGAGGGCGGGGCCTGGGCAGAGCTGAGGTGGAGTATGGATGGGGCTACAGCAGAAGAGGTGGGCTGGGGAGCTGGCATCCCCAAGAGGCAGCTTCACCCACCGCCCACGATGGCGGGTAAGAGAGGGTCGGCTCCTGCACACGCAGCGCGCGCTGCAGTCTCCTTTGGCAGGGGCCGTATTCTCAGAGCCGACTGCGCTGGTGCTGCACGTTCTATATGAGCGAGAGTGTACGGGGGTCTCTGCGAGGAACTGTGACTCTCCACCGCTGTGAGGTGGGCCCGGCGGCTCGGAATCCTTTGCTGCCTTGTCCCTCCCCAACCCCCCTGGGCTGCAAGCCCGGGCTGCCCTCGTGCATAGGGGCACCAGTTTAAAAATATGTAGGGCCCCATAAATCCTAAGGATGGCCCTGAGTCTAACCCACTGCCAAGATGCAGGATTTGTTGGGTTGAAACCGTCCGAGACAGATGGTTGCCTAGCTTTCTTCTGAAACCTCCAGTGAAGGAGCTTCCATGACATCCCTAGGCAGTTTGTTCCATTGTCCTTCTGTTCTTACAGTTAAGAAATTGTTGCTGAGATATAATCTAAATCTGCTACGCTATCGTTTGAACCCATTGCCTCTTGTCCTGTCCTTTGTGGCAGGAGAGAGCAACTTTTCTCCTTCTCTTTTATGGCAGCCTTTCAAATATTTGAAGACTGCTGTCATGTCCCCCCTTAATCTCCTCTTTTCCAAACTAAACACCCAGTTCCGTCAGCCTTTGCTCATGTGGCTGCATTCCATTCCTTTGATCATCTTTGCCACTTGCCTCTGGATCCTTTCCAGTTTCTCCATATCTTTTCTATACATTGGTGACCAGAACTGGACACAGCACTTCAGCTGAGGCCTAACCAGCGCCGCGTGCAGTGGTCGTATCACTGCCTGTGACTTGCATGCTGTGCCTCTGTTAATACAACCCAAAATTGCATTTGATTTTTTTGCAATAGCATGTTCATTTTCATTGTCTGTCAGATGCCAACCAACAGAAGGCTGAATTTATTTAAGGAACTTTTCAATTTAGAAATTTCACTTTAGCTTTTATTTTATTTTATCGATTTTCTTCATTTTTATGTAAATTTTATATTTTATTATGTTATTGTTATGAGCTGAGTAAAACTTTGTTATGAGTTGGGTTAAAACCCCATTGAGATTTATAGGTGTCACCTCACACTTCAGTTAATGCAACTAGAAACATATGAACCACCTAAGACAAAAAATGGGTGTGAGCCTCCCCAGGAGTTTTTGGGCTGAGTATTGTTTTGGGTGAAAGTGAGAGAAAACCAACAGATACTGAGGTCACAGATAAGAATAGAGAGGAAGAGGCAAGAGAAAGCTAAGAAGGAGCTGGCTGTGAGCAGTGTATCCTAGAGCAAGCTAGCAAGAGCTTTTGGGTCTGATCATGGCGAAAGGCACTTGTGGGGCGGGTAAGCTAAGCAAATGCTCCTTTTTGTTCTTGGTCCCTTCTGCAGTCAGAAAAGGGTGGCCGCTGACACATCCCCAGAATACTGGACATTGCAGTACTTCCAGAGCAGCATGGGTCCATCGCCTCCAGTGACACCCCAAGGCAAAGTCATGCTGGAGGGGACAGAGCAACGCACTCTGCAAAACAGTGTCCTGCATGATAATACCAGACAAAACCTTGTCCAGTACCAGCCAGGGACAACCTTTCCAGAAACAGGACTGTCTGGCTTATCACTGGATGAATGGCCTGCCTAGTTCAATGAAATAGGACATTGTACATTCCTTGTAAATAAACAAGATTGCATCAAAGAAATACCCAGCTACCACCAATGTCTACTCCATCAGGAACTCCCACAGAACACAGCCCTGAACTTTGACTACCCACTCGGGTCAAAAGCGGAAACATGATTAACGATTTATTATGATAATAAGTATTATTTCCATTATTTTATAATATGTGCTAACATCATGCCATAATATAATAGCTGAAATATTCTTTTATTATATATAATTTTAAGTAACTAAGGGCAGCTGCTGCTTGGATAAGATTGTCAATCCGTACTTCTTATCTAGATCGAAGAGTTTCCTGTTTGCGTTGTAATCAAAGGGCTGTGTCAGACTCTGTCATATTAGTCACTCCTATTGACATGTCATGAAATAACGTAAAAATAATACAAATACTCTGATGTGAAATAAAATTCTAAATGAAATCTAAAATTTTTCCAGAAACTGAAATTTTCCAGAAATTCCCTTTCATGGGGAACTTCAAAAATATTTGGCTTTGTCCCAAATCAGACCTAAATGAAATTTAAAAATGAGGAGATTTCACACAAATTGGACATGCCAAGTTTGGAGCAGCTTCTACCTATCTTATCTGTTCCAAGTCGAAGGTCAAGATGTACAAAATCTAAGCGAAGGGGCTGCCTCCCCTTCTGCAGAAGAACACTGTGTGTGAAAGGGAATCTTTACAAACTGGGGTGTATGCACACACACACACACACACACACACACACACACACACAGTGCCAGTCCCCAGCAGTCAAAAATCATGAATCTGGTCCCCAAAAAACCATGATTATTTTATTTTTAAAATTCAGTAAAAGTCTGGATTTTTAAAATGTATTACATTCCGGTCACATTTTAAAGCTTTTCTCTGAAAAGATGAGGGCTAGTGAAAGATGAGATTCTCACATCGCAACATGATAACACCACCACATATCACGATCCCATCAGTGGGCGCTTCAAGAAAAACTCCAAATCTCTTGACCACAAGAAATGGTAACACTCCACAAGTGCACACTCACTTGGGCTATATCTACATTTAAAATGCTCCAGTGGCACAGCTGTAGAATTCTTCCATCAACATAGTGCTGTCTACACACACATTTAGGTCATCTTACCTGTCACTTAGGGGTGGGGATTTTTCACACCCACAAGTGATGTAGCTGGTTTGATATAATTTTCTAGTGTAATCCAGCGCTTAACTTTAAATGTAAAAGGCACTAACTAGGCGCAAGGATCATCTTACTATGACTGTCTACACCTAGTCTATGTCTACACTACAGCACTTACAGTGGCACAGCTGCACCAATGCAGCTGTACCACTGTAGCACTTCTGATGAAGATGCTCTAAACCAGGGGTAGGCAACCTATGGCAGGTGTGCCGAAGGTGGCACGCGAGCTGATTTTCAGTGGCACTCACACTGCCTGGGTCCTGGCCACCAGTCTGGGGGGCTCTGCATTTTAATTTATTTTTAAATGAAGCTTCTTAAATGTTTTAAAAACATTATTTTCTTTACATACAACAATAGTTTAGTTATATATTATAGACTTATAGAAAGAGACCTTCTAAAAATGTAAAAATGTATTACTGGCAGGCAAAACCTTAAATTAGAGTGAATACATGAAGACTTGGCACACCACTTCTGAAAGGTTGCCGACCCCTGCTCTAAACAGACAGGGGAGAGCTCTCCCATCCGCTTAACTCCTGGCTCCATGAGAGGCAGTAGCTATATTAGTGGGAGAAAATCTGTCTACACCAGCACTGAGGTTGGTATAATTCACGTTGCTTATGGATGTGGATTATTCACACCCCTGAGCAAAGTAAGTTATGAGTAATTTGTAGTGTAGACATAGGCTTGAGACGCTCCAGTGGCACAGCCGCAGCGCATCACATTTAGGGCTTGGCTACACTTGCAAGTTAGAGCACATTAAAGCAGCCCCAGGTGCCCTAACTCATGACCCATCCACGCTGGCAAGGCACTTAGAGAACCTGGATTCTGCAGCTGGAGCGCTCCTGGTAATCCACCTCCATGAGATGCATAACATTTGCAACACTTCGGCTGAAACACGCCAGCATCAGTGTGAATGAAGTGTTGCATTACTGCGCTCTGATCGGCCTCCGGAAATATCTCATAATCCCCTTAAGTCAAGTGGCCACTCTTGTCATTGTTTTGAACTCAGCTGCAGGAATCCGGTTATGCCCTTTCAAAGCTCTGTTTCTGACAGCCAGCATGTTTATCTGCTCTGGGACAAAGCAAACCGTTACTGTGGAATGCTGCTTGCTGTGAGTGTGTGTGAGAGAGAGATGTGGCGGGGGGGTCTGCTGCTGTCTGAACTTACAAGACAGCATGCTCACATTCTCTCAGCCCCTCCGAAAAACCCATTCTTTCTCCCCTCACATAGACACAATGCACTCTCGGTCACACCTACCCCCATTTGAAAAGCACATTGCAGCCACTTGCATGCTGGGATAGCTACCACAATGCACTGCTCTCTGTGGCGTTGCAAAAGCTGCTAATGTGGCCACGCTAGTGCGCTTGAATCTGACAGTGTGGACACACTGCAGCACTTTCCCTACTGCGCTCTCCAAGGGCTTGTTTAACTCACAGTACTCTACATCTGCAAGTGTAGCCATGCCCTTAATACAGCAATGGGAGGGGTTCTCAGATACTGTGGTGCTAAGTACCTAAGAGAGAGAGATTATTGCCAATCCATTTTACATGGAAGGTGCCCAAATCCTGTGATAAGCACTAGCACAAATCTCTTAGGCATTTCTGAAAATAGTATCTCTGTCTCTCTACCTAAGTGACTGAGGCACTTTTGCAAATTGTATCTTATATTCACACTAATTACAGTTTACAATCAGAAAAACCTCTCCTAATGTACCCAAATCAATCCTGTGCCCTGGTGCTTTACATTTGCATACCTTTAAATACCTAGACTGCATCAATGAAGACACTGAGCAAATAGAATAACGTAGAAAATTTTCCTTGACATTTGCATTTGGTGGAGCAAAACCTTTTTGCTGCTCCCTCCCACCATCACCCCCTCCCCCTGTATGTTAGTGGAAACCTGGCCAATTTCCAAACACTTCATCTTTCCAAGATGTGGAATAATCTCTCTAAACAGCAACCACTCTTCACCCAGCACTATGGTGCAGCCACCATGGCCCCCCTATAATATTAACAAAGCCCAAAGTCTGAGGAATCTAAGTGAGAATCTTACCAGGAAATTCCCAGTCCAGGCATGGAAACAGATGGCCGCAGTGCACATCTCTGCACTATGCACAAGTGCTCCCTGTCCCGACCTACCACCTGGTCCAGCGAACCAGGCCGTGCAACACTTACATCTGGGTGCCGGCTGGCTAGGAGACGGAGGAGCCCTTCTGGCCAACCTACACTCTGCTCTGACCTCTCAACCTGACGGGTGACATCTTCAGCATAGATGTAAAGCTTTGATGGGCTGGATTAGGATAACGAAGGTGTAACCCTTGTGTCCAGCGAGGTTGGCAGCAACAAGGGCTGGGTTCAGTGTCTAGGGGGGTTTCTCCAGTCAACTCTATCTTTAAACGATGCAGAAGGGCAGGTCAGATGGCATCTAGGGCTCTTTAGGCAGCATCTGTACCACCACGTACAAACACCTGGCCTCACACAACCTCTTCTTCACTGAGATTGGCCATCCCTTCCCCCTGCTTAGCAAATGAGCTTCAGTTTAGGGAGAGCCCCTCAATCAGGGCAGGCAAAGCACAGTTCTGCTGCCCATTACTCATACACTATGGATAACAACATTTCATTACCCCTTGTCACACTATCTGGAGTGGCTCACAACCATGAGTTCTTATGGTCAAAAACAGGACAGACACCCCAAGCTGGCAGAGGCGCCAACTTTCTCTGGTGCCAGTGGGTGCCCATGCCCCTACCCCCGCCCCTGGGCCTGCCCTGACTCCATCTCATCCCCGCTCCCACTCCAATTCCAACCCCATCCCCGAAGTCCCGGCCCTAACTCTGCCCCCCCCCCGCCCCTATTGGACCCCTTCGCCAAATCCCCACCCCGGCTCCACCTCTTCCCCCAGTGCACCGCGTTCCCCCTCCCTCCCTGCCCTGCAAATCAGCTGTGTCGTGGTGCAAATACTGGGAGGGAGAGGGGAGAAGCAGGATGCAGCAGTGCGCTCACAGAGGAGGCAGAGGCAGAGGCGAGCTGGAGCAGGGGGGTGGGGCCACAGGGGCCACCAATTTTTTTCCATGAGTGCTCCACTCCAGAGCACCCATGGAGTCAGCACCTATAAAAGCTGGTGGTGTGATCTATAATTAGCTTTTCACCAAGCCAATAACAAATGTGAACTCCTGGATCACTAAACCAGTCTTACCACAGAGTCACAGACAGTCCCCTCAGACTTTCTAGTCTACCTTGCCACCCAGACAAACTGGACTTCGTGATAAGTGGTCACTTGCACCAAAGATCACACCACATTCAGGTTGCTTCCAGTCCCAAGAGACCAATCACTGACCCCAGATCAATTGGTACCCTAGATCTTACACCAAAGACAACACCTGTAGCCAATCCTGCAATAAACCATAAAGATTTATTAACTAGGAAAAAGAAATGAGTTATTTACCGATTAAAGCAAGCAAACATATACCCACCCATGAGTTACCATCTGCATCCTAAGAGTGGCAGAATTGTAGTGATTTGTCAATTCAAAGGGACTTTCAGGGTGGACCCAGGAAACAGCCCCTGGGGATCTCTGGCTTCAGTTTAGAATCTCTGACCCTTCAGCGTTGAAAGCCAAAAAGATGGAAATTTTTCCTGTGACTGTTTTATGTCCTTCATTCAGCTTCCAAGCCCACAGGACAAGCTTCCTTGCATGTAATATTTCCCAGGTGCGGATAGGCCGTTAACCTTTCCTGTGTCTTGCAATGATCCTTGATGAGCCATCTGATTGTGATAGTCCTTCTGGATGGGCGGGGATGAATCCTGTGCCTGAATTCATAAATTCCGGGCAAACATTTTCAAAGTTATAATGCAAAACTTACATATTTTCTTATAGCACGGCATACAGACGCTGCAAGTGCAATTAATGCAGGCAGCAACTTACAAGCATTTCATAGAGGCTAAACACTTAATATATTCTTACAAGACTAATATCTGTTGCAAACAAAACTAACGTACAGGTGACCTGGTCTCCAGCTACGAGGGTGTCAGTTCTTAGCTAATGCCTGCAGTCTGGGAACGAGCTGACGTCTGGCCTGCCAGCACCATATCCTGCTTTCAAACCCCAAACCAGGAAAAATCAATCATTTTGGCAAAGCAGCTCCATTTAGGATGACCAGATGTCCCAGTGTTATAGGGACTGTCCCGATATTCATGGCTAAGGCTACGTTTTAGTCACAGGTATTTTTAATAAAAGTCATGGACAGGTCATGGGCAGTAAACAAAAATTCATGGCTCCATAACTTGTGCATGATCCCAGGCCCCACTGCAGGCCCTCATACTGACACTTTGGAATCAGACTTGAGGACATGTGACAACATTAAATGGTCTATGGCATTTTTTTTTTTTTTTTGCCAGGGTAACGGATTTAACTCTCATGTCCTGTTGTTATTTATTTGTATGCTGGCAGCACATTCAAGATCAGGATCCCATTGTGCCAGGTGCTGTACATACACAGAGCAAAGACAGTCTTTGCCCTATTCTACATTGTTGTGGGCCTTTAACCTGTGTTTCACCCCAGAAGTGGCGGCACAATCTCTGTGTATGGGAGCTTGTCAGAAACCAGAATCTCCGTTCCAAGGCAAATTCCAACGTTTTTAAAAAAATTGTTCTGAATGGGAATGAAAAGGTCAAGGTTTCTAAATTTCCTGTGAGATGGAAAATCCCAAAACTTTAATTCAGGACCATCAAAACATTTTGTTTCAGTAAGATAAAACTATCACTTTACTAAGGTAAGAAAGTGTCATTTCAATGCTATGGTGATTCATTTTGTTTTGATGTTCATATAAATGTTATATTTTAATGTTTATATCCAAAGATATTAACATTAATATTTGGAGTCTAAAGGGAATTAATCAAAATGATAATGTTGAAAAGAAATACTTTTACCTTATCGAATTGACAGATGTTGATGTTATTTAAATGAACCAAGTTGGAATAACTCGTTTCCTACCAAAAATGGCCAAATTGATGCCTTCCTGCGAAACATTTCAATTTTGAAAAACTGCAGTTTTCTATAAAAAAAAACTGTTCTGGTCCCATTTTTCCAACCAGCTCTCTGGTGCAGACCAGGCCAGCTGCAGAAGTTGGCACAAGATGATGCAAATTGTACTGCTCCGTAACCTCAGGCCTCTGCCGCTTTGGTGAGCTCCCCTGCTTGGGGGGGCAGATGTTGTAGTCATCACCCTCTGTTGGGGTTTCTGTCATTGAGGGGGCAAACAGGAGAAGTTAGGCTGCAGTCAGCGCTCCTGACCAGTCCAAGCAGCTGAGAAGGTGAGCTGAATCATATTGCCATGCAGTTTGGGGAGGGTATTTTGCCCCTACAGGGCTACCTAGGGAAGGGGAAGCTGAAGCTGTTTTCTGGTACTATCTACTGGCAGATCTGGTGCATTGCAAGCCTCATGCCTGGCTACTAGCCTGGATCTGGGCGTTGGTGTAAGTGTAGACACGCCATTAGCTTCAGCCCTTGTGAGAATCCAAAGAGCGAAGAGATGAAATATCTTCCAGTCAGCGATTTTTATTGCCCTCCTCCAGCATTCCAACCAATGGGACGAAGCCTCCTGCATGTACTTCTCCATGGGTGGATGGGGCAATCAACAAAGATTTGTCCTGGAGTGGCCCACTTCATTTTAATAGTCCTTCTGGGTGGGCGGGGGAAGCTACTCTTCGTGTCCGAGTTCACAAGTCAGGGCAGGCACCCTTACAATTATAAAATAAACCTATGTTTTATCTTGTCGCCTGGAATACAGAAATTCCAAGAGGAATTAACTCAGGCAGCACCTCATACAAGCTAACAGCTAAAGACATTCTGATAAGACTAATACCTATTTTGAGCAAAGCTAACATCCAGGTGAGCTGGTCTGGTTTCCAGCTATGAATCTTTCCGTTCTTGGCTAACGCCTATAGCCTTGGCCAGCACTGGCCTGTAGGTTACCAAGGACGAATCCCCAGAATGCTGAGAGCACAGATGTAGCTGGCATATATTACATACTAGGACAAGGTCGAACTTCTTGAAAGTCAGAGCCAGGCCTGTCAGTCTGGGTGACTGCACGAGAAGAGCAGATGCAGCCCATTTTTGGAATAACCAGCTCCTGAAAGACCGATGTTCTTTGTATAGAAACAGCTTCCGAATTGATCAATAACACTTTGAAATCTTTACTCAGTGAGTTGCCCGACTGTATTTTTCAAATGGGTGTGTCTGGGGCAGTAATATTTGAGTCTGCTGGCAAGTTGAAGGGAGTCATCAAAATTTCGGAAAAGCTATATTCAACTACCCAAGAGAGCAAGAGAATCTTTCCTGAGCTCAAACATTCCAATTCAAACCAGTCAAAAGAAACTCCACCCTCAGAGCTGCCCCAGCAAGGTATAAAGTTACAAGCACAAGAATAAGAGAGCACCCTCAGTGGCTGATCATACCTTTAGATCATGATATAGTTACCTGACTACTGAGCCATAACAAGACATGCATTAAAACAATCAAATCAAGCGTTTCTGAAGCCGCCATGTCTCTGACTTATGGCTCTTCGTTGCATCTGGTCAATGTTTAGGTACTGAGCTTTGGGAAAAGTGCTCTGTGCACTTTGCCTTTCCATACAGGAATTGGGGGCATTCCTAGAAAAGAATGCAAGATGGGGAATCGGGTGCTGCCTGTACTGGTTTTGCTGGATCTTGTCTCTGCTCTCTGCTGGTGCTCTGGGACCTTCTCAAGTGGACATTGGCACTTCAAACTCAGACACCTCTTGTGCTTCCAAACGGCTAGTTAGCATGTGATCCATTGGAGTCTTCATACAACCCACCTTTACTTCTAGTGAGAATATGGCCGGACCAGGCATGCTGTATTGTTCTTGCTGGATGTCTGCTGATGCTCTTTCAATAGGCCAGTTTTTCTACACCACCATTAGGTGCTATGGAGCAGATCTGATGAGCTGTAGAACTTTTCATTCACAAAGGGCCCTGTCTTCCCTGTGTGAGACTGGCTTGCGCAAGGGACTAGACACCCAGTAGAAATTTTTCCTTCTGCAGAAGTGAGCAGCAGGGTTTGCTCCTCTGCACAAGTGGCAGTGGGTTCAGCCCTCCAAAATCAACAGATCTGAGAGGGATCTGCCAAAGATGTAAACAACGCTGCCCAGAGACCGTATGTCACTGCACTGCCTCCCAGCTGCTCCTCCAATGCTATCATGGTGCCTGCGGCTCCGCAAAGTGCTGCTTGCATTTGGACCCCACATCGTGGGGAAAGTGGGCCCAGAATGCCGACACATGCTGGGCTGCCCCGTGGACCTGGGGGAAGAGAGAATCAAGCAGAGCACAAGCTTCATGGGTGTTGGCGCAAAGCTGTACCAATAGATGATGCATAGGCATAAGTGAACCTGTAGGCCTGTATCCTGTAAGACAGTGGTCCCCAACCTTTTCATCTGGTAGGTACCGGATGAAAGACCGTAGCGGCGGTGGAGCACCTGCCGAAATGCCGCTGAATTTCTGCGGCATTTCGGCAGTGATGCCTGTCAATGACGTTGCTTGTTGGTGGCAAGTGGCATCATTGAGAGGCATCACTGCCAAAACACTGCAGAAATTCGGCGGCATTTCGGTGGATGCTCCAGCACCGGCCAGGACGCAGGCGCATTTAGATGCCCCCACGGGCGCCATGGCGCCCATGGGCACCGCGTTGGGGATCCCTGCTATAAGATATTGGCTTAAGCAGTTAGCATAAGGCTTCAAGGCCTGTGAATTTTGGCACAGTTAAATGGCCTGCCGGTTCTGGGGAACTGGGAAACATGTGTTGAAGGGGGAAGTGTATATCAGGTACCACAAGAATACTGAACTGATACCAGGTTTTGGCTATTTTAGGACAGGAACATCCACAGCTTTCTGACCACAAGAGTGCCATGGCAATGAATTGACATATATGGTAAGCTGAGCTCATTAATAAACTACCCTATGGGATAAGCACACCTGAGCATTAGTAGGGTGAGGCAAGTAAGAAAAGGAGATGAAACCCCTACTAAATAGGCGTTAGACCTAATGGTCATCAGCATACCACATCATAAAAGTTGTACCCCAGCCTGTGTGTTTGGGGGAAAGGCAGAGATGGAGGTACTTGACAGCCATGGGCGACAGCGATGGCTAACGTTCCAGGTGGTTCTGCCAAGGATGGTAAGAGTATATGGCTGTTCAAAGGTACACGCTGCATTAGCTCCATCTACCTTGCAGGGTTAGAGTGTTGGTGCAGGGTTTTCCTACGTGCGAGTGTTGCATCCGTGCATCTTGGGGTTCCCACCTGAACAGTAATTTTAATAATACTGGGCCTGATCTTGGGCCAAGACCTATCGAACCTATATGTGTTAACTAGAAATTCTTAAGTAATCAATACAAAGAACACAGTATCTATGGATCAGGCAACGTGTTCCCCACCCGAACCACATCCCCTGGGGTCAGCTGCCAATCTTCGACATAAGCATGGAGAAACAGAGTTTGATGCAACCACAGGGGTATAGTGAGGTCTTGTACCCAAAACTAACCGCTGGGGAGACCTGTAAACAGTGGAGCTGGACAAAATCTTTCAAACAAAACTTTTTTTTTTTGAGGCGGGGGGAGGATGCACACACAAAAATGCAGATTTGGAGCCACCAAAATGTTTCACAACTTTCTGTCAGTTTCACGGGGTCAGTTTAACACCCCCCCACACACACACACCCCAGAAAATTCCCCCCCAAAAACAATCTAAATGTTTCATTTTTCAAAAAGAAATATTTGGGGGTTTTTTGGTCTGAAAGGACTTTGCTTCAAAATGTCTTTTAATTTTATTGTTAAAAAACATTTTTAAAATGTAAAAAAGCTCAAAACCAAAGCAAACTATTTGGTTTGTCCCCAAACCACTTTTTCCAACTTTTTGCAATTGCCAGAGAATGTACGGCCCTTGGCCAACCTTTCCAAACCTGGGTGCCTAAAATGAGTCCCCCCCTGCATCCATATTTTGGGATCAGACCTTTGCTGGTCAGGTCACATCCAAGTAGCTGGCTACACTTAGGGTGACCAGATGTCCCGATTTTATAGGGACAGTCCCGATTTTTGGGTCTTTTTCTTATATACGCTTCTATTACTCCCCACACCCGTCCCGATTTTTTACACTTGCTTCTGGTCATCCTAGCTAGACCTGAGTTTAGGAGCCTAGCTCTGGACAGCCAGGTTTGAGAAATTTGTGCATCTAAGTGAGGAAGTGATGTTGCCCTCTAGTGGGTATCATGGTAGCTGCAGAAGTTGTCTTTTACTCCTGCTATCTTTGGAGCTGTTTGTGCACAAAGCTATCCGCTACAGCCTGTCCCGAAGAGCTGAATCTAACTAGGGTCTAGAAGCACTGTAGGGCTGGCTTTGGCTGGAATTATCAAAGGAGCCTAAGGAAGCTAGCTGCCCATCCTAATTCCTACTGGTGTCAAGGGGGTTGCCTATGTAAGTAGGGCTATCACAGTCTGTCCCCCTGCAGGTTAGACACTTTTGAAGTCAGAAAATTGAAAGACCTGATTGTCATTTAAATGAGCTTTAAAAGAGAGAGTAGCTACAACTTACATCTACTCTAAGGCCTCCGTATACTGCCAGAGCAGTGCAGAACAGTCTTTGCAGGACATTTATAAAGCACATAATGGACTTAGGAGCCTAATTTCCATTTTTGAAAGTGACTTAGGCACCCAGGAGCCCATGTCAATGGGAATGAGGCTCCTAACGCACTTAGGTTCTCTTGAAAATTACATGTTAACTTTCATGTCAGTGAGAGTCAGGCCCAAAGAATGCAGGCCAGAAGACGGGGGAAATAATGATACACAATTAGTATAAACTGTTCTGAAATATGACAGTCCCCAGAATTCAGTTTCCTCTTATAAAACAGGAAAGACAATCCCGCTATGGCCATTTTAAAAAATCCATTTTAATAACATTACATATGAAATTTACATTGATTTTGACACCACTCCTCTTTTCCACCATGGATCATGTCAAAAGATATTTGCCGTTCCATCTTTAGTTCTGACATGAATTCCCTTTTTCTGACAATCTGTTCTAGGACAGACACTGACCCTGGCTTCAAAAAACAGACAAGAACTTATCAGCTAGAGAGACACAGGAGGCAAACAATCCAACTGTTAACCCAGCTAGTCAGTAAGTCCCTGAATTTTATGGACATGTTCTCTCCTTGGGCTGCTTTGGTTTTCCATACTTTCTCACAGGGCAAATTTCTGAAAGAATTAAAATGCTTCCTTTCCTCCAAAAACAGGATTGCATACAAGGGCTCTGATCCTGTAAAGACTTGCTCACTTGCTCAGAGTTATGCTCTGTGACCAGTCCCATTGACGTCAATAAGGCTACACACAGTGCACAGTATTAAGCATGCGCTTACATTAGTCTTTCCAGGGTTGAGTTGATAGAATCTGATCCCGGTAACATTGCATCCGTGGGAGCAAACTTAAACCCACCACTCTCACTGTATGATAGGGACTAGTCATTAAGACTACAGATTTTGGGTGCTTCAGTCTTTTGGTGCCCATCTTGAGAGGACTCGACTTTCGCAGGTCCTAGTGACTTCAACTGGAGTTGTGGGTGTTCAGCCCTAATGAAAATTAGGATCTAGTGGGTCTCAGGTTGAACACCCTAAGTTAGTGTCACCTTTTGCAAATGTTGGCTGTAACCTTTTCAGCCTCGTATCTGACCATCTAGAATGGTTTCCAATTCAACCTTTTGTTAAATATGAAATATAAAGGCCTGGTTTTTAAAGGGTCTCAACCCAGCCTCTGGTTTTGCACCAACAATCAATGGCAGGTGCAAAATTATGGAGGTCAATTAGCCCATTTAGCTAGCCGGTTACCTGATTTCTGGGTACAATTGGCACTAAGGCCTAAGAGAGACTAAGGGAGTTAGGTATGTCATTGAAATTCAGTGGGATTTGGGTGCCCAACTCTTTTAGACCCCTTGAAAATCTCAGCCCAAAGTACTTTGCCAGCTAGTTCACAATGACTTGCATAGGGGGCTCTCTATAAGTAGATTCACAAATTAGATTGCCTTCCTAGAAAGATGACTGTTATCACCGGCAGAATCAGATTTGCTCTTTGTATCTCGCAGTCAAGTACCCTGTATTCTGCAGTATGTTTGTGAAGCTAAGTTATGCTAGTGGTGACTATTATGATCGCTGGGCTGAACGTAATAAGTAGGCTCCCTCATAGATGCAGGGTTTCATATACTACATAAAACAGAGCCCTGAAAAACAGCAGAACCTCTTATTGGGGCCCAAGGGCACTGTGCTGCATGAGAGACATCAACCTAGAAATGCATTAAAGTGCCAGTGGTAAGAGCAGGTAGGAGGTTTATTGGTAATGACTGTGCACGGTGATGGGTTCATTGACCCCAGATCTTCTAAGGATTGGCATGAGGCTGAAGGCTGTGTTTTTTGTCTGGTGTATGAGGTAGCTGTGGCTCGTAGCACTGGACTGGACACAGCTGTCTGGAACCCGGCATTTCCTCTGTTGATTTCTCTCTTCTCTGGTGTGTATTGGTGACTGCTGGATGTGGGACCTCATTGATCTAGCAACTTGCTGGCTATCTAGCGAGTGACAGGGCTGCTCAGCTCCCCAGGGGAAAGAGTTAAAGTGAGGCACTGGGGAAGATATAGGGATTCACGGGATGCCCAGTGCAGAGCACGTGTGCTTGGTATAGGCTCTGCTCCACAGTAGTGAGAAGCAGAGTATTGGTTTGTTTTTTTTAAAAGGCACAGGAGAAATGGCTATTTGGAATGAGGCGTGGAAGGATTGTCCTGTATCCCGACTGGTGCCCAGCAAAGGGATACAGACTCTACTGTGCTTCCTGATGGGAGGGAGGGCAGAGAGACTATTTAGACTGTGACCGCTTTGGGGCTCGGACTGTCTTCTATTCTTGGTTGGGTCTTAGGCACTATTGTAATGTGTGGTTTCCTGGGTCAAAGCTCCTCCCCCAGGAAGTTCATCCACATTGGAGGTGGGTGTTCCTTTCTTTTGGGGTTTCTCATTGCGGGAGGGTAGCTCGAAATGGTAATTACACACTGGCCAAGGATTTCTATGTGTGGTGTAACCCAGTTCACAAGTGGCCTCCCTGGGACATCGGTTGAGTACCGCCATCAGTTGAGTACCGCCATCGGTTGAGTACCTCCAGCAGAAAGTGCTCAGTGACACGGCCCCATGTAGTGCTGCAGAAGACGACAGCGCTACCTGCCTTTGGTTCTAACATGGTTCGGATGCCAGCAGTGATGGTACAGTTTCAAGTCAAGTGCTGTGGCCTACTGCTAATGCCCTGTGTTGCCATGGAGCAAACTTCAGTTGATTTCCACCACTGTGGTGGAGTAATGCAGGAGGCCAGGCACTCGGCAACTGGAGGGAATTGCTGCGGCTCAATCGCAGGTGATTGACAATTTGCGTGGATGGGTTCCAGCCAGGGGGACATTCTGCTCAGCCTGGAAAACGGTGTCCAAGACATCTGATCCCAGCAGGAGGTGAGTAGCACAGAGGGTGGAAAGCAGAGTTATTCTCAGTCCTGGGCTGAGGATGCAGAATAACCTGCTTTTCCTGGAAGCAGCAGATGCACTCTCTTAAGTGGTAAATCAGCCAGTAATTTGTGCTCCTTGTGCAAGTTAGAATGAGTTTGTTCCTCTCCTCTGACAGGCCAGAGCAATTCAGTTCAAAGATGAGTCACTGAGCAGTAAGAATATCACCACAAGCTAAGCCGGCGCTTGCTTTGGATAGTAAACAGAGTGGTAAAGACTGGTAAAGAGTGTTTTGAAGTTCCTGGCTTGTATACCCAGCCTATGCAGTTTAACCCACTTGTGACTCCTTCAGATGCCAGTTTTTGCGGCGATCCAATCTCGATAGTAAGTCACTCGAGTGTAGACACCTGGTTTATTTCTTTTAGCACATTCGTCTCCCCAGCTCACTATTCCAACAAGGTACCAGATTCCTCTACGATCTTCAGTGACCAGGGGGCCACCAGAGTCACCCTACAGGGAGAGAAAGGTGGAACTCAGCAGGAAGGAATTGAGAGCAAAGCAGGGGGGGTATTTAAATATTAAAGTAAATATTAAAGCTAATTGTTCAAATTCGTTTACTACGTAAGTAACATCACACTTGAGAATAAGATCACAGGCTATTGGTTGGTGGTTAAGTTATTTCTAGTATTCCAGAAGGACTTTTTCTACCAACTTCACTGATAGGAGCTGCATCTTGCCCTCTCAGTATATGCAAGGTGGGCAGAAGGGCTATATATTCCTCCATCTTCTGACGGGAGACTTACTCTAATAGTGTTGTCTCATTTTGTTTTTACAATAAATGAAGAAACTACACAGGCATGCTGGGGCCCGAATAATTATGTATATTGAATTAGGGTGACCAGATGTCCCGATTTTATAGGGACAGTCACGATTTTTGTGTCTTTTTCTTATATAGGCTCCTATTACCCCCCACCCCCATCCTGATTTTTCACACTTGAATACACACAACGTGCAAGCCTTGGCTACCTAGACATACGCTGCTCTGGTCGGGTTCTGTGGCTTCTAAATCATGTAATACAGTGAGCACCACTAGGGGCTCACAAACTATATTTTAAGGGATATTATCCTATTTCTAGCCACTAACATGTGCCTTTCAGGAGTCAGTTAAAATCCCATCTTTGAAATAGACTCCTTCATTCACTTAGACCAACATTTTCAAATCTAGAAACACAGAGTTAGTCTCCTACATTAGGCACCAAAATGGAAGAGACGCATGTTTCAGAAGTGCTAAGCACCCAGAGCTCCTTAATGTAGCAAACTGGATGGTCTTATGCCCTCTGTGAATCCATCGACTTTTACTTAGATGCCTAAATACAGATCTAGGGCCAATATTTTCAAAAATAGCAGCCTCATTTCAAGCTCCTGTATCTTTACTGAAGTAGTTAAATAAGTGATGTGATTTTCAGACATTTCTAGCAGGCAGCAGCAACTCTTGAATTCAGTAGGGGCTCTTAGGTACTCAGCACTTTTGAACATCAAACCAATTACTTAGGTGTCTAAATAAGGCTTTAGGAACCTAAACATAGGCACCGAGTTTTGAAAATCCTGACCTTATGGCCCAGTCACTCCTCATTCGTTTCCACGTCTGTAAAACAGGTGCAATAGTTTATACAAACCTCAACTACAGGAGCACGGTGACGATTCAATGAATGTTTACAAGCACGGTGACGATTAAACAGGGTAAATGTTTTTGTAATTATCATAATTATCCAAAGTGAATCCATTTAGGATAAACGAAATAAGTCATCTCAAACCACTCAGCTAGCCTGAGGAAATTTACTGCTGCAGACGGTCTTAGAAGGTCAAACAATGTAGCTGGAATTATCAAAGGACTAGGGAATTCTACGCCCAGCAATAACAGCTGTTGCCATGCATGCTTTAATAAAGGTAAACTACTCCCACACTCCAAATTGATGACCTGCCGGGGAGGGGGGAGGAAAAAAGAACTAATTAATTGATTCCCAATATAATGGTGGTCAGATTAGCCAATCTTATATCATGGGCTTGCCCCAGGGTCAGTATTGATTCATGTAATTACAAACTTAAAATACGTATTTGAGATCGCAAGCGCTTTATGGTTTGGTGCATATTGTTAAATGTGTTCCTCTAGCGCCTGGCAAAATGGGGCCCCGATCTTAACTGGAACCACTGCCAGCCCAGTACTGAAAATGGAGGGTGGGATTTTCAAATGCACTCCGTTGTGGCCTAGCTCTGCTCCTGCTGGAGCCAGTGATAATAGCCTCATTGATTACAGGGACGCAGAACTAGGCCAGCACTAAATGCATTTGAAAATCCTGCTCTAAGTTGCATGCCAGGGCAGCCAGTGCTGACAGCTGCAGCCGGCACAGAGTGCACCGCACTGCAAACTGGAACGTGCAGGGAACAATTATCCACAATGTTCCTGAGACTCACAGGGCAACAGAGACTCTGTTGTCAATTGTGAGAAAGGCATTAAACAGCCTCAGTAGAAATCAATCTTCACTGCATTTATTGAGAAGATGGTCAATGTCATTGTGTGCCCACCTCAAACATACATTGGTGAAACCTTTATACCATACCACACCCTCATGAATATACTCTCTCTCCTACACACACAAAGCCTCACCTGCTGTAAATCAGCCTCGGTCTCCTGAAGTCAATGGAACTATGCTAATTTACACCATCCGAGAATCAGGCCCCTACAGTTCTGTCATTGCAGTTGTTCAGGGTACATGCCCCATGTTCACTATTGCAAAACCTCACCCCAGGGGCGAGCACAGGAATTTAAATATGACCCCATTTGGGGGGGTCACAGAAGCTCGCTGTCCCCCTCAGCCTGATCTTCCCTCCCTCCACTCTGCCCTAAGCCCCGGCCGGAGCTCAATCTTCCCTGCCTCCACGGTCCCAGGGCTGGAGAAGTTCTATGCCCCCAATGATTACTGGGGGGGGGGGGACAAGGGGCGTGCCCCTTCTTGTCCCCTCTTGCGCACATCCCCTGCCCCACCCCCTTATAGTGTCCTATTTCTTTCTTAGTGTCATCCCTGGATTTTTACAATCTCCAAAAATAGCCATCTGCTATCATGGGTGTCTTTGGCGCAGACATAACTAATCTGCTCTGAAGTTATGGATCGTAATAGACTACCCCTTCCCTCCCCAGCTCTCATTGGAGCTCAGGGCTCTGTAAATCAGAACCCTGAGCTGGACACAGGTGTAGCCTGTTAAAATGTGTATGTTCAGAGACCACCAGGCGCGAGGAAGTATCTGTCAGCAGTTCTCACACTGATCAGTTCTTGGCATTGCGATTAGACCTACCTGGCAGGCATCTATTTTCCCCTCCAAGTATCCAGCACACACCATCCCAGGTGTGATGGCCCCATTGTACACTTCTGCTCTGTTGCAAATGTTCGTGTCTATGATTTTCACTTCCGCTTGCCGAAGATTATTAATGCTTGGACCTAAAAGGGAAAGCAAAGGTTTAGAATTTACAAGGCCTGGGAGGAGCAGGAGGAACCAGACCATCACAGCTTCCATTTCAGCACCTAAAGGAAGTGGCCAGGTTGACACTTTGGGAAGAGAACAGTATATCCTCCTTCAGCCTCTCACTTGCTCCAAACCCCTTACCCAGCTGCCTTTCAGCTTCTATCCTTCCCAAAGGGTGCCTTAATCCAAGTCCCCCACCCCATTCATTCTTCAACCTCATTCCTCTAACATAATGAGCACAGGGATTTCTGGTGCCAAGGTCCCAGCTGTGCTCTGTGGGATCAGAAAACCTCAATCAGAATATGACTTTGGACACTCCACGATCACAGCAAGAGTCTAATATAGATCCAGGCTCCAATTCAACTATGCTCTTAAGCTTTAAGTCTCATTGATGTCAATGTGTCTTAAAGTTAAGCATGTGCTTTGCTAAATTGGCTCCTGAATTAGGACCAAATAGCGCTTAGGTGAAGAGAACTTCTAGGGCAAGTTTAAAGGTTCTGGAAGCTAGATTATACCAAGCTGATGCCAGATGTAAAAACAAAGGCAATGGCACAGAAAGGAAGCTGGTGACTGAATGCACGAATGAAATCTGCTTAGCCTTGGTAATGGCAGAAACAGCAACGAGTGACTGCCACTAGCGGCTTGCAGCTCTGCCATGTCCCAGACCACCACTGGAAAGCCAGAAAATGCCAAATACAATGTACTGAGCCAACCTGTATAAACACACAGATGCTCAGCCTGGTAATAGGTTTGAAGGTCGGAAGGGACCGTTCTGATCACCTGGCCTGACCTCCTGTAAAACTTCACGCAGTGACTCATGCAGTGGAAGGAATTATTCTTCGCCACTGCATAAGCGAACGCAACAGCTGCTGTCTCGAGCTGAGACGTCTCATTTAGAAAGATAGCCAATCCCAATTTAGAACCTTTGTATCAGAATGAATGTCCTGCTTTCTTTGGTAAGCTGTGCCAATGACTCATTAGCCCCCAGACTAATCACATAAGAAACCACGTTCAACAGCATAATGAACTGAAAACTAACTAAATATGAAACGTCATGGTAGGGCTCTTTGAGGAGACACTCACCTTCATTCTGTAAAGCGCCCCATCCCGTGACGAAGCAGGTAGTGTTATGTGGGAAGACGTAAAATTCTTCGGGGAGACAGACCATGCGTATGTCGTTTGTAAATTCCACGGGAGAGGAGAGCTGCACAACAGCAATGTCATAATCGTGGTTTGGAATGGCATTAGTGTATTTTTCATGAATGATTATGTTGCGGACAGATCTTCTGCTTTTCGGAGGCCTTATGACTGTCCCAAAGCTAGCTGTCCACCTAAGGGGATTTGGTTGTCTGAAAGAGATACAAGGTTAGATCACAGGCATACACAGACAATTTTTCAAAGAGCTCAGCTCCCAGTTAGGCACCCAAATGCAGGGCTACATGTGTTGGGAAGCACAGAGCATAGCCGGAACATTGCTGTGCTCCAGCAATCCCCTGAGGGATATTGTCAGCTGGTATAAGTTAGAACAGCCCCAAGGTTGCTCTAACTTGCACTAGTGGCTGAACTGACACCCAGCAGCCCGTGGGTTGGGCAGAATTGAAAGGTAGACTACAGCCATCTTTGTCTTCCACCACCTCTCAGCTCAGCTCAGCCCAGCCAAACTGGAGGATCAGAACCCGGATACATGTAGGTGTTCTGTTTTGGTTCCAAATGTCACAGAATTCCAGGTTGGTGTCTGTACGGGCACACAGTTTTTACAGCATTCTGTCCCCAAGCTAGGATCTTACCCTCTAAAGCAGTGAGCTGCAGTTACAAGCCACATGTCACTGATCAGCGTCGCGCCGCAGCGATGGATACCGCTCAGCTGAAGACTAGCCTGCCAAGGCCACTCGCCATCCTGGGCAGACGTGCCTCCGGTTATTCTGTCCGTGTAAGAAGGTGATTTACTTGTTCGTATCCCACAACCTATCAAAGAAAGGACCGACTTAGCTGGACTGCTCCCCAGGAAAGAAAGACAGGCTTTTGTTTGGTGTATGTTCCCAGCATGCTGAACACAAATGGCTGCTTGCATTTTGCTATAACATGGCTGTCATCAAATGAACAGCATTCCGATAAACAGATGTGATACCACAGCTGCATTGATATTCAACCACAGTCACACAAGGCGAGACTTCACACACACACAAAGTATTAGGCACACAGAAGACATACATAGCCAAGTATAATGATAACAAAAACCAGATGGTCTTAAAATAAGAATGAACCAAAATATATTATATTTATAATTATGCCATTTAAATAACCACCCCTTGTATCTAAAACATATTCATCCTTCCATCTAGCTGCATAAAGAAAAACACAGTTGTTGTTATAAATAATGAGATGATCTCTTAAAGAATAGTAAAAACATTTAAAAACTAAATACACATCTAAATCGTAACCCAGAAGTAAAACACAACTGCAGGTAGGACTAAGCTAAACTCCATCTATTATTGTCCATTACCTGTAAGGTCAACATTTGTCTGGAGGATGTCATAAATATGGATTTTCCTAGAGATCTATTAAAGTATATTTCATACAACAGATTGTGTTGGGTCTAGAACTGAACAAAAAATCAATTTTTAGGTTTAAAGAAAACCAAATTTTGTTCAAAATTTTTCATCAACTCAAAAGACGTGTTTGAATTGATAACAGACCTGAACTGTTTTGGCCGATTCAATTTTTTTTTTTTTTTTTTTTTAGATTTTGTTTCAATTTAAGCAGGTTGGGTTTTTATTTTTGTTGTTGTTGGTTTGGGTTTTTTGGAGGAGTTCGGGGGGAAGGGGTCTGACAAAAGTGTGAATTTTCTGAAATATTTTTATGATTCCTGTGCATGCCTGTTTCTCTCTGTACTTTTCACTGCTACCGAATGGCTACACAAGAGTGCTCTTGGGGCAAAGCAGGAGACAAAGTATTGTGTCATGTAACAATCTGGGGTGGAATGAGTGGGTTGGTAAAAGACTGACTGAAACCGATCCATATCAGTGGCAGGTCCACAGAGATAACAGAAGCCCCAAGAACTGAGCAATTAACACTTATCCGAGGGCAAATACTTGACAGGCGGAATGTGTGAACTCAGCAAAGGCCTGCAGGAACTGGACAGAAAAGCGTCAGGGGGCTGAGATAAGGGTTGGCAGCTCTCACTTGGGACTGATAGAGAGAGATGGCAAGCCAGAAGGACTCCTTGGCAGCTTTGCTGGATGGAAAGCTGGCTTGGCCAAAATGGACTATGTCTATTTCTCTGTGCTAACCTAAGGACTTCCCACTGCTGTGTTCCAGGTGACTAATAAATCCTACTCTGTTTTGAAAAGGCGGCCTGGGGTCACTGAAAATGTTTGCTGAAGTGCACTGGTCCCTGAAGAGAGTGAAGGTCTCAGACCAGGCGTCTATCTCAGCCAGTCTTGCTAGGCGGAGATCTTGGTGTGAGGCAGGAGGGGTGAAGCCCAGAGGTTCAGTCTCTGAGGTGTTGAGGCCATGTGGCCAACCGATGTGGGTCTGGCACACTGACAGGTTTCCTCCAAAGGGCTGTTTAAAAGCTAGGCCACAGCACAGATCCTGTGGACAGGAGTTCACTCTTTTTGAATATTTTCTTAATTGCCCAAATTTGAATTTGAAATGCCATTTCAAGATGAAAAGTCAGAACAAAACAACATTCTGAAATGAAACATTTCTTTGAATTTTTTCCATTGTTTTCTCAGCCACAACTATTTGTTGACCCAAATTCACAAATAATTTGGGAGCACAGAAAAAAAAAAAAGACATTTTTTTATTAAAAAAAATCTATCAGTCAAAAAACTTTTGCCCAGCTCTAGTCAGGTCACGTTATCTTAAAATTCAGGTGTTATAAGAGCACGCCTTTGTAAAATGAACAGGAATGTTTCCATTATGGTTTTTTAAACGGAAATAGTTTAATAGGAGTTCTTTTGCAGTGTCTGCAACCTCAATACTGCAGCATTGTGCTAGTGCAGGATAGCCAGATGGTGGAATTGACTAGAACCCAATTCTAAAAAAGAGTGAAACTGACTAGTCTATCTTCATTGCCTAAGCTTAGCAAAATGCAAAACGCAACGTAAATTAGATGCTTATTATTCTTTGGGTTTAAAACCTACCGGGAGTCCTGAATAACTGATGTAAAGATTACGTTTAAGTGTCTGACTCGGCCTTCTGTACTCCTGAAGTACTAGCTAACTCTGCAAGTGTTTCACTAGTGAGCACTATGCCAACTGCAGAGTCACATACTGCTCAGCGGGAAGGAAGTCAGGCCCCAGAATAAACCACTGCTCACAGGCACTGTCCCTTTAAACTTATGCCTGTAGAAACTCCTGCCTGAGGCAACAGAAGGCTCTTGCACCATATTGTGTAGCCTGAGGCAACGCTAGGCAGAGATGCCTTCAACCACCTCAGCAACAGTCTCAGTACAGTATGAGGATGGTGCCACAGCGCAAACGGCCAGTGGTTCAGACCTGAACCCCCAATTGCCAAGTACCACAATAGATCTGCCTTGCCGAGAGGCACTGGGGTCCAAAGAATGTGGCACTGAACTAGACAAGCATTCAGGTGACCTGGGTTCTAGTCCCATCTCTGCCACTTACCTATTGTATGACCTAAGTCACTTTAGCTGTTTCCTCTCTCTCCTTGTGTCGATGGTAAGCTCTTTGGGACAAATACCTATCTCTTACTCTGTGCTTGTACAGCACCCCACACAATGGGGCCCTGATCTCAGCTAGAGTCGTTAGCCACTGCTGCAATACACGCAACAACAGGGGTCTGGGTGATCCCCAAATAAAAGCTATGACCTCAGCCTTGTCTCTGTGACCTGTGTAAAGGCCTGGGAAATGGTAATTGGCTTTCTCTTCCTCCCCAGTGAAGCTATATTCGGTCCCACATCCTCAGTGTTGAAGTATGCCCCCTGAACATCATCTTCCATATGGTCCCCCAGACCTCAGTCAGGTATGGTATGCTGCAGGTCAATGCCCAGGGTGGAGCACTGACATAGCCAGAGCACGCATCAACACCGGTTATGGAAAAGCTGCCAGCTCGGGCTGAACTGGGATAGCTGGTCACTCTGTCCTTGGAGTCACAGCGCAAGGCTTGACTGCGCGTACACGTGGCACTAGCAGTAGGACGATGCATTGTCAGTCCAGGGTGAGCACAAAACCCTTCACGAGACCAGAGAGCTCTGACTGAAAGAAGACATCGAGGTCTACCGCTGTCCCCAGCTGTCGGTGGGGGTCCCCGTCTATCACTGTGAGCAGGAATGGGTCTGGAGCAATCAGAGGCTTCCGTCAGTTCCTTCTGGATGCTGGCTGCATATCAGGTGAGAAGTGGGATGCTCAGTGCTTTGCTGGCAGTAATTACACAACCAGGGAGGAGCTGTGTCAAGCACCAACAGGGTATGCACAGCGGCAAGCAAGACTTCAAAGCACTGAGCCCAAGGCATAAGGTCTAGCTGATACCTTGGGATGTGCCAGCGCGAGCAGTGTAGATCCAGCAAGCAGCCTATATACAGACACTCATGGCTGGATCTGTGGAAGTGCTCAGTACCCAGCAGCTCTCACTGGGAGCAGAGATTTTACCAGCATCCACCTGGGACTCAAAACTGTGGGCAACTCCTCCTACAGGGAGGTGACCAGCAGGGACTCCAGGCTCTCATTCCATCCATGATTACATTTGTGAACAAATCTCAGAGCTGCCTGGTCCTTTTGGAGGCAGCCGTATCCACTCAGGAGAGGTGTAGTCCAGTCTGCATTTGGAACTAGAGCAGGCTGGGGATTTTTCAGTGAAACTTGTTTTCCTTTGGAAAATCCAGATTTGTCAAAACCAGAACGTTCATCAGGATGTCGTCTCAGGTCCAGAATGGAATTTCTATGGGTGAGTGTGAGACATGAACCCTATCACCATCCCAGAATAGCCAAGGGCATGGTGTTTAGAGCCAGGAATAGCAGCAGCTCCCTAAAAGTGTGTGTGGGGGGACACTATCATCCAAACTGCGGCCCTCCCCTGCCCCTCCCCTGAGGCCCCGCCCCCATGCTGCCGCTTCTCCCAAGGCTCCGCCCCCATGCTGCCCCACCCCCCACTCACTCCTCTCTGCCTCCTCCCACCCATTGCTCACCTTACGACTGGTGAAAGGTGGGAGGACTATGTCCTCTCGCTTTTAAAAGTGATGGGGCCGTGGCCCCCTGGCTGCCCCAGTTCCGGCGCTCCAGGCTGTGGGTGACTCATTTTCTAGCCTGTGCTTTGCCAGATATAGATCAGGGTCTTGAACCCACATCGCAAGTGAGTGCCTGGACCCCCAGGCTGTTGGCTCTCCTTGGGGGCTGCCCCTTTCATTTGTTTCTGAAAAGGTTCAAGGGGCCTTGGCTTCACCCCAGTGCAGAACAGGAAGTCCCACACCATTTTCATGGGATGGGAAAACTGTTTCTCACTCAGCTCTATGTGAAACAGCTCTCGAAGTCAGAATATACAACCTGTCCATGCAGCACAGAGCCACACACAGCCGAGCGTATGCCAAGACTCCAAGGATACAACAGCGAGGAGCTGAATATTCACAGCATATCTGTGGTGCTGCTGTCATCAGTCTCAGTCAGTGCTAACATGCAAGTCCCAAGGACTGGGAATGCCCATTTGGTGGACTGACACAGCTGGCACCTATTGTCAAACCACTAAACAAGGCAGAGTTGTTGTGGGGAGCAAGGTGGACACGCATCTACTGCAGCCAGTTGTAGCTACTCAGTGAAGCTCCTTCACAACCAGAGTTGGAGAGAAACCAGCAGCTGGACCAATAGGGGACTCGTTCATTCCACTTCAGGGATGGTGATGGATCCAGCAGTGGTAGGATTGCCACCTTGAAAGCTCTCACCTTGGTCACACAAAGCAGCACAGTATGGCAGCTAGATAGCCGGACAGAGGCATGTTCTCCAAAGGCTAACCTCTGCAAAAGATAGATAGCTCCAGGCAGGTAGGTCCGTGCCTCTCAGGTATGACTGTGGGTGTCATTTCTGCAACTCAGTGTTCATGATGGCACCTCACCAGCAGGTGGGCCTATGCCTCCACATATTTGTCTGAGCTAAATGAAAATACCTTTTCCCCCCCAACAAAGTTTTAGGAACAAACAAGTTGAGTGGCAGGCTTCCAGCACAGAGGAACGTTTCCCCAGGCAGCAGCAGGGAGGAGGATGAATCAAGCAATCAAAGCAGCAGAACAAGGGACTCTCCCACCTGTCAGCGGGATGGGTGGGGAGTTACGAGCCATCACAGCTCATACATACCATATCTGTTCGATAGCTTAACAGCTCAGGACCAGGACCTGCACCGCAGCACGTACATGAGACACGGTGCTGCGAATGGGATCTGTCTGCAGACACCGTGTCCTGAAAACCTGTAGGACAGGTACGTCCATTCCTTTCCATTACTGCAGAGTCCCTGAGCTAGTAACAATGCACAATGGAGAATAAAAACTGGTATAAAACTGCAAAAAAGTGACACTGGGAATTACTTCAACCATGGTTACTGAAATTGCAACACTTAACTACTGTGTAATTTCCAAAGAGATGCACCAATACTCTAACTGCAGTGCTGAATAAAAATAATATGGCAAAAAGCCCAAAGACTATGGGCTTCATGCAAAGTCAGTGGAAGTCTTTCCGTTGACTTCAATGAGTTTTAGACCAGCCCCTACTGATGCAATGTACATTGCCTACTAGGGATTCCTGCCAATAAATCTCTCACTTCTTGAGTCACCAGGTACAAATAATATCAGTTACATCTGTCGCCAGAAGAAAATCAATCTCTCTGTCCCTCACATGATCATTAATGGCTAGAATGTGAGTGGATCCTGTTTTTAAACACTACAGACTTAGGGCTGGGAGGCACTGAAAATATATGCTAGGGAATAATTTTGGCTTCTGTTTAGAGGGGCCGGCAGAGATCAGGGCGCCATTGTGTAAGGCCAGGGGTAGGCAACCTGCGGCACGCGAGCTGATTTTCAGTGGCACTCACGCTTCCCGGATCCTGGCCACCAGTCCAGGGGGCTCTACATTTTAATTTAATTTTAAATGAAGCTTCTTAAACATTTTAAAAACCTTATTCACTTTACATACAACAATAGTTTAGTGATATATTACAGACTCATAGAAAGAGATCTTCTAAAAACATTAAAATGTATTACTGGCATGCGAGACCTTGAATAAGAGTGAATAAATGAAGCCTCGGCACACCGCTTCTGAAAGGTTGCCGACCACTGCGCTAGGCCCTGTACAAACACAGATAGAGTTCCTGCGCCACAGACCTTAGGGTCTAACTAGACAAGGCAGACACAGACTGGGAGACAAGGGGTATTATTATAATACACTTTTTGTAGGGAATCGAGGTCCAGCTAGAATAAGGGACAGGCTCACAAACTTACTCTCACACGTAATGTTAAGCATGGGGTTGGCCTGTTGAGCAGATGCTCCAGAAGCCCTACAATCAGAGATTGGGAGGAGCAAAGGGCCATCTCTCCAGCACCCTCTTTAAGGCCCACGGGAAGGGGAAAGGAGCTAGCCAGTACTCTGGCCTGAAGGCCACTCCCTAACACTTCTAAACAACCAGGAGAAAGAGCAGCAGCCGGGAGGAGCAGCAAGGACTGAAAAAGCCTCCTGACACTTCCATATGTCCAAAAGGCAAGAAGCAGGACACTTGCTCTCTTTCATCAGCACTAAAGTCACCCCCTCCCCTCTTAGAGAGACTCCCTGGAGCTCCCAGCCACCAGGAGATGCAAGCTAGTCATCAGCGGGGCAGGGGGAAGCTTGTCCCTATTTCTTCCTAAACAACACACATCACCTCTGTTTCAGCCACAGGGGATAAGTCCCCATGTAGACAATGCCTAGGTACATATATGGCCCCCACATCACCCCACTGTCCAAACACCTAGTCCTATGAGCTTTGCAGCGCCAACCCAGCTACAAGAAAGTGAGCTGATTTCTCTTCTGACTCATGCACCCTCAACAGAATTGTTACCTGCATTTCAGCTGGGTAATCCCCTTTCTGGGTGCCAGGCTGACCTGCAGATTTTATAGCATGGTCAGTCAGAAGAATCACCTTTCTGCTTATAGACTGAGCACACCTCATGCAGAAGTCACTGAAACCCGGAAAGCATGGAACCCCACAATAGCATGTCCCTAAGGCCCAACAACTGCTTGTACTTACAGTTGTTGAAAAAGTGTTCTCCATTTTCCTTCTTCATCTCTGAAATGAAACACACAGCAGACAGTCAGAACAGCTCACACTTCCTGTCTCAGTTGGTCAGGGTGGATTTCCTTAAAGTCTTTGTGGGACATAAGTGATGATTGTTTTGGGGTGCTGCCAGGGGTATTGTAACAGGAGACAGATGAACATGCCTTACTATTTGAGGGGGGATTTCACAGTTAGTAAGTCTATTTGGGACTTGATTAGGCTACTGTGGGGTCCCCCAAGTACGAGCCCTCAGATAGTCACTTGGCTTCAAGACTGGAATCCTGCTAAACTCCTGGATTCAGTGGTATCATGTGGCAATGGGTTCCATAGATTACTTGTGCATTATTTTTGTGTGTGTGTGGTGGGGGAATCCTTGTATCAGTTTTAAATTTGCCACCTGTAATGTAATTGATTGCCCTGTTGCTCTCTAGTATTATGAGGGAGGGCAAACAGGGGTGTCCATTCATTAGAGTGTCATGTAAACTTTCTATAAGAAAGAGCAGTGGCTGATTACAACTTGGATCCAGCAAATGGTGATGTCCTGACTTGCAGCCTTATCTTATCTGAACTAATCCATTTAGGGTTTTATACCATGCTCATCCGCACAGCACGTTAGCAGTCGGTTGCATTTACAGAGTTACTTTAGCCCAGTGCTTACAGACACTCCATCCAAAACCAAAGAGAGCTAGAGCCATTGATATGGATAATGAGATCATGCACAGGGTTTATTAGATAGGAAAGATACATAATGGACATAATCTCCTCTGATTCAAGGGATTAACTAACCACTAACTGTTTGGCATAAGGGGAAATTTCCCATAAAGGCAGATTATTCCATAATGCTCTGTTACAGTAATTCTTCCTCTGGAGCACCTGGTATTAGACACTGTTGGAAACACGATACTGGGAAAGATGGACCCCTGACCTGATCCAGCGCAGCAATTCCTGTGTTCCTACAAGTTACACAATATGGCTAGCATAATTATCCTGACATCGTTGCTTATGTTGAGGCCAGGATAACCAAGAAAAGCAACTGAAAGATAGCCACTGTACTTCATAGCTATAAAGCTGATCAGATTATGTCTCGGTGTTGCAATTTAAAAAGTAACCATTGCCTGTAATTGGATCATTAAAAAACTATCTGGTTGAATGCAACATATCAGCACAATTAGTTATTTAAGCACCTTTGCCAACACCTCGCCAGCTCAGTATGAGCATGATTCTCACTGTAAGCAATCAGACACCCATATGGGAGAGTTACTGTCCGGGGAGATGGAGAACTACACTCTCACTCATTGCGGGGCAAATCTCACATGCTGGTGAGAGGCACCAGCTTCTCTGCTCCACACACAAAAGCTTCATCTCTTCCAAGGAGGGCCATGAGGAAACCATGTTAACTGAGTCCGACTCCATTCCTTGGAGGCATTCCATCCATTACAATGGAACTGCGGCTGGCTATTATCTCAGCCTGGGAAGACCCCAAGATACAGCAAGCAGGGAGTCGGACCCAGTGCTCCTGCATTGTCATGGTTACTCCTGATGCTTCCACATACCCATATGGCCTGTACCTATCTGCAAGGGATAGTGTAAAATAGTGTGGTGATGAAGTGGGTCTCCAGCCCATTAGGGATTCAAGTGTTCTTCTACAACCCCGGATTCCTGTTACCAGGAGACATGCTTAGATGTGTATGGCATTATCACGGGATGGAGGGATTGGGTGGCTCCATGCATGGAGCTGGGAGTACGTAGAAAGGTGGCACTTCATGATAGCACAGGTGTTTACCTCTCCTTTCCGCCCAGATACTCACCCTGAACAGGGGGCGGTTCCTCCCCCAAAGGAAGAGAGACTAAATAAAGTTCAGTCCTATTCACATGCCAAGACAAGAGCCTAATGTATTGCATGGAAGTCCCTCAGTCTACAGCAACACAAGAGAGGGAGTAAGAAGAGTGGGAAACGGAGGTCCTTTAAGTGACAGATCTGTAACATTTGATCTGTCAAAATTATAACACCGTTACTTCTAAAACCAATGGAAAAGCTTGCTTTACAATATGTATTTTCCTTAAGAATATACCCTGCAAAGTATTTAAAAAAACACTTCTCCGATTAATCCTATTTTACAGCTTTTCCCCAAAATAACGGAATCTCCTTAGAGAGTATAAAATGACTGCACCAGGCAGAATGGTTCAACTGCATCATTTGCTGCATTCTGATGCTAAGCGATCAATCCAGCGTCCACTGGGGAATATTACCGTCCCTTGAGATCAAGAGCTAGGCTGCAAAACTCATTGAGTAGGAGACTGTCAATGAAGCAGGCGGGGAATTTTTTAATGAAATATTTGTAGATGAAAAATGCCAGTTCGTCAAAAACAAAACTTTGTGGACCAGGGTCGGTTCTGATGACTTACCCAACATGAACATTTTTGAAAAAATTTTTCAAAATTGTCAAAAGGTTTGTTTCAATGTCTTCTAAAATGAAAAAATTCTGGTTTTGGGGTTCAAAATAAGTGTTTCAAAACGTAAGCTAGACAAAAAAATGGGGGACGGTGGGAGCTCAAAACTGAAACCAAATATTTCAATAGACTCAAATCCAACCCTTTTTGTTTGTTTGCAGAAATCTGAGATGGACTCTTCATCCTGATTCAAGATAGGAAAATGTTTTGAACTCTCAAAATTAATAATGAGATAAGAAAAATGTCCTGCCCAGTTCTGTTGCATGATAACAGCGAGGACAGAAAACCAGGGGCCCTTTTGTGGAATGCTCCGAGTTTTGCATATTTTTAATAGTGTGACGGCTTTATATTTGGGCACCTGACCACAAAGTGGAGAAGTGACCTTTTATTCATTTGCGTCCACACCAAAATTCATTTTTCTCTGTGGCAGGCTGGGAAGGGAGAAGACGGAAGGACACAAAAGCAATCTTCATTCAATATGGATTCTGGGGCTAACTGTGGGGAGAAACAAGTCCAGAAGGGAGGCTGCAAAACAAGAGACATAAGGTGAACCAACAGGAAGGCTCTTCGCACCATTGGTTTAGAAAATTTGAAAGCAGAAGCAAAATGCTGTGAAAACAAAGGAACCTGGAGACAGAGCTTTTGCTGGTGTAAATCAGTGTAGACGGGGTCACACTGATTTATGTCTGCTTAGAATCTGGCCTACTGACTTCAGTAGCACTAGGTAAAGTTGCATCAGCTGTATCCTTGTCATAGCTTTATAGTACCCTCCCAGGCTGTAGCTGATGAGGGTGGCAGGGCTGTTTGGGAAGAGGGAAGAAGGAAACAGCAGGGACTCACATCAGGGCTATAAAACAAAATCACATTGCACAGAGGAAAAGGAGGCCTGAGCAGCAAAATCAAGGAGAAAAGGGAAAGCTCAAGAAACTTGCCTGAGAATTTAAAAGTTGAAGGGTCAATTTTCAAGTGCCCTGTGTTCATCTGCAGCCGCCTAAGCAAAATGCTCTTGATTCTTTCCGAGAAAGCCTCTCTGTTATCATGTGAGGCGAATTCAAACATCAGCACAAGCTCTACCAACACTCCACCAGCATCTGGACTGCAAACCAACATGACATTAAAGACAGGTGAGTGAGCGTGTTTGCTAATTGTCCTCTCTTTCTACATGGCTTTAATTTTCATTAGGTCCTCTGGGCCTTACCTGGGGACTGACACACAATAGAAGAAGACAGGGGGATGGGAAGCATCTAAGCAGCTAGCAGGGGATTTTGACTGAGCTCATCCTATCAGAGTGATCGGGGAGCTCAGTGGGAATCTCGCCGAGAGCAAAGAAAAGGACGGGGGCAAAGGATGATGTTAAGGAGAGCAACATCCCAACTCCAGTCTGACGATGGTGGTGAGGGTGAGCTCAGTACATGACCATGTGCATCATGGTCACAAGATGACATATGGCCACTGGAACCATGTTGCAGTAATCAGAAGAGCTTCATGCCCAACAGCTCTCATTTAGGCACCTGAATTAAGTGTGTTGAAGGATGGAGCATGCACCACTTCCCTTGCAGCCTAAATTCACCCTTTCCTAATTTCACCTGCTGCTCCACAGCACTCAGTGGTTCCTCTTCTTCTTTAGTGATCATCCCCTGGATATGGTCCCCAGCCTTAAGTCATCACTGAGTGAAGCCCCATGTATTTAATGATTTCCTTCTCGCCTTGAAAGCCAGTCCCCCTCCAGCAACTTCACGACTTCTCTAGCTCAGCACTGAACCCCCTCTCAATTGTCAGTATCTTTCTGGTAACAAAGCACCTGGACCTGAACACACTATTCCCACGGCATTCACACCAGCACCACATAGTGTAGTCCGTGCTATAGAGCAGCCATAGTCTGCAGCCTGCCTATTCCATGATGCTGCCTCTGGGTAGGTTATTCAAAACTACATGGGCCTTTCTTATTTTTGCACTGCTCTATCACATTGCATGCACCGCTCCACTTTATGAGCATCTGATATAGGGGTCACTAAATCCACTTCGGGGACATCGAGATGAGAAAGATCCTGTTACACTGGGCTACTTTGCAGAGCAATCTGGAGACCTTGAACTGGGTCAGGTCCCACTAGAGTTCTCTGCTCCTCTTGGGTCAAGTGGATACCTTAAGTCAGTGGTCCCTAACCTTTTTCGTCTGGCAGGCACCAGACGACAAGCCACGGAGGACCGTGGTGGCAGACGAGCATCCACCAAAATTCTGCCAACAAACGGCAACGTCAATAGGCATCATCACTGAAATGCCACCGCCAAGTAGCATCATCCAGAGGAGTTGCCACCTGGATGATGCAGCTTGTCAGCGGCATTTCGGCAGATGCTCATCCACCGGCCAGTATGCGGACACACTTAGATGCCATGGCACCCGCGGTCACCGCATTGGGGACCCCTGCCTTAAGCGCTCAATCTTGGCTTCTTGGGGGTCAATGACCATAAAGATGCTTTTGTGGGAAAGACAGAGGCACTGGGCCTTCCTCTGACTCCTCCTGCCCTGCATCCTGTGCAGACACTTATACCAGCTCAGCACAGCAGCCTTTTATACCCATTTTGCACAGGTGTAAGTGACTGCAGAACGGGCAAGGGGCAGCCATACTCCCCGCAACTGCAAGCCATGCAGGTGGAATAACCTCCAGGCCAGCATCTTGATACTGAAAATTTCTGGTTGATGGTGAGTGTGCGTTCCCCCTGCCCTCATGCTGCCTGGCCGCCCCAGACTGGGAGAACGGTTCATTCAAGCTAATCTCAAGCAGGAAACAGACCTGCTGAGGAAGAAGGTGGCATTTCATTGTACGTACCTCAGATTGACAACGTGGGACCTGATGTACTTCTTATTTAAAATGGAGGCTCGAAATGTATTGGTCACCTGTTAAAAGGATAGAAAATGTTTGTGAAACACCACAATCAGGTGTAAGAGCACGGCACTCTCAGCTAAGGCGTTCTGTTCAGAGAGCATCCAGAATACAAGACTACAGTGCTTAGGCTCCTAACCCTGTCAAGGCCCACAGATGAACGTCCCTCCTCCGACCCAGTCTTGCCTTCAAAGAACCATCCAACTGGCATGGCGCAGTCACAGCCCATTCGTAAGGTTGAAGCTGTTCCCTGTACTCAGTTTGACCTTGTACTAACACATCACACAGCACGAGGGAGAGCAAATGCATTTTTCCCATTAATCAGGTCTCCCGCCCAAGCGTGTTAGTGAGTCAGGGAACAGCTGCCCTGAGCTATGAATTCAGTGCTTTCTGCTCAACAGGAGAGCTTCCACTTGCTGCTTCTGTTCCCATATTCTCAACCTTGTGCCCACCTCAGTAGCTGCGGAGAACTGCAGCCTGTGCCGTGTTTGGCTAATTGGCTAGCATTGCATGCCGCCCTGGCTTCTGGCTCTGCGACTCAATAGTGAGACACTGACCGAGACTGCACTGTCTAAGTATTCACACAGCACCAACGTCAGGCTTGAGCCAAAACTCAGTGAAGCCAGTGGAAAGAGTCCCATTGCTTTCAATGGGGTTTGGATCAGGCCCTTGGTTCCCAAAGTGCTATTCCAGCATGACCCTAGGGTGACCAGATGTCCTGATTTTATAGGGACAGTCCCGATTCTTGGGTCTTTTTCTTATATAGGATCCTATTACCCCCCACCCCCTGTCCCAATTTTTCACACTTGCTGTCTGGTCACCCTCCATGGCCCAGACTTGCTGTAAATGAAGTGGTAGTAGCTGCTGTGAGAATACACACATTAAATACTTCTGAGATGGGGCCAGAGAAAGGCCTCAGACAGATGGAGTGCAGTCCTTTCTATTGCATTATCTTAGCCTGCTTTCAGAGTCGTAGCCATGTTAGTCTGTATCAGCAAAAACAACGAGGAGTCGTTGTGGCACCTTAGAGATTAAATTTATTTGGGCATAAACTTTTGTGAGGTAAAACCCACTTCATCCGATGCATGGAGTGAAAAATACAGTAAGCGGTATATATATGAAAAGATGAGAGTTGCCTTACCAAGTGGGGGGGTCAGCGCTAACGAGGCCAATTCAATTAAGATGGATGTGACCTATTCTCAACAGTGGGTTACTTTTGTAGTGCTAACAAGGCCAATGACCCCCCACCCCCCGGCTTGATAAGGCAACTCCCCTCTTTTCATATATATACCGCTTACTGTATTTTTCACTCCATGCATCTGATGAAGTGGGTTTTAGCCCACGGAAGCTTATGCTCAAATAAATGTGTTAGTCTCGAAGGTGCCACAAGACTCCTCGTTGTTTCAGCCTGCTTTATAAGCCTTAATGAATTAACCCTATGAGGGAGGAATTATCATTCTCATTTCTTCCACTGGGAAACTAAGGCATGGAGGGATTGGGTGACTCAGGTCACACATCAGGTGAATGGCAGAGCCGGGAACTAAATGCAAATTTCCTGACTCTTAGCCCTCTTCGTTACCCCCAAGACTATTCTTCCCTTTGGGTGGAGCCCGAACACTATGGCCTGGAGCAGAACAGCATCTCATTCTGGTTTCCAGTCATGTAGCCCAGGACGTCCAGGGACACCCTTGGAGGGGGAAAGAAAAGTTCTGATTTACCAGCATCTCGATGCTTGTGCTCAGGTCTCTGAACTCTTTTGAGGTGTGCTTGTCAAACTCACGGCTGTACTGGACATTAGTGATTTTAAAGGTCCCATTGTAAAAGAACATATCCTGATCTATAGAGGGAGAGAGAAGGAAAGGTCAATGCCTAGGTTACCATTCGGAGATGGGTAGCGTGGCAGAACTAGGTAGCAGATATCATGGCTCCCAGAACAGGAATCTGGGTTCCCGGTTCTAATCTCACTTATTCCACGTCAATGGAGTTACATGGACTAGATCTGCAGCTGAGCTCTGCTCAGTGCTGTGGGCAAAGGTAGCTCTAAGCCACCTTCAGCTCCTTCTGATCCTTGGGCAGCCAGAGGCTCACTTTGTCTTCAGTGTTAACCTGAAGGAGCCTTTAAGATGCTCTAAGGGAGGCCAGCTGCAATAGGGTGCTCAGGGACCACTCTGTCAGCCAGGGAGTGGCAGCATACAAGGCACACCAGCCACATGCCCATTCCGTCCCGCCACAAGCCTTCCCCTCTGCTCCATGCCCTACCCTGGCATGTCCCAATCCCCAAGAGGGAGCAGTAGAGGCAGCACAGTGCTGGCTACACCACCTTGGACTTCCCTGTGCAAGGATTGGTCCACACAGGGGTAAAGTGGAGGATTAAACCCAGGATATTGCATCCAAGCTTACATTTATTTACAACTCTGAAGCAGAGACAGCAGAAGCCACTGTGCATCACAGAACCAGAGCTACAGAATGACTTGAGGCTTTCCGAGCCCGCTCTATCCGCCACCCTCTACAGGATGGACCATGTACGAAGTTTATGAATTTGCAATCTCCTTTCAGCTAAGAGCGGCTTCTTCAGCTGAAGCAGTAGGGGCTTGTGCTTTTGGATCCAGACAACCTAGGTTCAGTACTTGAAGACAACCCAGCCAGGGACATCATTACATAAAGCACTAAAACAGGAACATAATCCTCCAGTGGCTGGATGTTAGTAGACCTCGGATTTACTGTGATAACTGTCCATCAACCACTCTACTTGGACCCCAGCACAGGACAGAAATAGAATGACAGAAACTTTAAATCCCTGCTTTAGACAATTGGCTGGTTTTTAAAAGGTGTTTTTAGGAAACTGTTAGTTACTCCCTTAACATGAGATTAAAAGGTCCTAAATGGGCTCACGCCCTGGGGTGAATTCCACCCTTTGTACATCACATAAAGATCACAATAGTAAACTCCCAGCACGTACAATTCACCCATGATAGCAAGACTGTCACACTTACCAAAGAACAAAAAATATACAAGCAGACCAATGACTAGTGCCATAAAGAGCACGACGGCCAGAATAATAAGGGCGAACTTCCATGGTTCCAGAAGCTTCATTCTTGTGTCCAGCTGGGTCAGCCTAAGAAGGGGGGGGAAAATCAGACTTTGTAATAACGATAATAATGATCCCCTGAGCCAGACTGTCAGCACAGGTAAATTGGCTCAGCTCCATTGACTTCAATGGAGTTACGCTGCTTTACCTGAGCTGGAGATCTGGACAGTTACCTTCATAAACCCCCCCTGCTGATGGAACAGCAACAACACTATGCTTAGCCAGGAGGACGGTTATGTGGGTGCATTGAGCATTTCCACACTCAGAGGAGGAATAAAGGAGGCTCCAGGTACACATACTGTACCTCTACTTTCAGGAACTTTCTAGCTGACACGCACTCTGTAAGGCATTTACTCTGAACCCAAAAGGCAGACAGGAAATGCTCATTTCCTAAATCAAGTCTCTATTTTAGTAATTTATTAAAAAAATTAACATGCTTTTGGATGGTTTCCCATCATTTGTCACATTCACCATGTTCTTCAATTAATCACTCTCTGTTTATGTCCAATCCAGTGCTGTGGACGCACCATCATCCATGCTGAAATGAATATCGGGAAGCCATGGATGCAGCAGAATACTTTCAGCTAAACTCCAGAGAGCTCATTCCCATTGCAGGAACTTGCTGGTCTTGCTGTTGGACATTACAGGAGGTGCACAGAGAGCAAAATAATTCCCTTCTATACCCATAGGGCTTGGGGAGAATCCAGGCTCTGGAGGTACGATCCATGGAGAATGCTGAACACTCCGGCCTTGGCTACACAGGCGCTTTACAGCGCTGCAACTTTCTCTCTCAGGGGTGTGAAAAAACACCCCCCTGAGCGCTGCAAGTTACAGCGCTGTAAAGCGCCAGTGTAAACAGTGCTGCAGCGCTGGGAGCGCGGCTCCCAACGCTGCAAGCTAAACCCCATCAGGAGGAGGTTTACGTGTAGCGCTGGGAGAGCTCTCTCCCAGCGCTGGCGCTGCGCCCACACTCGCAATTCAAAGCGCTGCCACGGCAGCGCTTTGAAGTTTCAAGTGTAGCCATACCCTCAGTCTGTCTGTACCCAACTCACTCTGTCTCTGCAGAGACGCCAGCCACGGACACTGCTAAAGTACAGGCCAGATTGTAACTGGTGCACAAGAGATAAGGAAGGTACAAGGAGCCTCACTTCCCTTGCAAACCAAACTGCATTCCCTTCTAGTTCCCTCAGGGGCGCAAATCAGTCTAAAAGGGGGCACAGAGCCTATAGGGCCACCCGCCAATCAGCAGACATGGCCTGCTGCAGCGCGAGGAGCACCCTGGAAGGAATGTAGCCATGGACATGCACTCCCTCTCTGAGTACAGCACACTTCACCACACTCTGAACCACTCCGCAAGCTGCTGTGAATGGCATCTCACTCTGGCATCTCAAGTGCGTGGACCTTGAGCTGTGGGAATAGCTGATAATAGTACCACCAATACTATTTTATATCCCACTTTATCCCTCTTTTACCTTGTGGGGGAAGGGGCAAAATGCCTGGGAGGAGGGGGGATATTCTAAGAAAACCCAGAGAAAGAACTAAAATATCCAATAAAATCAGTCACCCCAGAGATGTTTGGTTAAACAACAAAATATGTCTGCATATATTATTGTTGAATATTTGGACTGCAGTAGTGCCTACGATCCCCAATCATAGATGAGGATCCCATTGTGCTAGGCACAAACACAGAAGAAATATGATCCTCACCCTCAAAGAGCTTACAATCTAAGTAAAAGGCAACTTTCCTCAAATATCCCCCTGGTTCTAGAGACAGAAGTAGACTGTCATTCAGCGAGAGATTCGACAGCTGCAGATAAAGCAGCACCCTGACTTTTGCCCCCTCCCTGGGTGAAATAGTTAGGGAATACCTTGTCGGAGAGCACTGAAGTTCTGGGAATAGAGACAAGACCTAGAATACATATTTAAACTCATGCCATAAAATAAAGCAACAGGCTCAGAAAGAAAAAGGAAAAAGAAGGAAGATTCCTATTCCACACTGTCAAAGGCTTTCTCTACATCCAAAGACTTCCAGAGGCAAAGATCCCATTGCACAGAGCAATCATCTATTATTTATTACTTAGTGCCTTCCCATGTCAAACTCAATTTGAGTTGGTGACAAAAGAGGCTTCAAGAGTGAAGCTCCAACCTTGGAAAGTATTTGGACATCTAGATTAAGAAATAAAATCTGGGATAATAGGACCCACACGCTGTATTTGAGATTCTTATCATGTTTTAAAATGAGGGTGATATTGGATGGAAAATAATAGGAGGGTCCCGGTGTCAAAATATTGCAAATATACAATGAACCCATCCCTCAATCCTGCAATTATGTGGGTGAATTGCTGTGCGCATATGGAACCCCATTGACTTCAATGGTGCAGCAAGTGACAGTCTGCCTGCATGCTGTCAGTTGCAGGGTTAAATTCACTAAGGCCTGTGAAATTTCATCCACCTGCAAGCTCATCAAGTCCAGGAGGATAACTCAACCTACCTTAAGGGGAAAATAGTACAAATCTTACATTGAACTGGCCATCTATAGAGCAAAAGTGCTTATCTGGTCCCCATAACTGTAATATCTGAGCCCCTCACAATTTTTAATATATTTATCCTCAGTACCCTATGAAGTAGGGCAGTGCTATTATCTCTGTTGTACAGATGGGGAACTGAGGGACAGAGAGTCTAAGAGATTTGGCCAAAGTTACACGGAAGTTTGTGGCACAGCAGATAACTGAACCTGTCTTCTAAGTCCCAACTACCATCCTAACTCCTGGGCCATCCTTGCTCCCCACTCCCTTCCTCTACTTTGCCATTCTTCAGGAACCTGACTTGCAATTCCTTGATTTGCCCCCTTCCTTCAAAAAGCTTTACATCTGACTCCCTTTACTGGTTCAGGAATCTGACTGGCTACCTCTGTGGCTGTTTTCTTCTAAGAGAACTACATTACTATCCTTTATGGGATTCATTTCCTTAGAGAATCTAAACAGATGCTCTGGATACACAGAATGCTGAAACAGAGAATAACCCACCATTGGATTCTCTCTCATCCCCTGCCGAGTGGCTTGGTCCATCATTACATTAATAACAGTCTGGCCTAAAATTAAAGTATTACTGGTGGTAACTGATGAGACATATTCTACTAAGGAGCTAGTTTGGAAAGTGAACCAGGGAAACTGAACCAAGAAAATGAAGTGAAGTTGGATTCCTCACTGTGTAACAACCTCCACATATCAGTCAGCAAAAGGTCTGCAACCAAACCTCTCAGCAGACTCTAGCATAGCTCCTTGGGTGCGGGTATTTGAAGGAGATGAGATTCTAGGCTACAATTAAAATCACCACCCACCAGGACGTGTTTTCTTACATGAACAAAGGAAGGGAGAGGGCTGTGCTCAAAATAAAACCTGGGATCAGGATTGCTGGGTCCATACATATTATAGAAGATTAATTCTTCTCCTTATATCATTGCCCTGATTATTATTATTCTACCTCCCTTATCATTGAAAGTTGTCTTATCTGTTAAGATATAGGTCCAGATCCTGTACTGCAAAGAGATGTGCTTGATGTGGTGCGGGGATGAAGAAAGTAACCCCTCGCCAACTCTTATGACACATTTGTGCCAGTCCTATCAGAGTAACTTGGAGCAGCTTAGGGGCTGCTCTAATTTACATCAACTGGCCCTGGTCTCTATAGGACCATATGCCAGGTATGAACCGACATAACGCAGGCACATTCCACCTCCTTCTCACAATGTGCAAGAGCTAGCTATATACCATCTTACATTAGCTCAGAGCACTCCTACGCTCCAGGAATTCACAGCTAGCCAGTTAAGACCAAATTCCAGCTATTTTGCACCATCTGAATAAGGAGAAAATCTGGACAACCTGCTCCTCTGCTCTTTGTGTTGAAGGTGGACACCTAGACAGCTCCACTCAGTCCCTGCACAATTTAGTATTCCCAAGAGTGTTAAGATCGCAGAGGGATAGCTACAGGCACATCTTGCCTCTTAATCATGACTAGGATGTGCTTTCTTTTACAGTCTGTGACAGGGAGTTTAATCCCAAGACACCCATTTAATTACAGGAGCAAGTATTCATTTAACAATCTGAAGTAATGCACCTGTCCCAAAGCCAAATAACAAGGCTAAAGAGGAGTCAATTGTGTAAAAGGGCCAGGTATGGAATTAGGCAAACTTCCTAGTGTAACAGGAATTGTTCCTTGAAATACCACAGCCCAAGCTATTGAAACGTATGCTGAAATAGAAATCAATCAGTATAGCAAAGTCCGGAGTCCATCAGTTGTCCTATACAATACGCTGGGCATACATTTATATTTACCACCAAATCAGAAACCAAGCCAGAAATAGCCATGGACACCAGGCAGCGAGAGGGGGACATTGGAGCAGGATAAACCTGACCTGAAAAATCTCTCTGTGGCCCCAATCATAGTAGTACCTGACCTCTTCGCAACCTTTAATGCATTTATTCTCACAATACGGTTGTGAGGCAGGGCAGTGCTATTATCCCCATTGTACAGATGGGGAACTGAGGCACAGGGAGACTAAGTGACTTGACTAAGGTCACACAGAAAAATCAGTGGCAGAACTAGGAATCAAACCCAGTTCCCATGCTAGTCCCCAAACCACTGGACCAACCCGCTGTTTGGCCGAATCTTGGGGAGATTTCCAAAAGGCTTGTGCTGCATTCTTTAGGTGCTTTTGAAAATCTAACCGCTAAGTCTCTGATGACTACCTTTAGGTACCTAAATGTGTGACCAGGAGCCCAGCACTTTTGAAAATAAGGTCACTTGCTTAGAGGTTTAGAGATGGGTGAAGGAACATAACTGTAGGCCCCTGCTTTTGAAAGTTGTAGTCCACATCCTTATCACCTCAATGCTGGTCTTCTCCATACTGCTCTGCCACACAACACTTCATGATAGCTCAACCCATGAGTGCCTGCCTGTTGGGTAGGGAAGGTGACAGAGAATATAATGCTTGCATTGCCAATTTCACAGCCTGCCAACTCACTCCGTGATACAAAGCCCGCATTGGGGTAGGACCTAGATATTTCAGAGACTACTTCTTGGCCTATTCCCCACCACCTTCAGCAAGAATCCTTCTGTCCCCAGGGACAAACTTGCAGGAGATGCCAACGGTAGCAGGCCCTCATCCAGGATCTTTCCTCCCTGCAGAAATCTACCTTATCTTAAACTGCTCCTGGCTACTTTTGCAGTTTGATTTAAAGTCCACTGAAGCCATAGAAGAAAGCTCCCACTCATTGGTCTCTTGGGACACAGCACAAAACACCGGTCTTGGCTCAAGCTTTCCGCAAAAAAATAAATGATGGAATCTCTCTAGCAATTACTATTCTAATTTTACAACAAAACTTTGTTCCCATATAAAGCAAAGTCAATGTGTCTGGATATCTTCATCTGGTAATTTCAAATGCAACCATGCATGTCCTGAGAGGCAATTATCAGATTATTCAAAAAGCATGCACAATTAGTCTCCTTGCTGGTAATCCCCTGACTCTGATCCATGCTGGGAAAGTAGTTAGGTCACTAATGGGAGAGTATGCTCCCTGACTGGGGGGAAAGTGTTGCAATCTCTTGATCTAAGTGAGGTGAAGGGAGCCCAGTTACCAAGTTTAGGGGCAATATACAAATGTATGAAGTAATTCTCTCAGGTTAGATTTTATTTTTTCATTCCAGTTTAAGGCAGTTGTTGCCACTGGATTTTCTTAAGCAGTGAGTATTGTGCAGTCAGACGTACCAGTAAGATGTGTAATGTGCTTGATTTCATAAAGTAATTTGAATGCAAGCGTAACACAGCATGGATAATTAAATCCAATTTCTGCATGCTTTGTTTCAGCTCTTTGCAAAAACACCCAACCCATGAGCCAATCTCCTTGACTCTTCTCTGCAGCAGCTATATCACAGTACCACTCACAAGCCCCCCAAACTGGGGTCATGGCCCCATCGTGTTAAGCACTGTGTCAGTACATAGCAAGAGACAGTCCCAGCCCCGAAGTCCTTACCATTGAAATAAGTGAAAAACTAATATAGGGTGGGAGAAATGTTGCCATCCCCCGTTCACACATGGAGGAACTGACACAGGGGTAGTGGCTTGCCAAAGCCACAGAGGGATTTGTGGCAGAGCCAGGAACTGAACCAGTGGGGGAAAAGAATCCACAAGGAGCCTCCATCACTTAGGTCCTGCCGATCACAAGCCAAGCACCCCTTGGAGCACAGGGTCTGCTCCCACTTAGCAAACCCTGGGGCTGCAGCCTCCTCCGAAGGGTCAGGAAGAGACTGGGAAGGGATGAGAAGAAGGGATATTGGCTATATCCCACTGCACCTGCCAGCCAAGCTGGCCAGCCATAAAGAATGTCACAGGCTGCACTGTCCTAAGGGGAGGAGTTCTGGAATAGGGCGTGGTGGGTCCGTACAGCTCCTTAGTGCCCATCAGCTAGAATGCAGCCTACAGCCTTACAGCCTGCAATCACAAAGGTTGAAAATTCACTAGCAACTGATATGCCAAAAAGTTATGACAATAGCACACAGAACTCTAGTCAAAATCAGGGCCCTGTCGTGCAAGGTACTATACAAACGTAGGAGACAATAAAGTCTCTGCCCAAAGACGCTTACAGTCTAAGATGAGTGACAGCAGAAGGTTGCGGGATGGAGGGACTTAGGCCAATAGCCACACCATAGTTTTATATCTGTACACACACACATTTGCATTCATTAGACACAGCAGAGTAGGTGCTAACTCTCCCCAACACTCCTCAGTGCAACCATCACCGACTGGCTGATGTCTTAAAAGCTCCCCAGCTGAGGTGGGCCACGTGAGGAGGAGCATAGAGGGGTACAGACCTTGCAGATGCATTCCAGCAGGCCGTCCCTTGCCTGCGGGGCGGCGAGGCAGGCGGCATGGAGGGTGCTCGTGAGAGACGCTGACAAACAGGCATACGAGGCTAGCAGCGCAGCACAATACGAAAGCAGAAGGAGGGGCTAAGGTGAAGGTGAAGACAAGCATCTCAAACCGGAGGTGGCCAAACAAGGAGAGCCAGTAGAGGGATTGGGAGCGGTGTGATCATCAGAACAGCCAGAAAGAAGGATGAATCTAGCAGCAGGGTTTGAATGGATCAGAGAGGGGCAAGGCGGGTGCTGGAGACCCGGAGTGAGGGAGGTGATGGGAACTGGATGAGAGAGAGACAGCACGCTCGGGGAAAGGCCAGGTTTGAGAAAGGCCACAGAGGAGGAAGCGAGATTTGGACACAGCCTGTACATGTGCGACAAGCGAGAGAGGAGCTGGGAAATGACTCAGATTTTAATCCTTCTATAGGAAGGCTTGTCTGAAGCTATTGCAGGCCCCTGGCAGATGTCCCTGCCCTCTCCTCTGGAACAACCAGGTCAATGGTGCGCTGCTGGCGCAAAGCGATCATACTCTGAGTGTCAGATGGGTGAAGATAACTCCAGACCAAGATCACGACCTACGCAAGGGAACAATCACTGCACATAGAGTAAAATATTGCAGCTAGCCTACATGGGACACCAACGTATTATGCTCTTGGAGGCACTGCATTGGTGGGCAAAGCATTTCTGTCAGGCAGGAGTGGTTATCCTCATGACATAGATGTATACTAGTGACAAGCGCTGTGCAGATTCCCTGCCTGAGACAGCAATTCTGCTCTGGCACTGGGCAGTTTCAGCTTTACCGAGCCTCACCAACTCCCTATCAGATTAGCTCTGCTTACCAAGCACCAGCCCTGCTTCCAAATGTCAACCTGGGTCTTTCCCTCTCTGGCATCATCACTTGGAATGAAGATTCCGCCAGCTAAATTAGTTTTTTCTCAGTGACACTTGCACAATCCCTTCATTTCACATAATTTCCTCAGCAACACTGGCTCAACCTCATTAGTCTCGCTGAGATTGCACGGGTGTTGATGAGTACTTAATATATGAAGGCAATGGGCTGGACAGGTTTAGTTGAGGGCATGATCTGAGGACACCACAAGGCCACATGGACCTTCACCCCATGCAAACCCCATTTATATCCTGTGGGATGTCTTCTTCAGGGAAGAACCAGTGGCCTACTATCTCCCTCCAACCTGCTGGACACAAGGACCTCTCTTCCATCCCATGTCTTTCAGGAGGTCCAGGCCCTCAGCACTAAAATCCTGGAAAGTCTGTGCAAGCCTTTTGCATGTGCCGTTCCCCAATCCACTCATGCAATCATGGTAACTGCATGCACAAATGAAGTGCACAACAACATATGCATTTTTGCTTGAGTAAATGCACGTGTGAGTTTTAAAGAGAGAGGTGCACTATCTTCAGGAGAAGATTTTTTTTGGAAAGTCTCATCTGAGTGGGATTGAGAGGTTTAAACAAGGACCAGAGCCTGCAGTTCTCGAGTTTTACTGGTACACTGAGATTTGCCCTTCACATATTTGCAGATGTGAGGACTGAAGGCTCTCCTGCTTGCTTTCCAAATGGCAAACTTCCTTCCCCACCAGAGAGAGTACACCCACTTCATTGAGATTCAGCCTCACACCAAGCTGGAAAAACTTGAGCACTCGGCCCCTCTGCTCAGAATACTCAAGCCTGGAAAACGAGAAGACAGCTCTCTGTTGGACTTAATGCTCTGGCAGTGCAAGAGCTCCTCTCATCCCTGCCCATTTTGCATAAAGTACAAATACATCATTATGTAATAAGTTTTAGCTGCTGCTCAAAATAAGTGCCGGAGAAGCGTGTGCTATAGCACCCCCTCCCCCGCTCTCTCCTCCTCCCCTCCTAGTGCAAGTTTAACAGATTTGCAAGGGGAAGGAGATGCTTGGGGGAGTAGGGAAATGAAGTAGATTGAAGGGGACTCAGAAGTAGAGGTGAGAAATACTCCTCCCATCTACTCCCCTTTCACAATGAAAATCTTGGCTGCATTAGAGTAAAGTGTGTGGTGAGAGAACCCCAAGACTTATCCTCCTGCAACTAGACTGGGTTGGGAATTTTTCAATTGATTTTTTGTCAAAATAGATTGATTTGCCAAAACAAAACTTTTCACAGGAAAGAGTCAATTTCACCAAATGTCTCAACTCCAACTTTTTGAAAAAGCTTCTCTCATTTTTAGAATGAACTTCTGGTTTAAAATGACTTTACGTTTAGAAATTTAAGCTAATTAGAATAAAATTTTTTAAGTGGTTGAAAACAAACAGACAAAAAATGTACTGATCTGAACTGCATATTTTTTTTATTTGATTTTTGGTTCAAACACATTTTCAAGGTTTCAACTTTTTGTCCTGATCCAGAATGGGGGAAAGCTTTTGAAGCCTTGAAAATTCATAGAATGGGAAACAGTTTCCCACCTCGCTCTAATCTGCAAACTACCTGAGGTCACCCAATGAGAAGACGCTCATGAAAAAGGACTCAGAAAACAAACCCTTATGCTTCTCTGAGAGAAACTTCTCTCCGACAGCCCGGGTATTTCCCACCTCTCCCTGAAAGGCCTCATGCTAAGGGGAGTGGAAAGTCGAAACTGAAATACACCAATGCTTTGAAGCAATTCATAGTTTTGCTTTTGTTTCTTCAAAAGCTTCATTTGCTCCCATGGGCCCACCCCACTTCACAATTTTTTCTTGAGACTGGGCCGGTTTTCGTTGATAGAGTTGACGTTAACATTGTGTAATCGCACATAGGCTTGGCTGAAAGTGACCCAATGGAATGCTTTTCTGTTGGGCAATACCAATTTGTCCCAATCTGCACATTCTCTAGGAGTGCGTCAATGGCAACGAAAGCCCTTTGAAAAAAATGTGATGTTCTGAAGTGCTATAATATTAGTTATCATTCAATACAAAAAGTCAGAATGGAAACCAAACTTTTCTATTGAACCAAAATCAATATTTTCCAAAGTTGTTTTTTAGGATGTTAGTTTGTCGGGCTTTGCTCCAATTCAGAACCAGAACAAATTCTGAAACAGAGAATCTGCCTCACAACAAAAATCCCAGTTGCCATACAGCTGTATAATTTAACATTGCGAAAGAAAGACCTCAGCTATGAAACATTTTTGTGCAGATCAATGGTCTGTGTTTTGAACGAACGCATCCCCTTTGCAGGGATGCCAGTTCCCAAATAAGCGACTTGATCTGGGGAGGAGACAGTCGTTCCTTTCTTTAGCTCCAAAACCATATTTTTTGCATGGTGTCTGCACCCTTTGAGGATTCTGCACTGCTCCACTGTCATCTTCCCAGCTATTAATATGAACACAACCCAAAGAGGAAACTATTTAATCCCCACGACAACCTACTCCATTGCTCTCTGAAATGCTGCTGAGACACCGGCTACACCAGATGGGAACAATTCATAACTAAACATGATTTATGTTGCAGTAGCACCTTCACGCCCCGCAGGACTCCATAGTGGTAGTACCGTACAAGCAGAACAAAGAGACAATCTCTGCCCTACAGAGCTTCTGGTCTAAGAAGCCCGTTGTGCACTGCTCTCCCAGCTAGGACTGTTTGGAGTCTGACTCTAAAGGCACTTCCCACCTGATTGGGACAGGGCAAAGGATGGCCCAGGACACCGCCCTCCGATCCAAAATAAGCTGACAACAAATTCAGGCTCATTTCCTTCTGTCACAATTAGCTATAATGGTAGTTAGGTCTCTTTGTCCTTTACAGTGATGGGAAGGTATCCTATTGTTTCTCTCTCCCTGGCTACATCAGCTTGTCAGTTTTACAATAGGAAATTTATATTCCTCCAGTGATCGCCACCTCTATATCCAGTTCTGCTCATTTTCAGAGAGTCTTCATTTTTTTGTTAGCCTGACATGGAGCACTGACTACCTTGCATTCTGCATTACATGCTGTTCTGGCATAGCCTTGTGCTTGTCATGGGGACTGCACAGTTCCTGAGATGAGTTCCTCTGCAGTCATATAGATAGCCTGGTGATTCACACCTGTAGGCATCAATGACTTCTCCATGCATTTTTCTCTGTGTGCATGAGAGGGGATGTGCTGCCCAGGTCTGTCACTCCAACTTGCTGAAGAAACGCTGCTCCAGCTGATGAGATGTTCTCAAGCAATGGAAACTTGGATTCCTCCAGATGGATGAAGCACTCTGGGCCATGGTGACCTGGGTGTCTCCTTTGCCTGTAGGCAGACTGGGCCATGTGGCAAGTGGGTAGAAGTGCATCCCCTAAGAGAAGAGCATTTTCCTTGGTTGACTTGAACACCAAAGCTACCTCTGCAACTCCCTCCAGCTCCTTTCACAGTCATTTCCTTTCCATGAGCCTCTCCCCTTATGTCCTGGCAGGACCAACGTGTCGCTTCCTGAGATACCAAGGGTTGTGAGGCCTCTTGCTACCACCTGCCCTTAGCATGAGGAAACTGGCCTGGGCCTGCCAGGGACCAACCCCATGACTCCACCAGCCACAGGCAACACAAGCAGTCCCCTGTAGGCCACTCCTCTGTGACCCTAGGGGCAACAAGAGAGCTGCTGGTCAGCAGGAAGGAGGGAAAGAAGTAAGGAGGAACGGCCTATCTGGATTCGTACTGGAAATAAGGGTGAACTGTCTCCAATTAGTTTTTAGCTGAAGTCAGTAATTGGCACGGACGTCACTGGTTTGTTATAGGACATACAAAGTAAACTCTTAAAGGATTCATTGCTAATGTCAGAGCCAACCACTATGGGTCTGAGCATCCCTGGCTTTAGCCCATTTGTAAGTATCTTGATCAAATGCTTATAAGCGTTTTATTACTGTTTGGCTATACAGTATATCCTCACTATAGCACCCTTCATAATAACGAAGCTTCAGATATAATGAAGCGGGTCCCTGGATCCCACCTCAAGCCCTGCCAGACCTGTGGCTATAGCGGGGGCAGGAGGAGCTGTCACGCCTCCCGACCCCCCCAATCCCCTCACTATAATGAACAAATGGCTTGGATTCTGAGAGGCTCGTTATAGCAAGGGTGTATTGTAGTAAATTCCTTATTAGTTAGTCTTTAGGCATCTTTACAGTAACTATATAAATACCATTTGGCCTTTGGATTTAATAAAGGAATTTATGGTTAAATTAGTATTTGGTGCTTTCCCATATTAATAATTTCTAATAATAATTCCAATGTTTTGGCAACCCAGGTGGGACCCCAGACATTAATTTCAGTTGCTCTGAACCCTAAGGATGAAGGGGGAGTGACTGTCCTCTGGGGCCAGGATAGAATTCTCTCCTAAAGAGAAATTCAGTTACATAAGGGGACTAGAGGGAGGTACTTTGGATACCCATGTAAAAGAATGCTTGGCCAAGACCGGCAGAGATCTGCTGACTACCATAAATGAATTCCTGGGCAGATCGGTTGAATAATGTAAATAGATACATTATTAGCAGAACACAGCCACTGAAATTTTAAAAGCAAATGCCCTGTGGGCGCCCACGGAGACAAATACCAATACTGCCTTCTTAAACAATCCCAAGGTAAAGAAAACACAGAAGGTTACTGCAGTACAGGGATTGCACTTGGTGGTTAAGTCTTTCCAGGCGAAGTGCAACATCTTGAAGAATGAGTGCCAAAAAGCGCAAAAATAAGCTCAGTGCCTCCGAGAGAAATCAGCAGATGGAGGGGTTGCTTTGGAAGATAAATGACTGAAGGAAAGAGTGTGGAGTTAAAAGGAGCGTTGTGCACATTACCACTGCAGAGTGCAGAGGGAATTAAACAGTAGGCGGTTATGGAAATGTTAAAGAGTGAACGTGTTGTAAGAAGAGAATGCTTGGTTTGATAATAAAACCCAGTTATGGCAGTACAATTTGGTACAGTTACACCAGGTGGAACCCTGGTAGTGAAACAATGGGGGCTGGTTGTGGCTACCACCACCCAGGGTTGCTGGAACTCAGGGTGCAGCAGCAACCTCTGACTTGAAGTGGTTTCCATCGTGTACAGAGTTTACAGTTTTGTTCAATGGCTTTCAGCATCCCCCCCCATAGCCTCTCTAAGGGAAAATGGGCCCTTTCCCCAAAGGAATGGTCTATAAATAATCAATTGTAAAGAACTGCTGTAGGCAGAGACACAATCTGATTTGAATCATTTGACTACAGACGATTTAGTCAGAATCACTAACAGGAAATAAGGGGTTTCCACTAGAACTTGACTGCCTCTGAATGTACAAGAAGGGAATGTAATCCAGGTACAGCTGTGTACAAATAATCAGAGCAATGCAAGGGATGTTAAGCAAAAAATGTTTTTTGGGAAATGTAAATATGTTTGTGTAATTGTGTAAGGTTTTTAAGGACCTAAACCAACACAGTCCTAGTTTGTAAAACCCTTATTTTAAAACGAATTGGCTTTTTACAAATGGCACTAAAAATCTATTTGAATCTTTCATTCAAAGGTACAAAACCGTAAGTCGCTTTTTGCCCGACCCAGGAAGCTTTGCTATTTACAGTTGAACTCTTTGGGTCCCTCTGTGCTTTTATAAAAGTCAATCTCTTGTTAAAGAAGAACCAAAGGAGGTAGACATGGCTGTAGCAGGGCAGCCAGAACCAGGAGAATGGGGAGAGACTCTGGATCCTTTTTCAGTAATAAAATAGCAGCTATAAGCCCCAGGAGAAGAATGAAAACATTAAAAAGACAGGGCATCTCTGGGCAACCACTGGGAGGAGGTGCACAAAAGAAGCAGTGTTAGGAACACTGAGCTTTGAGGTGGCTCTGAGTAATCAGAGTGTCACTTTAATGAGGGTACAGGCAAACGCTGTAAGCACCAAACAGTTACATTTCATATGAAAATTGACACAGCGAATACAATGCTATAGCAAATCTAAAGTGGAAGTTCAACTGTGGAAGGAATGTGCATTTCCCCATGTAATATGCAGTAAAAGAAATGTAAACAAAACACGCTACTTAATTAAAACCCTATAAAGGCACCAGAGAGGAGCCACAATAGAGTGTGTTTTCTTCTCCAGATTGCTGTGTGCTTTGGAAGCTGAAACCAACCCAGCACCAAGAAAGATCAGTATATGTATATATGTATTAATCCCAATGAATGTGCAAGGCAAAACACTCGTTACTTAAGAATTTGGGAATGTATCAGCTTTTGAATGGCTACGTGATCTCATTCATTTGTTGAAGGAAGTACAGCGTAGAGTGAATGCAATAGTTAGCCAGACCGATAAAGATCATCAAAGCAGGGGAATAGCCAGGGCCGTAGCAGGTTCTATGTCTGGAGAGGATGCGCTAGACAGAATCAAAGCCACACTCACGGATACGGAACAAGGTAAATTGCTCTTTTATCACTGCAAAGAAACTAAAAATTTGGTATGGCAAAGATCACATTAATTAATGTAAAACAAAAAAACCTCACAGGGGGTTAACTGTGAAAAGGATACAGGACTCCTTATCCCACTCGCGCAATCCATCCCAGTAATTGCAAAAACCCAGTCATTCAAACCATAGTAAAAGTACATCCTGTACTCCAGAGCACTGGAAGACACTGCAACACATAAGGTTTGGAAAAAGTTTGTTTCTCCTCCTGTTGCAAAATAATGAAAAGGTATAGAAAGCCCTAAACTTGTCCTGTTGTTTGCACCTGGGAGACACCCACGCGTGTGAATGTAATATCTTGCAGCCAGAGCTGCTGGCATGTGGGTTCACTCTGGGGGAGAAATCTCCAAACTGCACAGTACGGTTGAGATAGTGGGGAGCTGGTGAAGTAAAAACCGCTTACGCTGGAAATGGTAAATATTGTGTGATGACTGGAAATAATCATTTTCGGTGTGGATCCAAAGATGGTTATGTTGATTGGCCAATATTTTGTTTCACACCAAAGTTCGCTGCGGTGATAAATGGAAAAACTTTGCATCCCACACCCATTTTTCATAATGTAACTGAATTACAGGCTGTATTCAGATGACAGGAGAACGCCTTAAAAGCAGTACCCAAGTCTGGGCATCCTGCTCTTCCCTTGAGCCTAGATCTTAAAAGCTTAATGGCCAGGAACAGGGAATTTAGGAGTTAACTAGCCCCTCCCGGTGGGAAAAAGTGTACAAAGTGGGATAACATCCATGGTGCGGATTGTCATTCAAAGTTTTGGTAGTTATCAATGTCATTGTGGTAATGATCATTTTAATTGTGTACTGTCAAGTTAATTAACTGTACAAGATATTGCAAAATCATAGATGTTTGAAATGCTTAATATAGTAAAACCCTCACAGTATGTAGGGTTTTAAGGTGAGGAATGCAGGATAAGTATAAAATGAAAGAATGAGGGCTTGTCTATGCAGGCATGTTAAAACCTGCACCACTGCAATGGACACAGCGGTGTCAATTTAGCAGGTCTGGTGAAGTCAAAGATAAGTTGATGGCAGAGTGCTTTCCCATTGACTCCACCTCACTGAGAGGCGGAAGGTAAGTCGGTGGGAGAGCATCTCCTGTCAACATTGCATGATACAGACACCACATTAGGTCGATGTAAGCTACATTGAAGGAGTCCCTGGGTCACAGGCACTCAAAGGTTCTGGGGGGCCCAGGGCAAAAATCTGAAACTGAGCCACCCTCCCAGCCTCCATTCTTTCAAAAAAATTATTACAGAGATGAAAGTGTTTAGGAAGACTAAAATATACATAGAGACCTGATCAAGGAACAGTCACAATATAAATCAATACACTTTTGATATTATATTCATTGTAGAGCTCTACTTTCTAAAGACAGGACAAAGGAGATGAAGTGGCTTGCTGATTTACAATATGAACCAAGAATAAATCACCAAGTTGGACAGGCTAATTTGAAAAGAAAAAACCCAGCACTTCTTCTCAGAGTGAGGCATGATTAGAGGTGGTTGAGAAATTATTTCTCAAGAAATTTTTTGCAGGTTTTTGACAACCCCCCTCCAAAAAATTTACTGAAAGTTTCCATTTTACCCAGAAAAGCAAGTCACTTGCTGTCCAAAAAAAAAAAAAGTTTCCGTGGAAAGTTTCCAATCAGCCCTACTGCTAATACTGGTCCTGGGGCCGTACCCTGCAAACCCTTGTGCGCTGAGTAACTTTGGATTCATGTGGCCTACTTGTGTGAGTAAAGTTACCCACAAGCATGTTTACGGGCCCTCAAGTCAGTTAACAGTGATTTACAACTCTTCTTCTTTTCTGTTGAACTGGGACCTTTCCGTAAGGGGACATTTCACTTTGTCATTTCATCTTTTTCTTTCCGCTTTCAAACCAGGACACTTCCTAAGTGCTGCTTTGATATCAATGTTGTTTTTAAATTCCCATCCTCATCGTGCGGTTTCTTTCTTGCATTTTCCATGCACAACAAGCAAAACAAATCCTTTCACAGTCTGGGTAACTTATTTGAAGTTAAGGAAAACAAGCAAAGAACAAATGTAATCTCAGATAGAGAGTACACACTGTTCCTGTATCTACATCAGCCTCTCTTCTCTCCCCTCACATGCGGTTCAAGATTCCCAATTCTTGCTGCAACCAAAGCAGATCCATTCCAATGGGGGCAGCACTAGTGTAAACAAGTTAACCCCACAACAGTATGGTGATTAAAATACTGGCCCTTTCACTGGCGTTTGCTCCACTGCTGGTTCTGGTAGAACTTCCCTGAGCAGTGCTAGTACCAATGGGGTATCATATAGTCCAGGCCACATGCGTCACTCTAACAATCATTTGTGAATAGACTCACAACACTGCCCTCAGCAAGAGTGCTGGTCAGGAACTGGATTTTCCATTTCATGGGAAATTCCACTATCTGAAAGTTTTGTTTTCGTTCCAAATCTCAGAACAAAACATCAAATTTCAAAAACAAAGTTTGGGGAAAAAAATTAATTTGGAGTCAATCAAAATGTTTCATTTCAATAAAAACCAAGATATTGGTTTAATTTCTCTTCTTTATTTCATTTGGGGTTTATTATTTTAGGTTTGCAATATAAAAATGTAATATAAAATAAAATAAAAATATCAATAAGGTCAACATTATTGAAAATTGTTTAACTTGGTTTAAATGAAATTTCATTGAAACAGACACATTCTTGTGGATTTTGACACGTTTGTATTTGCCAGTGGGAAAAATGTTCTGATGGAAACTTTTTGACCAGCCCTAGATGCAGGGAGTCTCCTTAAATTTAAGAAGTGTAGTGCACAATCATTGTACCTCCCCTTCTTTCACACAGCTGTCTACCCGACCACTTAGCATAGTCCCATCATGGATTTACATACACACACACTCACACACACTTCACTATGCAAGGAGAACCAGGCAGACAGAGCTGTGCTTCAGCGATCCTCGCGGAAGACACTGGGGTTTTGTTTGTGTGCAGGAAGTTGCCCACACAGGATGGGAATCTGATTACGGAGCTGTGTAGCAGTTTGCGTTTAAACACACACAGAGTACACACACATACACAGTACGCACACCGTGTGTTCCTACAAAAGGCACATTTACACTTCATCTCTCATATGAATCTGCAGGCCTGAGTGGTAAACTGTGTAATCTGCAGCATATGTCCTGTGCAGTTTAGCAGTACAGGTCAATGGACCACTGGCTCTGTAAGCTTAGAAGCCAGAGCAGCAAAGCCAACAGACCTTGACCATTTCATCACATCCACCTTATAAATTCTGTTAGTGCCATGACCCCGCTTAAAGCCCAGGCTCTGGTGTGCTGCTCAGGCTTTGCTAGACCCCCAGTGTCCGTTCAGGACACTTGGGTGATACACCAGTAGGGGTGGCGTGTCTGGTAAACCCCAAACTGGTCTGGCTGCTAAACAAAGAGTGAGATGGCAGGGCATGGGGGACGGGAAGGTCTGTTCCTAGCTTTGCCGCAACCTCCCTGTGTGACCCTGGCAACCCCTTGAGTGACTGGGAAATCCTTAGTTAAAAGGTGCTACAGAAAGAGTTGCTTAGCGACCATAGAAATAATTATCTTAGAGTTCAAGGTGTCACAGGGCTGTTCTTAGAGAATGGAAGAGACAATTACACACAAAGCAAACAGTGCGTGTGTGCTTTTCTGTGCTCCGTTCCGATACAAAGTGTCTCCCCACACCTTCTATGTCCCACAACGACAGCAGACACCACACCCCAGCACTCTGCTGTGAAATACTCAACACACAGGACCGAGGCACCAAGCCCCAATGGACACGACCTCACATTTTCCTCTGGTTTCCTCCCTTGACAAGCCAGTTGCAACAATATCTTGCCTCTTCCCAGCTGACTCTCACACACTCCATACTGAGAGCACAAGATTTACATCTGTCTATTGACATTCCACAAACATTGCCTTCCCTTAACAACTATTCCCTGCTTCACCCCTCTAACAATGCTTCAAGTGCCGTTAGAGCAATCTAGATGCAATAAAGGTGTTAACATAACCCAGTCACTGTCCAGCTTTAAACAGTGTTAAACAAGGTCCAGGACTGGGCATACAGAGACCTCACCCTGCTCAACACTACTGGCAAACCCACCAGTAAACATCCTTTTAACCTTTTGTTCAGGATAAAGGAAAGAAGGGAAAACAGTCACAGCATTGGACATGTAAAGTATTAAGTCGGGCTTTCATTTTAACAACATCTCTTGTTTCCTTGCCCTTTAGGCGGAGAGTGTTTTAGAAGGAAAACCCCCTTGTTTGACCGTCTCTAGACGGAGTCAAAGATAGTAATAATTGTCCTTTGGGAGAGAAAAGAAGTTAGTTGAGCTGGACTGGAGCTGCTGCTGCTGCTGCTAAAGTCCCATCCTGTTTTATCCCAGGTTGTATCTGGGATTCAGCTGAAGCCAGGAGAGTAGGAATTGGCATCTGGGTCCTGCTCTCTGGCCTGGCCAGGACATCTCTCAGGACCAGGATGAGAAAGTCCCGGGGCCCCAGCATATGATAGAGGCAGCAGCCGTGATGATGAAGTTCTCCCACAGTAGCCAATTTTTCTCCCCAAAGTCTCTGTCTTTAAGAGCCCACTGATCTGGGCTTCCCCCTGCCCTTCTCCTTCTTGCCTGGTTCTCTGTTGGCCTCGGCAGAGATGGGGACAGCCATGACTAGGAGGGCAGGGCAGTACTGAGTCCTCCCCCAAGGTCCCCCCCCCCCCAAACACACACACAAGCACCTCAAAAGGAAGAGGAAACTCTGCATTTGCACCAGCACAGTACTGCCCCGGTGTGCTGAGGACAGGTCAGCAAGGGCAGAGAGGAAGGGTCCTGTGGAGCCAGCAACATAGTGAAATGGTTGGTCTCCCCTCCTCTATCACCCTCCAAACATCGCTTCTCAGGGATGTGCAAGAGGTGGAGGAACTGGCACGAACCACCAGTTCTCAACCCTGGAAGCCAGTTAAATCTCAGGAAACACCTAGCCAGCACAGCCCCCTGGACCACGGCATGGCTGCAGATCGCTGCGCTATGGACCTGCACCTGTCCTGAGCTACCAGCCACCAACGGTCAGAGAGGGAAAGCTGCACGAACCTCTAGGTGCTGGCTGAGGAGCCAGTCTGTTCTGTCCAGGCTACGTTCCACTCGGAGCTTCACCATCCGATGTGCAGCACCTCCGCACAGATTTGAGGTTTTATGGGCTGGATTAGGATTTTTGAAAGGGGAGTCACAGGCAAGTTAGATAAAACAAGTCCAACGAGTCTTGGTGACAGAGGCTTTACCCAGTAATGCAGTTCAAAGGAGTAATCATAACAATAACAGTACACTTAGTGCACTGTCTTTCACCCAGGAATCCCAGTGCCTTTTGCAAGTAATTAATTACTCCTTACAACACCCTTCACTCACAAAAGCCTTGAGAGTTTTGCAAGGAAGGAAAATTAATCTCCTTCTGCCATCTAAGTAAAGACAAGTGAGATAATAATGGGCAGTACTTAGGCAGGGGATCTACAAAAATCTGCAGGGCGCTGCAGAAATACTATTGGAGATTCTCAGCCAGATCGTTAGCAGTGTCATGCCATTAACTCAGCTATGCCAGTTCACACCAGGTGAGGATCTGGCCCATTGACTTGAGTGGAACTATATAGATTTACACTAACTGAGGGCCTGTTTCTAAAGGTATGGCTAGATTAGGCCATGTCTACACTACCACTTATTTCAGAGTAGCAGCCGTGTTAGTCTGTATAAGTAAAAAGAACAGGGGTACTTGTGGCACCTTAGAGACTAACAAATTTATTTAAACACAAGCTTTCTTGGGCTACAGCCCATTTGTTGGGATGCATAGAATGGAACATATAATAAGAGTATATATATACATACAGAGAAGATGCCATACCAGCTCTAAGAGGCTAATTAATTAAGATGACCTATTATCAGCAGGAAAAAAACTTTTGTAGTGATAATCAAGATGGTCAATTACAGACGGTTGACAAGAGGTTAAGGATAGTTATAGTAGCGTAATGACTCAGCCATTCCCCTAGTCTCTATTCAAGGCAGAGTTAATGGTATCTAATTTGCAAATCAATTCAAGCTCAGCAATTTCTCTTTGGAGTCTGTTTTTGAAGTTTTTCTGTTGCAAAATTGCCATCTTCCAGTCTGTTACTGAGTGGCCAGAGAGGTTGAAGTGTTCTCCTACTGCAGTGGTCCCCAACGTAGTGCCCGTGGGTGCCATGGCACCCGCAGGGGCATTTATGTGCATCTGCCTAGTGCCCAGCAGGGGAGAGAAGCTGCGGCCCCGTCCCTGCCAGGGACAGAGAACTCCGGGGCTGCCGGCTTCATTCTATGTTAAAGTAAGAATAATAAATATATTTGGACCAGCAGTTCAACAATGTTTTACTTTTTAAAAATAAATGAGATGAAAACTGTTTATGATATTTGTTTTGTAAAAACTCCTTAATTTTTCTTACAGGTAGATAAAAAAGAGCAAATTCACATAGTAAAGTGAAAGAGTAATTGCCGAATAATTTAATTAATATCTTTTACATGTAAAATTACCCTTTTTGTCTTATGGATTCATATATTATATAATATTAAATATGATGGTTTTTGTATTATTTAATGTACAAATACAAAATAAGCCGTGAAAAATTGTTGGTGCCCACCCCACTCTTCTGAAAACATGAATGTGCTACTGGCCACAAAAAGGTTGGGGACCACTGTCCTACTGGTTTTTGAGTGTTATGATTCCTGATGTCAGATTTGTGTCCATTTATTCTTTTGCGTAGAGACTGTCCGGTTTGGCCAATGTACATGGCAGAAGGGCATTGCTGGCACATGATGACATATATCACACACCTGGAGTGACAAAATTTGTAAGCATAAGTGGTAGCACGCACAATGCTGTCAATGGGGGAGCTTTTCCTACCAACACCCCACACAGCTACCAGTGCTGATTGGGGTGGTTTAATTTGTCTTGATGGGAGAACTCTTTGCCACCGGCGCATGAGAGAACTGACAGTCATGCAGCTGCATCAGTACAGCTGTGCAACTGTATGCTGTACAGCCAGAAATTCATGGTCCTCTTTGAAACTAGAGTTAATTGATTGCCAATTAGCTCAACTTAACTAATATGATGGCAAATTCTGGATTAGAACTGCCACAAATGTAGGTGTCCTGAAAAAATGTATTCTAGTAAGTCAATCACTTGTGTGATGGAACAAACATTTGCAAAGTGTCTAGACTAGCATAGTGGTGTTAGTTCTGTCGAGTGAACTGCCCGTCAATTAAGTCAAGTTAAAACAAAAGCACAAAAATGAATCTTAGCCAGTTTCTCTCAGCCTTTTCAGGTTGGGGACTCAAAACCAAAAAGTGTCCATGAACTCTTTACATTTTTTACTCTTCTGCAAAGAAAGTATCCTTGATAATGCTCAGCTATATAATTAACAAATGCGTGTTTTGAGAGGCTGACAGAATACTTGACCTTGAGAGGCAAAGATGTGTGCAGAGCAGGGGAGCAAGATTTTCTTTGCATTAGACTGTAATAAAGTTTTCAATGCCTTGAGCCCCGCCCCAGCCCAATTGCCTTGTGATCCCCCAGTCTAGACAAATGAAGCATGGGAAGAGCTCTGGCCTTTGGGTGAATACTGACTCAGTACCTAGCTGTGCTGTTAGGGGGCGCTGTGGTGCCAGAATGACAATGTGACGCACACTTTGGGTAGCTGAATTCAGTCTAAAATTCCCCCTGTGGTTTCAGCCGGACCCAGTGTTCTTCATGTTATATCAAACTTCTGTACGCTGCTCAACAGTCGCCACACTCCGCTCCAGCAGAGGCTGCACTTTGGCAATGGTAAAGCGACACCTGTTATATATCAGGGTCTGATTCTCCTCTTGCTTCCATCGTTTGTCCGTTGCTGTTATTCCTGTGTCATCAGTGGAGTTACTCCTGCAGGGAGACTCTGGTCTGCCATCTGTAAATGAGTTTGTGAGCCACTGAGCGATTTTTCTGGATGAGTTTTGGCTGGCTATGCCGTATGTAAATCATGATTGTTAACCTGGAAAGTAAGGGCCTCCCAGGTACATCAGTGGTTGCTGAATAGAGACTAAGGAAGCATAGTTATAGTTTGGGCTGTGTAATTAAACTTTAGAATCACGGGGTTAGAGACAGTGCTTAATTTGTAATGGAAGAGTTACTGAGGCTCAAGCAATTAGGTCCTAGAGCTCAAGTAATATTTTTTTTTACATTCACAACTGATGCAGCAAGCCCGGAGGTGCTGGGGCTATGAACTGCCAACTCTAGAGGTGCAGTGGGACGCAGCCCAGGCATAACTTAATTACCCAGTTAGAAGGGACTGCCAGGGTCATCTAGTCTAACCGCCCGCCAAGATGCAGGATTTGTTGTGTCTAAACCACCCTGGACAGATGGCTGCACAGCCTCCTTTTGAAAACCTCCAGTGAAGGAGCTTCCACAACCTCCATAGGTATCTGTCCCATTGTCCTCCTGCTCTTACAGTTAGGAAGTTTTTCCTGAGATTTAATCTAAATCTGCTGTGCTGTAGTTTTAACTTATTGCCCTTGGTCCTGCCCTCTGTGGCAAGAAAGAGCAACTTTTATCTGTCTGTTTTATGGCAGCCTTTCAAATATTTGAAGACTGCTCTCACGTCCCTCCCTTAATCTCCTCTTTTCCAAACTAAACATACTCAGTTCCATCAACCTTTGCTCATATGTCTCCATTCCATCTCTGTGATCTTCTTTGTCATTTGCCTCTGGACCCTTTTCTTTCTGAAAGACAACGCATCACCTAACACTAGTTGATTGGAGCACCTTGAAAGGGAAAAGAGAGCTTTGTCACGTGTGGTATATTGAAAACTGTTAAAATCGTAAACAGTCACTTTAAATTCCATGGGGTTTTCCTGGTCCTGCTTGCAGTTAAGAGAGCTCTGTAAGGAAGCACGTGATCTGGGTATTTTGGAGCTAGAACTGACTAGGGGTTTGTACAAATACCAGTACAGTAGAGCCCTGAGCTTGGCTGGATGCTACTCTCATACGAATAATGACTATTAACAAATCAGGAGGCCTTTACTCAGTTTTTCTAATTTCCACCCAGATTAAGTCAATGAGAGTTTGCTTGAGTAAAAAGTACCTGAGAACCTCAGGATCTGGAACAATACATATATACCTATTATTCCTCTGGGCCAGGTCCCCAGCAGGTGCCAACTGGCATGGCTCCATTGACACCAGCTATTAGTTTGTATGACGATAGCACCCATTGCATATAGTCTGTAGAATGGAGGTAAAGATCAATTATACCACTGGTGTCGCAGTAGATCCCAGTTAGGATTCATCTACACAGGGACACAGCCCAACCAAGTCTCCTTGTGTTATTAAATTACATGGTGCCCTGCGGATGTCACTGTTTGTGTTCCAAGTTCTCTCATATAGGGCCAAAGGACAATGAAGCCAAACTGAATGGTCCAGTCTGGGATGAGATGAAAATGAAACTCTTCGTAATATATATTGAGGAGGGCTCTTCTTTCTGGGGCGATACTGAGCAAGCAGAACCAAGCACCACCAAGCAGGAGAACTTGGATGCGAATGCTGCACCCGAATCTCCACTCATTTAGACCAGCATTAACCCCATTGGCCCTGATTCTCCTGATTTACCCCAGCATAAGTGAGGAGAGAGACTGGTGGGCTTGGTGGCTATATATCCTGATTCTCATCTGCCCTGCACCACAGGAGGTCCGACGGGAGGGCAGAGCGAGGGTAGGACTCACCATTCTGATTGGGCAGCTTTCCACCCCTACTTCACATCCTGTGTGCAGTCCTTTACACCTGTGCTAATAGAGTAAGTGTAGCTCATGCTGCTGTCCAGGTCGCTATTAGCTTAGCAGTATTTGCCTATCAGACTGTGTGGTTGTTGGCACAGCAGATGGGCGGGTGGAAAGCTAGTAGGCACTTGTTACATTCAGAGCCGGGGTGGTGCCAGTTCCCACACACATCATTAGTACCTGGGCAAAAAGCAGGAGAAACAGCTGCTGGAGGAATTATGACAAATTCACCCCTCCAACTCCCAGCCCGCTGGCAAAGCACTGGATTTGCAGCTCCCCAGAGCTAAGCTGAGCTGGAAGCCTACATTCCCCCAGGGTGTGCACAGCCTGGCTCCACACACCCTTCCTCCACTCTCGAGTGGGGCCGGCAGTGTGGAGGCAGGGAGCTGAACCCCTCAAAGGGGTGTAGCAAAGGGCATGCTCCTTCTGTGTGCCAGGCAGCTCCAAGAGGGACTCCCCAAGGCAGAATTCCTCTCTGAGCACCCCCAGCAGTGCGGCGGCGGGGGAGCTTGTGGGCTGCTCCACACCCTATCCAGCACAGAAAGAAAACAGATAATAATAAATCACAGCACTGAGCAGCAACTGAAGACTCAGAGATTTGTAAGCTACAGGCTACAGAGCATCAAACCCAGAAGTCCTTCCCCAAAAGAAAGTTTCCACTGGCTTCCATGGGAGTTTTTCCCCAGAAAGGACTGCAGGACTGGGCCCCAGAAGAACAGCCAGAGTAAGGCAGTCTTAGGTGGTAGAAACTGAGCTAAGCTGGGAAAAAGGGAAAGGAAACCAGATATGTTCATGACTACGGTCAAGCAGAGAAAGCTTTTTGAGGGTTCTCCAATAAACAGGCAGCATCTCCTGCAGACTGCCTGCCTCCCAAGAAGCAATGGATCCTAACTGTAGCTCTTAGAGGACTTCCTCCACCGGCTCTGAACTTATCCAGAATTAGAAACCTAGGACATCTTACAGCTTATTCCTGCTGCAGTGCAGATCTCTACTCTGACATACCCTACATTACATGTGCCTCTGTCATTGATAGACAGAACTAGCTATGTATCACACACGCTTTACACGGACAGGACATGGACTTGGAAACCACACCATTACCCTGACACAGAAATCCCCATCGGCACCAGGGCTGAAATATGAAATGGATATTATATGAAAGAATGCATATTGCTCTATACCTTACAGTGGCCTAAATTAACTGTATCTACTCTAGGAAGGATCCTAGGCATCACTGTAGACAAGTCAGTGAAAACCTCTGGTTATCGTGCAGCTGTGGTAAAAAAAAATAAAAATAAAAAAAAGCTAAAAAAAAGCTAAAAAGAGGTTTGAATGAGATGGTGAATCAGACAAAGGATAGTGTATTGTCTTTATACCATTTAGTGGGGAGGTCTCCTCTGGAATACTGTGTGCAGTCCTGGTCATTCTGTCTTTAAAGGGACATTGCAGAAACTAGAGGCGGCTCAGGGCATAACTCCATAGGGGCACTCAGGAAAGTAAATTCACACCTTTAACTAATGTGGATTAAAAATGGATTAAACTGCTTTAAACCTCTGTGTGGATATACTTATTCAGAATTAAAGTAGCCTTAAATCAGTTTAGTTTAATTCATTTGGAAGTGAATTAAACAAAGCTGAATTAAAGCCACTTTAATTCTGAATGAAAGTGTCCACATGGACATTTAATGCAGTTTAATCCACTTTAAATTAATACCTTGAATTAATTTAGATTAATTTTCCAAAGCATCCTCATGTAGATGAGCTCTCAGAGATGAGCCACAAGAAAGATCAAGAGCCTGGAAAAGCTCTCATCTGAAGAGAGATTGAACTGTTTATCTTAAAGAAACTAATCCGAAGAAACATAGAAGTATATTGGATAATGAAGGGAACAGAGAAGGTTGATCACTACTTTCCTTTTCTTTCTCATAGCACAAGAACAAGGAGACATCAGAATATCCAAAACCAATCAGGGGAAATACTTTTTCACACAACATGTAATTAGACTCTGGAACTCTCAGCTACAGGAAGTCGTTGAGGTCGAGAATTGAAGATTTGGTTTGTATGGACATCAAGAACATCCAAAGTTCTCATAATTAAGGAAAATAAAACTTTTGGAAGGTATTTCGAACTTCAGAGATCAATTTAAGCCCTGAAGGGTGACTATTTCAGACCAGGATGATACCTTTAGTGAGGGGCAGATTAGCCTACATCTGTCTACTGCAGGGCTCTTACACCTTCTTCTGAAGCATCTGATTCCAGTCAACATCAGAGACAGGACACTGAACTAGATGGACATTGGGTCTCATCCAGTCTGACAATTCCTATGTTCCTGAAACGTGCTATAAGACAAAACACTATGGCTTCTGTGTAGAGCTGGTCAACATTTAGATACCCAGACTAAGGGCTAGAAGGCTGTGAGGGCAAGAGTGTCTCTTGATCTACACACATACAAAAAGGATTAAGGAGTTGAGGCATTCCCTTCTCCCTCGCATATTGCAATGTATAACGTCACTGTAGCTAAATTTGAGAAGTACATGCCCCCCCAAGGTAAACGTTGCCCTGTCAGCACAATGAACCATTTACAGCCAACCCTCTTTACAAACAGTAGCTCACAGATTCCATAAATGTCCTAAGAATTATTTTAGTGCATCTTCTGTGATGTCCTTGGGTCTTTGCTGCAAAGATCTGCATATTCCTCCAAATCAAGATTAAAAAAAACAAACAGGACTTTAAAATTAGGCCTCTAGGCTAGGATTTAAAAAAGGAGGCTGATTTTCAAAAGTGCATGCAATGGGAGCTACTGTGTGTGTATCACGTTGGAAAATCAACCCAGCAAGGACCAGATCTGCACAGGTATTTGGGTTGTCAGAAGTGCCTACGCAGGTTCACTCTATGGGAGTTGAGTACCTAACCCACTTAGGTGCTTTTCAAAATCCCATTAGGCACCTCTCTCTGCATCTTTGGGTGTCTAAATACCGTTGAAAATCTGACCCTGAATGTGTGGAGCACCAGGAGCTTGCATGTAAGTCCCTGGAAGTTCAGCATTATGCACCGTACATGATCACTTACTCCTGGCAATTATCTTTCCAGGTTTAATGGAGCAGATGGGTCAATTTTCCAAAGATAAAATTAGTATCTCGTGCTGGTCCAGTAAAATCGACGCAGAGGAAGGAATGTGTGCTTCCTTCCTTGTATTTCAGCTCTTCTCTCTATTCTCTTGAGGCTATGTTCTGTTGCGGACTGCCAGGGGATTAGCAGCTGGGGTTATTTTCCTAATCATTTGTCTAACTCAAGGCAAAGGTGTCTGGAATCTGAGATCGAAACGAACCCCCCCAAAAGGCACCTACGTTGAAATACATCAATGTTACCAGCTTAAGCTCACTGTTTGAACATTAGAATTTACCTGTCAAATTCACTAATAAGAAAACTACTGGCAAATAGAAGATGACAACAAATGACAGTATACAATTAACTCCGTTCACAGTCAGCTCTAACCCTAATTACTCAAGTCCTACTTTAATAGGATTGCAACCACATAATCCCTGGAGAAAATGCAGGCTGAAGCATGGAAGCAAAGATCTGACAAAGAGTTTCAAAAAGTCTCCATGTACTCAGGGGCCACATCCTCAGCCCCTTTGCACCATTCAACGGGGATTGAAAGTCATCCCCTCACAGCTTCTTCTCTCTCTCAGCCACTTGGGGCCTTGCCTACATGGAAAATGGTATAATGCAAGCATTCTTATTTCAGTTTAACCTAACCCTGTTCCCACGCGACTTAAGCCAAACCAACCAACCAACCAGACAAGCCATTTTAAACTCAAAGAAAAGTGTTAACACAAGAGTTTGTGCCATTTGGTTGTATCAGTTTAAATTCACACCTTAAATTATACTCGTGCAATTTCCCATGTCAACAAGGCATGTTGGGTCAGCTACCTACAGCTAATTACTGTCTTCTAAGACTCCAGTCAAGAAGCAGCAATTGTACTTTAGCACTTGCTAAGCTGGTTGAGTTAAAGCCTTAACATTAAATAAACTCCACACAGTCATGGTTTCATGAGGTCGAAAGGTACTTTGTAGGATACAGTGCCAGCATGCACCCAAGGCAGCAGAACGTTACACTGCTGAGCAGGTATTATAGGCATTTTGGTACTGCAGCACAAATCACAGACGTACAAGGAGCTTGTGCTTGTCTGCCAACACTATGGTCTGCCAGACTGAAATACAAACATCGACCGCACATATAGCAGGCACGGAACAGAGAAACATGATAATCAGACTACTACATGGGAGAACAGACAGTGTGACAGATCACACAGCAAAACCAGCAACAACCTAAAGCATGAGGCATAGCATTGGGCACAGCACCAGTGGTGTTCTTGGGTCCATGGCTTACACCAGGGAACCCTGTTCATTCTGACATACCCAGCTTTCTGGGCTAAGGTGCCGTTTCAGAGAAGCAGCAGGGTTTTCTTTGCCCAACCCACTGTGGGTCTGACACATACACCGCTCAGCCAGCACCTGGGAGCAGATCACCATGGAGAAGAGTGTGACTGCATACATCCCCAGCTGGCCTCCAGACCTCAGAAACAGCTCCCTTCTCTGCCACCTCGGGATCTTTCTGATGGATCGTCCTCTGGGTTCGTGGCTGCCTGAAATAGATTTAACATCCTTTGCTAAATATTATTCCTCTGTGTAGTGCAACAACCCAGTTCATGCTCCTGCCTTTATTGGCCTGGTTAAAAATCCAGATGTACCCACTGCTCTGAACAGGGGCGGCTCTAGGCATTTTGCCACCCCAAGCACGGCAGGCAGGCTGCCTTCGCGCCCCCAGTGGCTTGCCAGCCCAAGCACGCACTTGGCATGCTGGTGTCTGGAGCCGCCCCTGGTTCTGAAAAGGGAACTAGACTGCTGGTGCCTGAGTATTTATGCAGCCATCTATATGTTTATACTGTTGTATCTGGGTAGATATGAGTGACAAGACACTTGTCTATTGCATGATCCAACCCCTACACCCATCCCCAATACCTATGGCCCTTTTAAAAATAAAACAAAAACAATTTTCCCTGAAAGATTCCCAGGTTTTTAAAAAGGCTTTGGGGGGAGAGTGTCACTGATTTTCACCCAAATTTGGGAAGTGCTGGAACTCATTGGACTCAGCTCTGGAAAAGAGAGATGGCAGCTCATTCCCCCCTCCCCCCCCTTGCAGAGTCACCTCCTGATGGCGCAGGGCAACTGTGCAGAGGAAGGTAACTTCTAGCTCAGAGGTGGGCAAACTACGGCCTACGGGACCCTCCTGCCAGCCACTGAGCTCCTGACCTGGGAGGCTGGTCCCCGGCCCCTCCCCTGCTGTTCCCCATCCCCTGCAGCCTCAGCTCGCTCACCTCGCCGCTGGCGCAATGCTCTGGGCGGCGGGGCTGCGAGTTCTTGCAGAGCAGTGCAGCTGCAGAGCCGCAGCCTGCCCCGCTCTCTGTGCTGAGCGGTATGTGGCTGGCTCCAGCTGGGCGGCGTGGCTGTAGCACCACCAGCCACCAGTGCTCCAGGCAGTGCGGTAAGGGGACAGGAAGCGGGGGGGGGAGGGAATAGAGGGCAGGGGAGTTCAGGGTGGTGATCAGGGGTGTGCCTAGGGGGCGGGGAGGTCAGAGGGCAGGGAATGGGGTGTTGAATGGGGGTAGAGGTCCCAGGGGAGGCCAGTCAGGAATGAGAGGAGGGGTTGTATGGGGCAGCGGGGGGCAGTCAGGAGCAGGGGTTTGGAGGCTGTCAGGCAACAGGGAGCGGGGGCTGTTGGATGGGGCAAGGGTCTCGGCGGGGGGGTTGGATAGGAGGCAGGGGCTGGGCCACGCCTGACTGTTTGGGGAGGCGTAGCCTCTCCTAACCAGCCCTCCATACAGTTTTGGAAACCTGATGTGCCCCTCAGGCCAAAGGTTGCCAGCCTCTGATCTACCTGGTTGCTGCTGCGCTGCAGGGGCTGGGGAGGGTGAGATAGTCAAGATCCCAACTACTGTAGCAAGGGTCCCACAGCGAATAGAAAATTCCCTCAGCTGCTACATTATAAGCACCAGGCACCCCTTCCCCACCACTACCCACTGCCCTTTGCTTTCCATTTTTACCCATTTCCCCTCATTATAAAATTTTGGATAAACATTGATCAATTCCCTGGAAATGAAGAGCCTTACCCACAGTTAGCACGTGCACTGTGTCAGCGACCGTGGTGGAGAGAGCACCAGTGACCCCAGCAGAGCGTCCGTTCACTATCAGGGCCAAAAGGAACAAAGGTAGAAACGTTCTGTGACCTTGTGTGAAGCAACCGAGGCAAAGTGAGCTATGAGGGATACAATGGCGTGAACTGCTGCTGGAAGCAGAATGGTGCAAACAACCGATTTTCTGGTTTGCTGGCCAGATGGAAAAAAATTCCATTTCAGGTTGAACAGAAGGGTTGGTTTGGCCCCAAAATCTTTAATTTGAAATTTAATTAAAGAAAATAAAACACTGAAGTAAGTGTCTAAATGAAAAGTCACTCTGAACTGAAAACTTGAGACATGTTTCAGTTAGAATAAGCCTCCGAATATTTGAAAGCCTAAATGCTTTGGAAAGTTCAACATGACTTTAATAAACGTTTCGGTCCATCTGAATCTGTATTTGCAACTAAAAAAGTTTCAGCTGAAAAGTTTTGTCCAGCTCTTGCTGGAAGAGAGGAGGGAGGCCTGAGAGGAGCAGGACACACGGCTGCTAATCCCCAAGGGCTGCATTTGCTACCCAAAGACAATGGAACAGAGAGCACGCACGGGATGTTTTACAGCAAAACCATTCACTTCCCAAGCATGAAAAATTGACAGTGACACCAGCACTGGTATCATTTTATCTGTTCCCACTCCAGGAGGAAAAAAATCCCCTCCCCTGAAACCTGTTCTGATTCCCTACACTGTAATGTGTGATGCACTGACAGCAAGTTTGCTGCCCTCTGTGCGTATAGCACTATTGAGCTGTTAATAAAGTACAGACTGTTCAGAAACAGATGCATCTTTATTGTAAGCAATGCCATTACAGAGCTAGTGCTAGCAAACGGGTTTCATATGGCCAGAAAACATCCAGCCAGCCAGGTTTACTAGCGCGTTTTCTGTGTGCAGACAATGGGTGTGACCATCTCCTTTCCAAAATGGGCCACTAGCACAAGCATCAGTAGGTCACGGCCAGGTTGGGGATACTTACAAAGACACAGCAATCCACGCCCCAAAGGGGGAGCTAACAGCTATCCAGCTCACTAATGAGGGTGACTCAGAGCACATAGAGTAGACAGCCACTTAACCCCACCCAGCAGACGCAACAGAAGCTGGCAGAGTCAGGACCAAACCTGCAAAGAGCAGTGCCCAGGTTAGAGTTCCAGTTTAGCTGGAACCCAGGATTTCTATTCTGACTTAGCTGCACCAGTGTGAACTCCCAGTGCAGTGCAAGTAAGTGGAAGCCAGGCAAGCTGCACCAGGGCAGCCAGTATGACAGGGCTGCAGAGTTCCGACTCTGGGGATTGCTCTGCTCTAACTATGCTAGTGCCAGTTTGACCTCATATTGACAGGCCCTGAGAAATCCTCCCCATCTCACATTGCTCAGAGTGGGTCATTCTATTTTAATATTAAACACCCCACATCACAAATTCATATCCCACTAAGGCAGGGGTTCTCAAACTTTTGTACTGGTGACTCCTTTCACATAGCAAGCCTCTGAGTGTGACCACTCCCCACTATATAAAAAAGTGTTTTTAATTTATTTAACACCATTATAAATGCTGGAGGCAAAGCGGGGTTTGGGTTGGAGACTGACAGCTCACAACCCCCCGTGTAATTACTTTGCAACCCCCTGAGAGGTCCCGACCCCCCGTTTGAAAACCCCTGCACTAAGCAGCAAGACATCTGCGCTGGCCCATGCTTGCGGACTTGGGCTGCAGGGCTATTCATTGCTGTGTAGACTGCTGGTCTTGGGCTGGGAGGGTCCCAGAGCCCAGGTGTCTACACAGTCTGAGCCAGAGTCAGCTGGACAGGCCAGCCGCAGGTTCTTCTTTGCTGTGTAGACATACCCACTGGTAGGTAGCAACCCACGGCATCTAAGCAGCCATTGGATTCCATTCAGGATAGGCTCATTGGGTCAGGCACTGTGCAAACATATATAGCAAGGTTTTCTGTCCCAGTGAGTTTATACTCTAGTGACTATAACAGGTGTCCACTTTACATGAACCCCACATAAATGTAGGCTCCAATCCTGCACCCACACACACCTTTAAACACAGGAGGGGTCCCACTTCAGACAATGGAGTCTTGTCGCTTTTCCCCAGCTGAGGATCCAGCCCACAGAGCTGGCAGTCACTCTGTACAAGGGTTATGTGATTCTGCATGGTACAGGATAGGGAAAATCGGGGTGAGGGTGTTGTCTTGGGCCTTGTCTGCATACAGAAATTGCAGCGGTTTAAGTAAGCATGGAAATGTCATTAAACTGGTGCAGTCCCCTCTGCGAGCATACTGATCAGTTTACAACTGGTTCGAGTAATTAGGCTTGTGCCTGTACAGTTACAGACATGAACTGAAATAAGCCAGGTTTACACTGAATTAAAGAGTGTCCAGGGGGCTTTGCTCTGGTTATCTAAATTGGTTTAAAAAAAAAAAAAAAATCACACACACACAGAGCCAGTCTCTATGTAGACCAGGCCTTACAGCAGGAATGCTGCTGTCAGGAGAAGATATATTGATGGCTGTTGATTTGTGGGCATAGGTGCTAGAACGAAGGGTGCTACCGCACCCCTTGGCTGGATGTGGTTTCCATCATATACATGGTTTACAGTTTGGTTCAATAGCTCTCAGCACCGCCAGTATAAAATATTTTTCCAGCACCCCTGCCTGCGTGTGGGTTTCCTCTTCTTCAAGGATATCTTGTTTTGGTTTGTTAACTGTGTAGCCGAATCACTGACATTTCTTATCCTGCTGATCAGCCTCTCTTGCAGAGGATAATCCTAAACAAGATCCATCCTGCAGAGTTGCTGTGAGATAATTGTACAGATTGGAAATTTCTGATGCTCTGTCATCCTTCCCTAAAGGAGAGATTAATGTTACATGGAACTGCCCGGACTTGCAAACTGCTGAAAACTAGTGAAGAAAGCTGAAATATTAGCAATTTGTTATGGTATTGGTGTGTCATCATAACAATGAGACAACTCCTAGTGACCTTCAGAAGACCTGATGACTCAAAAGTCTCTGCCACCTCTAGACATCTTAGCCAACAGAATTACAATATGTAAATAGCTACAATATATAGTACTGTTACACTGTAACCTTTTCTGGGTTTCCAATGGCTTGATTCTTTATTGTCAAAGCCATTGTTGGGGAGTAGGCTACTATTCATAACTACAGCAAAGTCAATTGTCTGCGTTAAATGACCCACCTATCTCACAGAATCAGAAACTGATAGAAAGGAACAGCTCTACAGCTGATGTGAAATAACTTCACCGTAGTCAGTGGAGCTACATGATGCTGATTAACACCAGCTGAAAATCCAGGTGCATAAAGCGATGCACGTGCAAAAGTGTTTGCAAGATCAAGACCCACGTACTGTTAAATCACAAAGGTAATGACTGGAAAAAGAAAAAAAAGAAAAGGAGAGAGAAGCATATCTTTCCTTATAATCTGCTTCAGTACAGTGATCTCAAGAGTTGTTTGTAACATTATTATTTAAAATAAGTCTCCAGAGAGAAATGCAGATTTTAAGCTCACGCTGTCCCTAGGTACTCTGAAAATACACTAAAATTCAGGAGGATAGAGATGTTTTCTGGATGAATTGAATGAATCAATTCATTTCTATTGTGAAATGCAAGAAATGGGATACAAGGAAATCACACCATTGGGTTTTGCTGATATGTCATTCCAGCTTCATTTCAGTGATTTACTATCTTACCCGAGCCACGCAATTGAATGGTATATTTTGAATGTATTGCTATCCTATTGTTCCTGGGAACACCCTTTATGTAACTTCATCATTTTGTGTTTCAAATGATTGCTTTGCTTATTATGTACATTGGGTGTTGTCTCTTCCAGGGTATTACTCATGTGCTAAAACCGACAAAAGTTCTTCATTTGCTGGTGAAAAACCATCTTGTTTCAGGTGACAGAACAGGGTGTGGGCTGTTTTTCCTGAAGGATGTTAAAAAAAAAAAAAAAAAGGTGGTAGCAACTCCATAGCTATAGTTACAACCTGCTTCCCTTATGAAGCCATAACTGAGACCCTCTGTAACATGTCTGAAATTTGGTTTGGCCTGAAAATGAGCAGAAACATTCTGACAGGAAAATTGATATTCAGTGTTTAAAGAAAATTCATCGAGTTGTTTCCAATTTACGAACGTGAGTTTTTCATGAATGAGAGAGAATCAAATACAAAATCTAGGGTGATTTTTAACTGCTGCATCAGTCTTGCCATGTCTTCAGATCTCTTTAAAAACTCATTCACCAGCTACATTTGAGGTTGTGATTAACCAAGGCTGTGTTATTTGCTGTTGGTCATTAGAGAGCTCCAACCTAGGTCCTCAAAAGGGATTAAATCAATAGGACTTAAGTGCCTACATACTTTTGAGGATGTGGGCCTCGCTCCTGACTTCACTAGGAATGGTGTCAGACACTACTGTGGTTCTCCACAACTGTAACTAGTCAGTTACAGCTGTACAACAGGGCCATTCTGCCAGGTACTGTTTTACACCCACTTTGTTCGGGTGTAAGTGACTATACAAGGTGGCAGAGAATCAGGCCCAGCATGTTTTTGTGAGCATGACACTTTCCAGGAGACGGTTCCAGTTAAGAGAACATAAGGGTCTGTCTAGAACTGATTTCACAGTACTTTTATCTCAGCCATAGGGACCTATAGGAACAGGATCCAGTTCTAACTCTGTAAGTTGATGATGGAGAGACAGTAGCCTAGCTAACTGCAATTCCATTAAAAAGAAAAGGTCGGGGAGGTAACATCTTTTATTGGACCAACTTCTGTTGGTGAGAGAGAAGCTTGGAGCTCACACAGAGCTCTTCTTTGGGAGATATTATCTCATTCACCTTGTTTCTTTAGTAGCCTAAGACCAACATGGCTACTCCAACTCTGCAATTCAATTACAAGTCAGCTTGTGACCATTCTTGAACCCACCCCCCCGCCAAAAAGAGAACATCCTGAAGCTTTCTGACTTTAGGGTTAGAGCTCACTGGTGCTATAGTTTTTCTATTCACTTTGGATACAATTAAACAAGTATTTGTGACACTAGATTTTAAGTCTCACAACGTTGTGTGTGTATTTTTGTTTTTTTAAGGCCCCAGTTTGCAGGATCAAGTGATTACATCAGAGCCTCAGCTTCCTTTAAAAAAAAAAAAAGTGAACATTTGTTCAAGCCCACATGGTTACAGAGAAGAGCTCAATGTGATCTCTAAAGCTCAATAACAGAACCTAAATCAAGAGTTTTAAGCTAATCTCATGGCTTGAGGGGCTGATTTCATGACTGAGCATTGGGTTTGTGATACTAGCTTTTGAAAAGGCACCTACAGTAGTGCTTGATTCCATGCACACTCCTACTCCCGTAGGCTCCTTTTGTAAAACCCAAACCAAGGCCTTCAATATGGCTGCCTTGCAATCACATGTCCTGGCTGAACGGCATTTGTCTGTGTCTACGCTACGCTGGTAAACCGATTTTAACAGCATTAAATTGATTTAACGCTGTACCCGTCCAACTACAATGCTCTTTATATCGATTTAAAGGGCTCTTTAATCGATTTCTGTACTCCTCCCAATGGAGAGTAATGCTAAAATCGATATTAACATATTCTGTTAGGCTTTAGTGTGGACGCAAATTGACGTTATGGCCTCCGGTCGGTATCCCACAGTGCACCACTGTGACCGCTCTGGACAAGCAATCTGAACTCAGAGGCATGGCCAAGGTAGACAGGAAAAGCCCTGCGAACTTTGAATTGCATTTCCTGTTTGGCCAGCGTGGAGCTCTGATCAGCACAGGTGACTACGCAAAGCTCGTCAGCACAGGTAGCAATGCAGTCTCCTGAGAATCGAAAAAGAGCACCAGCATGGACCGCACAAGAGGTACTGGATCTGATCGCTATATGGGGAATAGCTACCCACAGTGCATTGCTCCAGAAATCAACGCTATCCTCGGACCATGGACGCACACTGCCGAATTAACGTGCCTAGTGTGGCCGCATGCAATTGACTTTACAATATCTGTTTTATAAAACTGGTTTATGCTAATTCGAAATTATCCTGTAGTGTAGACATAGTGTGTCTCTCAAAATTCCACAGAGGTCCACCTCACTAACTTCCCTCAGGCAAGCTCCCTGTTAGCTCTCAGCCCATGGGCTGTGACTAGTTACTGTGCTAATTAGTGCCTTAGAAACACTAATGATTAGAGTAGTGTGGAGAACACCTCCATCCAGCAGGAACTTTCCAAGAGAAGAAATAGTAACATTTGAAAAGTGAGTGGTTTTTCGCTCTACGAAAAAGCTGATGGCAGGTATATTTGAGGGCCACATCTCAACAGTTTTTGTACTGGTATAGCTGTTTGGGTTAGAGCATGTGTTTTAGCAGAAGAGTTATACATCTGTAAAGGTGCATTATGGTGGGATCGTTTATTTCCCCTCTCACTCATACAGGGATAAGCCATGTTTATAGGGGTAGAACCTATAGGGAGAGCTGTACGGCTTTAACTATATGCCAAAGCTAAAGCCATGGAACTTCTGTGTTTAGACAAGATCTAGGATGGGCTGGGCTGATCTACACTACGGGGGAAAATCGATCTCAGATACGCAACTTCAGCTATGTGAATAACGTAGCTGAAGTCGAAGTATCTAAGATCGAATTAGTCGCCGTCCTCACGGCGCAGGATCAATGTCCGCGGCTCCCCATGTTGACTCTGCAACTCCATTTGGGTTGGTGGAGTTCCGGAATCGATATAAGCGTGTTCGGGGATTGATATATCGCATCTGGATGAGACGCAATATGAGTCTATGAGTCTATGATCCCTGAGCAATCGATTGCTACCCGCCGATACAGCGGGTAGCGAAGACGTCAGCGGCTGCTGACAGTAAGGTGATGAAAATGCACTTTGTGCAAGCAATACATTGACATGTTTTCCCATAACAATTTTAAAGCAGCTGGGGAAATGTACATGTTGCTTTCAAGCCATTAGCTAGAGCAGCATCATTCCGGGTTTTAAGTTAATTAGCCAGGGACCTTTCTCACATGATGTCCCAGGGTAGGATGACCTATAGAGCAACCTGCTGGGAGGGGTGGCGGGGAGACAGGCAAGGAAGTTACTTTGCTGTTTACTGTGTATGTCTGTAAAGTGCTAGATTCTTAAGCAATAATGATCTGCCTCATTTTTATCACACACTTCTTATTATCTCTCTTTATTTCCTCATTCTTCACTGAGCAAGCCAGCACTGAGTGTATTTGCCAGGAAATCATTCACCTCTGCACCACTTCCCATTCAGAGTGCTTCAACATGGGTTTTGGTCTTCTTGGCTTCAATTGGCATTAAGCACATGCTTAAATGCTTCGCTGAATCAGGCCTCTGCCGTGTAGCAGAGAAGTCAATGGGTCTCTTCCCAGAATATTTCAGTGCTGGTTTTGAACACTGATAACATGAAAATATTCTGTCTGCAAAAGTTCTAAGTGTATGTTCAGCTACTACCCACCTACTCCCCCCATGAGACAGCCATTGCCGGAGCATGCTCCAACTATTACTGTGCTGGTATCAGTTCTCCTTCCTCTCACCCATGGGCTCCTCTTGGTTGCTGCCCTTAGAGCTCTCCAGACACCCACACCAAACATGGTGGTCTCCTTCCCAACCTGCCACTCCATGCAGGATATGAAGGAGTCAGACTGGAAAGTGCTGAGCATTTTGGCCCCAACTAAGCACGTGTGTAAGTTTAAGCATATGAGTGGTGCCACTGAAGTTAAGCATGGGAAAAGTGCTCTGCTGGATGGTGGCCAGAGCGCTTTGAATGTTGCAAAATGGCGCTCTTGCTCACTTGCCTGGGTCTGTGACCCGGACTCAACAAAACATGTGCCTCATTTCTCCCAGCATTTTCCACCATGTGGCACCCGGCAGGAGCACCCGGGGGTTCTGACAGGCACAGGAATTGTTCTCTATCACTTCGGCTCACCATTAAAAAAAGGATCAAGTTTCTAGCCCTTATGGCTGTAAAAACATGAACAGAGCTCGACTGGTGCACTGATGTCCGCTCGAGTTTGCCGAGAGAAAAACAGCAGTTCCGTGTGGTGCACCCTGCCCCATTCATCTCAGAGGATGCTAACTCACTTCACGATGATATTTAAGGAATCATTGGCATCTACTTCACAGCTCCAAGAAAGGTAAGGATCAAGCTGGCCTGAGCAGTTAACCATTATTGGAGGTCTTCAGGGTTGTTGTTTCTGTTATGAACAATCAATGACTAATCAGGTAGGCTGTTGGTGTAATCTTATGTACAAAAGAGACAAACAATCCTGCTTCCCAGAACACAGTAGACAGTTTCCTCGCTCAGAAATCCCCAAATCTTCCAGTCTAACAACCTCTGTGCCCAAGGAGGTCAGTCATGATGCTTCCTTGGGAATCACACCCACAATGACAGCTGTGCTGATGGTTCAGTTACATGGAAGTTCACAGGGGAGGGAGGAGGAGAAATTGATTCAGGTTGAACCAAAATTCAATTTTTCTGCAAATTAGAAGGATCAGCAAAGTTTGGTTGGGGTATTTATTGAAACAAAAGGAAGTGAAGAGCTAGACTCACAAAAAGGGAGAGGCTTGAGTTGGTGCCACCCTTAGTCCAGTGGCTACAGCACTCACTGCAAAGGTGGGAGACCCCAGTTCAGTTCCCCACTTCGGAGCAGGAACTGGAACTCCCAGGTGAGTTTCTCTAACTTCCAGACTATGGGGCAGTCTTGGTCTCTCTTGAAGCTGTTTCACACTGTATCATCATCAGGCCAGAAAAATAGAACAATTTTCTAGCCCAAGGGTGGGCAAACTTTTTGGGCAGAGGGCCACATCGGGGAATAGAAATTGTATGATGGGCCATGAATGCAGATAAAATTGGGGTTGGAGTGCAGGTTCCAGCTGGGGGTGTGGGCTTTGGGGTGGGGCTAGGGATGAGACGTTTGGGGTGTAGGAGGGTGCTCCAGGCTGGGATCAAGGGGTTTGGAGAGTGGGAGGGGAGGGGAGGGATCCGGGCTAGGGCAGGGGGTTGAGGCATGAGGAGAGGCTCAGGGGTGCAGGGTCTGATCAGCACTTACCTCAAGCAGCTCCCAGAAGTAGTGGCACGTCCCCTTCTCCAGCTCCTATGCGCGGAGTGGCCCCTGACCCTGCTAGAGCTCCAGAGTGGGGCCATGCTGCAACTTCCGGGAGCCACGTGGTGCTGCCCCAGACCCTGCTCCCCAGCAGGAGCTCGCGGATCGGCTTAAAATGCCTCACAGGCTGTAGTTTGCCCATCCTTGCTCTAGCCTAATGGTTCAGGCGCTAATGGGAGAAGCAAGGGAACACCTGAGATCGAGTCCCTGCCCCAGAGCAGAGATTCAAAGGTGGGTCTCTCAAGTGATGTTCCCTAAGCCTGAGCTAATGGCTGTAAGTGAGGTTGCACCATCTGTTGTGACTAGTGCCAAACCTCCCCCCCCTTGTGAATCCAGCCCCCCAAAATAAAAGTTATGTCAAGATGTCAGGGGGTTCTCACATTTCTGAAATTCTTGTTTTAGCCAAAACAATTTGCCAAAGCCGTGGTCTGATCGGTCATTCATGGCATATCTACACAGCAAAGAAAAGCCCACAGCTGGCCCATGCCAGCCAACTCGGGCTCACAGCTGGTGGGACTGTTTCAGGTGATGTAGACATCTGGGCTCAGGCTGGAGCCTGAGTTCTAAGATCTTGCAGGGTGGGGTGTCTACCTGCTCTGTAGACATACCCTAAGTCTGCTGCTTGGCTAGTCCCCCATTGCCTGCAGCTTCTCCTACTGCTGGAAAGGTGTTTAATTGCTCCTTCTGTTATGTCTCAAAAGGTGCTTGGCACCCATTGGCTTTAATGAGGTCTGTCTTTGGATCCAAGATTCACCTGATGGCAGCCATTTGCACTCCCTTCCATGTAGTCGTCCATCCGTGCTGATGCTGGACAGCTACTGTCCCCCACAACTGCCCGGTGTCACCTCTCCTTGCCCTTTCCTCAGCAAGGTGAATGAGAAACTGGAGAAAGCTTTTTCCAGGTGCACCTGACCTCCTCTAACCGCCTGACACTTTCCCAGGGAGGACAGAAACTAGTACCTGGAACAGACCCTGGCTGGTTGTGCTGGTACACAATCTCCTCACCTTCGAATGAGCACACTTCCAGACTCAGGCCATGTCTACGCTTGCAGTTCAGGTCAACATAGACTTTCACACCCAGGAGCTCTTTAGCTACTAATAGACACCATGTGTTCAGTTACCATGTGTCAAGGCTGATTCCCCACTCTGGCACTCCAAGCACAAAAGGTGGGAGCCCGCAAGGATTCTAAAAATTAACACTGGCCACTCCAGGCTGGTATTGAACTCCTAAGGTTACAGCTTCTCTCTGACCTTGGATTGGTAAATGCTGCTGCCACCCAAGTGCAGAACCCCTTTGAGAGCCCAGAAAGATGCACTTGGGAATGCCTTCCCGTGGAGTACCCTCAAGTCCTTTCACTCCCTTCCGGAGAAGAGTTGAGGAAGCTGATTTCCTTTGTTTTTCTATTGCCACCAGCTAATTTAAACACATGCACAAACCTCTTAGACACAAAAAATCCAATTCTGTTCTTAAAAAGTGTAAATTTTATTAATAAAAAAGAAAGAAAAATACATTTGGGAACTCAGGCTATTGCTAGATTTAAAAAAAATGTACAAGGATTAAGAACCAAGAATAGCTTTCTTGAGGTTCAGCTTAAAGGTTACAAGCAAAACAAAAGCGCCTGGGGTTAGCACAGAGGAATCCATAAGCCATAAAGAAATAAAAGGAATAAACCTAATGGCATCTTCCTAGACATTTCCTGATCTACTTACATATCTGGGGTTTTAAATGAGTAGTTTCTAGGTATGATACTGATGATTTTTCATACCTGGCCCAAGCTTACTACAGCATAGCTCTGCCCTGTCCCCTCTCTCTGGGAGGAGAACAACAGACTGAAAACACGGGAGTCATTTTCCAAGCTTAAAAAGTTCTAGCCTTCCCATTGGCACTTTTGGCCAGGTGCCCACTCCCCTCCTTTTACCTACGCATTGCACTGAGACTTTTTAACCCTTTACAGGTAGAGCAATTAGAGAACAGCTACTAAGGGGGATTTTATAGCTACTGGCTGGGTGTCCAAACCCCTCTCCCCTTTCATTTATCACACCATTCTAACTTGGATTATGTTTATTCATGCTCACTTATGCTAGGTCATATATCCAACAATGCCCCAAGACAAGTATAACTCAGTATGTGGCTTAGTCAAATACAGAAACTGTCCAAAGCTAGATGGACGTGTTTTATGAAACAAGCTACAATGTAGTACAAGGAAATAGTGCAAGATGCATGAATGCTTTGTATTAGGGAGCATTTTCATGCCCCTCCCTGTTTGGAATTTAATCTTCAGAATGAGCGGTGGGAAGTTACAGGGAGGCACCAGAGACAAAGCCAGGACAAGCTGGCTGGTGAAACTTAAGCTCCAAGTAGTGTGACTGTGAACAACCATGTGACCAGGATGGACCACTCTGATGATGCCACACTCAGGGCAGACTGCAAGAAATAGGACAGACAATCCCCAAAACTGGTGGTTTGTTCTATAATTAGATTCACCAAACCAGTAACAAGGGAGCTTCTGCAGTACTGTACTGGTTACCAAGAAGCCAAACACAGTCCCCTTTAGGCATTCCAACCCTTAGCTCCCATCTAGACAGCCAAACCTAATATAGTGAGAGGTTATTGAAAACCCTATTCACCAAATCCCTAAAGGATCGGACACTTATCTGAGATTCATATTGGCCTGAAGGTCTTACCCCTGGGGCACTTTGCTTGATACCGGTTGCCAATTAGACATCGAGCCATTGATCACTACCCGCTGAACCTGACAATCTAGCCAGCTTTCTATCCACCTTACAGGCCATTCATCCAACCCGTGCTTTTTTAACTGGCTGGCAAGAATGCTGTGGGAGACCGTATCAAAAGTTGTGCTAAAGTCAAGATATATCACATCCATAGAGCCAGTTATCTCATCATAGAAGGCAATCAGGACCACCACCAAAATGGACAACTTTTAGTCAATACCTGGGCGCTTTTGAAAGTTTCCCCTTTAAATAAGCTAGTACTGCTGGTCTCAAGGGATTTAAGCCTGGGTCTCCCATATCCTGCATGAATGTCCCAACCATTGCATTATTGGCTGTTCTGGGTTGGATAGTTGGGCCAGTAAGTCTCTTTCCCTGCCCCTCTCCCCCCCTACCCCCCCCCACACACACACCACAATCCATCCTCGACCTGAGAACCTTCTCACTGAAGTTTGTCCAAACTCGGGTGACCATATTTCCCTATGCACAATATTGGACACCTGGTAACATTACTCATATTCAACAGCAATCAGAACTATGCAATACAAATGTCCAAACTAACATCAAGTTGACTGAGCCCCTGTTAAAAAGAAATACTGCATACACCTCTACCCTGACATAACGCTGTTCTCAGGAGCCAAAAAAAATCTTACTGCATTATAGGTGAAACCACGTCATACTGAACTTGCTTTGATCCACCAGAATGTGCAGCCCTACCCCCCCGAGCACTGCTTTACTGTGTATATCCAAATTCGTGTTATATCGGGTCACGTTATATTGGGGTAGAGGTGTAGTTGGATTCTTTTAATTTACCTTCTTACTTCTTATCTTCAAGGCGTTTGGGTTCACACAGGGAGAAGTATCACACACACCTCTCTCACAAGGGGTGTGACTGACTGACCTGACCAGACCTTCCCTGCCTGGCGTTCTCCACCCTCTGTCTGGCTGGGCCCCCGGGATGGCCTTGCCTCTCCTAGTACCTGATACCGCTTCTTCCTGAAGCAACACATGGGAGAGGGCACGTAAAGTCACACACACCCCCTCCCCAATTTCTACTGGGGTTCATACCAGAATGTGGCTAGCAGCAGCCTTTCAGCACTGTGTGGGAGGGAAGGGAAGGGAGCTGCTTCCAGCCAGAGGGGGAGGAGTGTGGGGAGGGGGGAGAGGAGGGATGACCTGGTCTGTGTCTTTGCAGACCTCTTCTCTTCTCTCCCCGCCACCCCCCGCTCCCCTGTGTCTGGAAGCTGCTTGTTCTTTCCTGCCCACATAGTGTCCTAAGGCAGCTACCACCCTCAAGCTGCTGCTGGCCACTGACATAAACTAGCTGCCTCATCTCACCTGGCTACAGCATGGGCAGGAAGGGGTTAAGCCCTAAGAATGCTTTGTGCCAGGGCCCAGGGAACCTGACTGCAGGGGCTTCAGCAGGGGAGGGTGCCTAGGGGATGGAGCAGCCCCCACTCCCTAGGGGCAGGACCCGGGGGGTAGGTGAGGGGTGAAGAGGTTGCTAAGCCTCTGCCTAGGGAGCTGCTGTGGAGCCTGCAGGTTTGGACCATGAACAGGCTGGAAATTGCTTCCCCCCCGACACTCCAGAGCTTAACTGAGGGGCAGAGGCTTCCCCACGCCAGCGCTGTGCAGGGCTTTGGCACATGCAAGGCTCAGCTCCTCCCAGCCAGCACCCGGGGCCAGAGTGTCTTGGGCTTTCCTGGGGCACCAACCCAGCCAGAGGCAATGGGGGAAGGAAGGAAGGAGCTGCCGGCCAGCCTGTGGTGCACTGAGTGCTCCGACCAGGGGCTGGTTCTCCACACAGCACTGAGGGCAGGATGCGCCCTGCTGGGGAGTAAGGGGGCAGGATATGGAAGAGCAGTGGGGCTGGGGGTGGTGACGGGACAAAGCAGGGAGAGGACAGCAAGAGAGGGAGCACAGAAAGGTGGGCAGCAGAGGTGACATGTAATCGGACACCAGCTGGTGCCTGCCCACACTCACCAGCCACTACAGCACGCAGCCCATGCTGGCTGGGAACAGGGACGGGGCCCACACAGCAAGGGCTGAGCTGATGGACCAGCATAGGGAGTGATGAGACCCAGGCACTGCAGCTTTGCCCCACCACCAGCCTTGCACACCCACCCCCGTCATCAGCCATTGGGCGGGCAGCTGGCGAGCAGGGATCCAGCCAGCAGCAGGACCCGCAAGTATTGATGGGGGGGCGGGGAAGACAGAAAATAAGAGACAATTTGCCTATTTTTAAGAAAAAGTTGGGACATCTGCTGGAGGGCTTAAATACAGGACTGTCCTGTCTGGTCACCCTAGTCAAAACCAACCCCTTCCAGGAAGAGGTTTTGACAATGAAAAACACTGTCAAAATATTTCCAGCCAGCTCCACTGGTCTTGCAATGCTTGGAAGCAAAGCTTGTTGCTGACTGAATATGTCACTTTGAGTTATTACTGCAAAAACACATACAGACCTGCCTATACTAGGCTTTTAAATAGCCTTGATCAAATCTGCATAAGTACCGGAATTGGAAAACCAGCTCCTTGTTTTTATGTGGCAGCTATGAAATAGCCTCTCCCCCACACCGAGCAGCTCCCCCTTTGACCCCACTGCAGATTCAGCTTGTTACTCCTTCCTTAAGACCTGCAGTTCCTCCAAATCCCCCCTCCCTTTGTCTCTTTGCCTCCCAGCTCTCTGTGCCCCATTTCTGCCCCCAAATCTCTCCCTGCCTAGAAGATCTGGTCAATATTTTTAATTTGAATAACGTAACATGGCTTTTTCACAAGAATCTTTCAAACAGATTCTAGTTTTTCCACTGAAATAAAGCCTGTGTTTTGAGTGTTGGTTGTTGTCGTCTCTACCCTCCCTTTTCATTGGCCACTGAAAGGAATAGAATTTTTTTTCTTATCGTTTTTCTCCCCCACCACCTTGGTACTCTAATAGTTCCAACTTTGTCTTTTCCAAAGCTGAACAAAGAATCTTTGGAAAGTTAGTTTAATTCTTAGGTACATTTGGAAGAGTTAGGGTAGCAAAGTGCAAGTGGAAAAAAAAACAACCTCTAGGCTGAACATTATTCGCTTTATTGCATTCAGTGGCAGAAAAAAAAAACCCACAACAATTTATGTTTTAAAAAAAATAAATTTGACAAAAGATGGTTTCAAAATAGAAACCAACTTGCAACTTTTCACAAGAATTCCCGTCTACCTTCCCATTTTATGGCCAGTTCTATCCATCTATTGTAGGTGCTTATACATATTACCACACCCCTGTGATGGAAGGAAGTTAACTTTGCCCCCGAGAGACGAAGTGATCTGCCCAAGGCCACAGAAGTAGGCAGGATATCTGAGGTCACAGACTAGCACGCTAACCATTGGCCCCATCCTCCTTTCACAAGCCAGCTGTCACTGGCATGCACACACTATGCAGAAGGGCTGGGCCAGGGAAGAGAGCCAGAGTCTCAACTTCCTGCCAGGAAATGCAGAGGCCTCTAGTTCAGATGTGGGAAAACTACAGCCCACGGGCTGGATCCAGTCTGTCAGGGCTTTGGATCCGGCCCACGAGATTGCCACCCCCGTGGCACCGCTAGCCCCGCGCCACTCCCAGAAGCAGACGGCATTAAGTCCCTGCAGCCCCTGGGGAAGCAGAGGGTTCCATGTGCTACCCGCGCCTCCAGACACCACTCCCTGCAGCTCCCATTGGCCAGGAACGGGGAACCACGGCTAATGGAAGCTTTGTGGGGGGAGGGGCGGCGGGGAGGTACCCGCAGGCGAGAGCAGCACGTCGAGCCTTCTGCTCCCCCAGGGACGTGATGCTGACCACTTCTGGGAGCAGTGTGGGCCAGCGCAGGCAGGCAGCCTGCCTGAGCCCTGCTGCGTGCTGCTGCCACCCCAGAGCCACTCCAGATAAGTGGCACCGGGCCAGAGCCTGCACCCCGCACTCCAAGTCCTTGCCCCGAGTCCCCTGCCACACACCCCTGCACCCTAACCCCCTGCCCTGAGCCCCTGCTGCACCTTGCACCCCGCCTGCCCCCCATTCCCCTGCCCTGAGCCCCTGCTGCACCTCGCACCCCTCCTGCCCCCCATTCCCCTGCCCTGAGCCCCTGCTGCACCTCGCACCCCTCCTGCCCCCCATTCCCCTGCCCTGAGCCCCTGCTGCACCTCGCACCCCTCCTGCCCCGAGCCCCTGCTGCACCTCGCACCCCTCCTGCCCCCCATTCCCCTGCCCTGAGACCCCTGCTGCCCTTCACATCCCCTCCTGCACCTCATCCCCCTTCCCTGAGTCCCCTTGTATACCCCACACTCCTCCTCCGCCCCAACCCCTTGCCCTGAGCCCCTTCCTGCACACCACACCCCCTCCCACTCCCCAACCCCCTACCCCAGGCCTACAGTCATGCCCGTGCGCAATTTCCCCACCCAGATGTGGCTCTCGGGCCAAAAAGTGTGCCCACCCCAGCTCTAGTAGGAGCCAGGAGGGAAAGCTATTAGATTAAACTAACTCTGCTTCACTACTAAGATAAGCTACAGGTGTAGAGTCTCTAGCCAAAAACCACTGGCCTCTGGTGTAACCACAGGGGACTCTGCACTCCTTGCACAACTACATGGCAGTGTCAGAACTACGCCTGGTCAAAGCTCAATTTCTGCCTCGGAATCCCAGCAGCCAGCCAGGTGTGCTGCAAGGGAGCCGAGCAAGTTTGTCCATGACACACTCCTGGGGAAGGTTTTGGTTCTGACAAGTTGGCATTTCCCACTGAAAACTTTGACCAATTCTAATCAGGTCTGGCTGGATCTCGCACCCTGAGAGAAAAGAAAGTGAGATATGACAGGAAGCAAGACACCTCTACAAGAAAGGGCAGGTATGTCTCCTCAGCGCCAGGAGGGGCTGTGCTGTCAGGGTGGCACTTATGTAAAATCCCCCCGAGGGTCACCATGCCACCAACTGCCCTGCTGTAGGCAAGGCACTGGCAGCAGCCGGCCACTCCCACACTGTCAGTTTCACCTGCTGCGTGTATAGTTAAAGGCTAATAATATCTGGGGCCAGAGGGGCTTCAGGGTAAGTGAAAAGGAGGCCTACAGATCCGAGTGACTGAACATTTTAGATTGAAATTTTCCAAAGTCACACATGGACAGAGGCCAGTCCTGGAAAGATTCAGCTCCACAAGTAGAAGTGACTAAGGACACAGGTTTATAGGCTAAATGCTTAGGCTGCTTTAACTATAGCTGTCAATAGACCTCTAGCTATAATAAATTTCTTGTCTTGTCTCCCCACCTATAAAATGGTGATGAGAACTTACCTGCCCACTAGGTAACTTTAATTAGTTAACATTGGCAAGCATGCTGAAAATGAAGCATGCCCTAAAAATGATGAGGGCACTTGATGAAATTAAAACGTTAGTAGGTTTAAAATGGATTTTTCTATAGCACAGAAATAGCAGCCCACTGTGGGACAAATAACCTTTTTTAAAAAAAAAAATATTACAAAGAGTTAGACACTTGCATCACTGGCCAAGAACAGCAGGCCAGTTTCCAGCTGGCATCACTCCACTGACATCAAAGGATAATTTGGCCCAGGAGAGTGATAATGTTAGATATGCTCTCAGGAAACCTGTGTCAAGGGCTGAGGTGAAATCAGGAAGAAGTTTATTCCATGGCATTGTGTTTCAGCTTCTTCTTAAGAATGGTTTTATACATGCCTCTTAAGCAGCAGGCATTGGGCACAGTAAGAGGTAGGCCAGCACACTAGATATGCCAACGGTGGGCCGGAGTGAGACTCTTCCCAGGCACTTGTGTTCCTTCACCTAACACTTCCTGGCTCCTGACTCTCCCCAAGCATTCTGTATGCAATGGGGACACACAAAAAGCAAAGGCTAAGGGTCAAGCTTATCCATGCAGTATCTTCAGTGAAATCTCACACATTAGGCTCCTATATCCATATTCAGGACCTGTAACGGGGGCCACTCACCTCTCATGAGCACCTCCTGTCGGCTGGGTGCACAGCTGCACTCTCTCTGCTCTTGGTGCCCTGTCAGCTGGTGCCCTTGTCAGGGACTCGGCCTTCCAGCTTAGTCACACAGTCAAACGCATGAACAAACCAACCCATACTAAAAGGCCTAACAGGGCCTGTCCCTGTGCCCTTGGACATGTCTGTGGTTCTGTCTCCAGGCTCAGTCCTCAGCTCTTTCTGGGATAGCTTTAAATCCATCCCCGCCCTGGTGTAGAGCAGTGCTCCCAGGGCTTCCTCCATGGAGGCTGTTTAAGTTTGCCCTTCACTTGGATCTCTAAATGAGCTTTATCCCCTTCTCAAGACTTAGGCCACCCTATCAGTAGCCAGGGGGGACATGACCCTGGCCCACACACTGTTCTGGCTCCTGACCCAGGAACCCTACAAAGAGCAGCCACATGCTGCTGCTTATAATAGTTACCACTGCTATTCCCTGGGCCACTTCCCACATAGCCCCTTCCACTTCACCCTTATCTCAGGGTTCTCTGTTTGTTTCCCGCTTGAGCAGGGTCTCTCCCAGGTCTAGTTACCTAGGGAGTCTCACAGACTTCCCTCCTCCCTCACCCTTCTGGCCCCAGCTAACAACTAAGTAGCCATGGCCCTTCAGCTCCTTTTATCTGAGCCTGCTGAGCTCTAATTGGCTGCTTCCCTGCAGCTTTTCTAGGCAAGCCTGGAGGACCCACCTTCACTGCTCCTTTTCTGGATGAGGCTGTGGTAGGATCATGAGGCCTCCAGCTGGAGACCTCAAAGGGTCTGATACACCCCATCAGAGACCCCTATTCAGCAAAGCATTTAAGCACGTCTAAAGTTAAGCAAGTGCTTAAGTGCTTCCCTGAATAGCAAGGAGTGCTGAGTCAGTAATAACCTATTCTTCTGAAGTGCTGAGCACTCACTGTCTGAAAAATCAGACTCCTCCAAGGTGGGGACCAGAAATGATCAGTCACTCTGGAAAATCTTGGCTGTAGTGTGTATCTGGCATTCTCCTACAAGATTTCCTAAATGTTTTTGTCCAATGCAAATGAAACCCTTAAGCCCTTTTGACATCTCAGGTCACATCATATTCTTATAGTAGAATGAAGACATAAATAAGCAGGAACATGTGTCACATCCAGGCAGAGAACAGAGCCTAATTCCCTTGTTTTTAAAAAAAGCATATAAATGAATGCAGTTTTATGTATATATTGATCTGTTGGAATGTCTTGATGTTGGTATTTATGGAGAAGGGTTGTGCACTGAACTATATACATCAGTATTCCACTATAATAATATCATCATTATATCATAATACCTTCTAGAGGCCCCAACTGAGATCAGAACCCCATTGTGCTAAGTACTGTAGAAACACGGTTTGAGACAGTCCCCGTGCCAAAGATCTTACTGTGATGCTGACAGAGCAGGTGCCAGCTCCTGCCAAGGTCCCCAGGTCTCAGCTGAATACTGACATATACATACTAACTCAGTCTGGATCACCTGTGTGCTTAGTATTGTTATTATGGGTATTTGAATGATCAGATTGTGTTTAGACTTTCTGGCATGGTTGTAAGTTGCTGCCCACATTAATCACACTTATAACAGCTGTATCCCATATTATAAGATAATATTTGAGTGCTTGCATTGTAAACCTCTGTCACAGAGTAAATCACCAGATAGGAGAGAGACATTAACTAGTGTGAGATGCTGGTCTCCCACAGAAGGTATTATGCCATGCCCCACAGGGAAGATCCATCAGCACCAGATGAACTATTGTGGAACATCAGAGAGGACAACAGACTTTGTTGATTGCACTTCCCTATCATGAGATGACTCATACAAGCTGATTCCTCCCATCAGTTGAGGTTGCAGCTCAGAGCACAAGAGGGGAAGGGATTAAAAAAACCTTCACAAAAAGGAACTGTACCTCTGTACTCCTTGGACTCTGGAGGGCAGTGTTTTTTAGGCATAAGCAAGAGATCCCTAGCTGTTTAGGATGGGTTAGCCCTAAAGGTCATATAGAGCTTGCTTATTATAGGAGCTTCTGTTACCCTTTGAAACTTAAGATTGTAACTCATTTGTGTATGCATGTTTATCTGCTTTAACATTGTAAATAATTCTCATTTTCTTTTCCTATTAATAACTCTTAAGATAGTTTACTATAGGATCAGCTACAAGTGTTGTCGTCAATGTGAAAGCTAAGGACCAACTGACCTGGGATAAGTGACCGGACCTTTGGGACTTGCAGTAACCTGAATACTGCTGGGAACTGTGTTGTAAGGGACCGTCTATCACAAAGGCAGGCTCGCCTGGGTGGCGAGACAGATGAGTATCCAAGGAAATTATCTGTGATTCCAAGTTAAGGTTGTTATAGTGCCTGAGGAGTTTACACCTGATAATTGGTTTGTGACATCTAAGTATAGGACTCACAGTCAAGGTGGGGTTTGTGCCACGGTTCTTAACACTCCCTGAGGTTGTTATTCATGCTCCTGAGTCACTGTGGGACAACTTGACACCTACAACCTAAATAGTCAGAGACATACAAAGTGAGAGAGGAAGCAGAGATGGGAAGTGATTTCCCAGAGGTCACTTAACAGGTCATTGACAGAGTCAGGCATAGAACCGAAGACTTCCTGACTCCCAATACAGTATCCTACCCATTGGGCTGTACTAAGCATAACTATGACAGTGATTTATCATTTGCATAGTGCACTAGGTTAGGTGCTTTGTAGAGAGACAAAGATCATGCCCCTGAAGCTGAAGGTCAAGTGCCACACTGCAAAATCAAAGTAACAATTTGTGCCTAAGAGTAGGCTGTCTTCAAGGCTATTGCTCTTGAAGACAGCAGGCATTTGTGTCACTAATTTGGGGATATTCCTAGTTCACATATTGGGGGTGTCATAAATATATATATAAAAAAAGGTCGTATAAACCCCCTCCTTGGCAGCTGTACTGAATCGCTTTACCTGTAAGGGTTAAGTAGCTCAAATCACCTAGTTGGCACCTGACCAGAAGGACCAATGAGGGAAGAAAATACTTTCAAACATGGGGTGGGAGGGTTGTTTGTTGCTCTTTTTGTTTGTTCCCTCTCTGGATGGAGGGAGAGACCAAGCAGGATAACATCTCCTGAAAATATACCTGGAATGATCCATCTAAAATTACAGAAATTGTGAGTAGTCAAGGAAATGTGTCAGATTATCTTTTGTTTTAGCTTGTGAATTTTCCCTATGCTAAAGTGGTAGTTTCATTCCTGTTTTGTAACTGTGAAGCTGAACCAGAGGGGAATCCTCTGCGTTTTAAATCTGTTTATTTACCCTGTAAAGTTACCTTCCATCCTGATTTTGCAGATGTGATTCTTTTACTTTTTCTTTATTTATAAAGTTCTTCTTTTAAGAACCTGATTGACTTTTAGTGTCCTGAAGACAAACAGTTTGGTCTGTGCTCACATTGCTAACTAATTGGTTGGTATATTATTCTCAAGCCTCCCCCGGGAAAGGGAGTGAAGAGGCTTGGGGGGATATTTTGGGGGGATAGGGATTCCAAGTGACCCTCCCCTGAATTTGTGTGTAAATCACTTGGTGATGACAGCAATACCGTCCAAGGACAAGGAAAAGAATTTGTGCCTTGGAAGTTTTTCACCTAAGCTGGTAGAATATAAATGTAGGGGGTCTTTCATGTGGGTCCCCACATCTGTACCCCAGTGTTCAGAGTCAGGGGTGGGGAACCCTGACAGGGGGTGAGATGGGTTCGATCAGAGAGACCCCCTTGGGAATCTCACCTGACATGCTGAATTTACCTCTGAGCCCATTTTCCCTGCCAGCTTGGGACTCCAGAACCCTGCCTTGTTGAGCCAGACATGCTAGCCTGCTGCAACAGAGACCCAGGTCTGGTCCATGCCCCCTAAGCTGCAGACTTTAACCAAAAACTGCTGTGGCAAGGCACCTTCTCAGTCTCCCCAGCCTCTGCTGCTTTCAGCCTTGGTGAGACAGGCTTGGGTAATGTGGTCCCCCTTGGGACACAGGGGAAGTCTGCTCCCCAAATCTCCACCAATCCTGTTTAGAGTATTTTTACTCTCTTGTGGGAGAGAGTACTGCCTCTCCTCCTGGTGAGGCTTGCTGCTCCTACACTCCTGACAGCAGGGCTTCTGCTCTCTCCCCTCCTTCCTCCTAGGGAAGGGTTTAAAAAGGTCTCAGGCAGCCCTAAGTTGGAATCAGCTGACACGAATTAAACTCAGGTAGCTCCCCCTCAGCTGATTCTAATTGCTACCTTGGTAACCCTTTCTCAGTTGAACCTGATTGACCTGTAGGGCCTTTTAACCTTCTGGGACTGATTCCTACCCCTCCCTTGCAGCTGTCTGTCCTGAGTTTATCACACTGTTCAGCAGGTCCCCTATCTCCAGCACCCAGACACCCAACGACCAATGGGATCCAAACCCCAAATAAATCCGTTTTACTCTGTATAAAGCTTATACAGGGTAAACTCATAAATTGTCCACCCTCTATAACACTGATAGAGAGAGATGCACAGCTGTTTGCTCCCCCTGGTATTAATCCCTTACTCTGGGTTAATTAATAAACAGAAGTGATTTTATTAAGTAGGATTTAAGTGATTTCAAATAATAACAGACAGAACAAAGTAAGTACCAAGCAAAATAAAACAAAATACACAAGTCTAAACCTAACACATTAAGAAGCTGAATACAGGTAATATCTCACCCTCAGAGATATTCCAATAAGCTTTTTTCACAGACTAGACTCCTTCCTAGTCGGGGCCCAATCCTTTCCCCTGGTACAATTCTTGTTAGCTCCAGCAGGCATCTTTAGTAAAAAGTCCCGCTTTTCACTTAACTGGGACCCTCCTTGTCCTGCTCCACCCCCTTTTATAGCTTTGGCACAAAGCGGGAATCCTTTGTCTCTCTGGGTTCCCACCCCTTCTTCTAAATGGAAAAGCACCAGGTTTAAGATGGATTCCAGAACCAGGTAACATGGTCACATGTCACTGTCACACTCATTAGCATATTTCCATAAAACACTATGGAGTGCAACATCACAGTGGGTACTAACTTTCTTTTCTTTTTTTAAATATAGAGATTGCAACATTCTGGAGGGTTTATTTTTTTAACTGTTACAGCTGTGGAAACTCTGATGCTTCACCCTGATTTGTGATCTAAACTGTATATCAAACATAAAATGCTGCCATCTTTTGCTTTGGTATGGTATTGGCATAACAAATACAAACTGTTTTATATAATGATGGGATCCTATTCTACTTTTCCAGACTGAGGCATTCAACCAACTTAAGAGAAAAATTGTAATTATTGGTCTTGTCTTTAGAGAGAGTTTGTATTTCTCTAAGCTTTCCTGGTGTTATAATCAATTTATTTAAACGTCTAAAATCAAAGTCACCTGATTAGTAGAATATACAAAAACCCAACCCACTTTTAGTTCACTTGGAAAAGAGATGACACCTGCTATCAGTATAACTATTTGGCTAGGGATGCGTGTTGTTCTCTTTTTAACCAAAATAATTATACCAGGAAAAGCCCTAGTGTGGAGGCAGTTATACCAGAATCAAAGTGTTTTATATTGGTATAGTTGTTCCTTTTCCTGTACAGAAATAAACCACACTTTTTCCTGATATAACTGCAGCCACACTAGGGTGTTGTGCCACTTTAACTATCCTGGAGAGAAACATATGGAGAAAGTAGTGCAAGCTTTTATGCACAGACAAGTCCTTAGAGACAACTTACATAGAACTCCACTCATCCAGAGTCTGGAGATCTGCCTCAGAAGCAAAAAATCTAAACTGATGCTGCTTTCAGTAAATTACATCGTCTGTATTGGACATAGGTAAAAATTAGAGTTGTCGATAAATCGCAGTTAACTCATGCGATTAACTAAAAAAAAATTAACTGTGATTAAAAAAATTAAGCACAATTAATTACACTGTTAAACAATAGGATACCAATTGGAAATTTATTGAATATTTTAGGATTTTTTTTACATTTTCAACACAGAATACAAAGTAGCTTTGGAGTCCATTGTATTAAAAATGCAAAATGTATGTGTCACTGTGGGATTGTTTGGAACTTCTCTAGGTGGGAGACATGATCAGTAAATCTCTGGGAAGTGTTAGAACTTCAAAGGAGTATTTATTTCAAACAGTGCGCCAGACAAATTTTTGGGACAAAGTGGGTTTCCTAGTAAATACCTGTGGAAAAGCTAGCACTGCTGCAAGCACTGGTCTTTGTGCCCAAGGGAGTGTAATGCAATTGCTTGACAGAGGTGCCAGAGGTGGTTCCCAACTCTCTGGCACAGCTGCAGAGGGCCTCAAATGCATAACAGGATTCTTCTCTTCAATTAAAAAGTGGTGGCAAGTCTCAGAGTCTGGGCCAATTGACTCAGGCTGCTGTGGCTCATGCTACGGGGCTAAAAACTGCAGAGTAGATGTTTGGGCTCAGGCTGGACACCATCTGAGACCCACCCCTTCCAGCCTGAGCCCAAACTTCTCACTGCAATTTCTAGCCCTGCAGCATGGGTCCGAATCAGCTGGTGCAGGCCAGCCACAGCTGTGCCATTGCCATGGGTCTTTTATTGTAGTGTAGACATACCCACAGAGACCCCTGAAATAGGTAGCAAAGGGCCTGCATTCATAGCAGCCTTTTTTTAAAAAAAAAAACAACCACCAGAATTCAACTGTTAATGTGACAAAAGAAAACAATGATGAAATTTGCAGTGGTCACCACTGAAAACATGGAGCCAGATGCTCACTGTCATAAATTAGTGTAGCTACACTGAATGGGGTTACACCTGTTACATTAGCTGGGAATTGGAACCATGAAAATTACTGTGTTCAGATACAATTATTGTTGCTTTTTTGTTCCTTTTTTATCCAAGCAGCTTGTCAAAGTTTGGGGCCCTAGCAATATTTCAGACAGGAGTCGAAATTGTTTATGGAGTTTGGTATTTTCTTTTATTCAGTCTTGTTTATTTACCAGGAATGTATAAAATCCTGCTTCTCTAAATACAGAAGGAAGAAACAAGAAACAAAAGGAATTTTTTTTTTTTAACTTACAGGTCTGGATTTCGTTTCAGACAGTATCCCTGAGCCAGAACTTCTCTCTAGGTTTATATCAGGGTCATACTATGCTCACAGGCTTCTGCTTGGATTTCTTCACGCTGATCTCTCTCTCTCTGTGGTTGTGTGTTCTCCTTTGCCCTCCTACAGACATCCTTACCTGAAACAATAATTTAGCAAAAACTCCTCCACCCACAAAGTCCAAAAGTCCTGGGGAGGTTCGCATAATCATTTTGTCTTAGATGGAGGATTTTGATCAACTTATCCTCAGAGTTATGTTAACTGACAGCAGTATTCACACCTACCAATCTCAATGAGGTTTTAACTCAACCCTAACATGGTTTCAGTCGCATCACAACACTGCTGGTTATGTCATTTCCTCTCCTGCAATGCACTGACAGGGCCAGAGTCTCAGCTGGTGTAAACTGAGCTATGCTGATTTACACCAGCTGAGACTCGGACCCCAATGACTACAATGGAGCTACACCAATTTACACCAAGGATCTGACCCAGAATTTGGAATATTGAAAAATACAGATAAATGCTCTGCTGCTGTAAATGGACATGACTTAAATGGAATTTTGTCCATTACCAGCAGCAAATTTGGCCCACTGTGTTAACTCTCAAGCTTTTAATGGCAACAAAGGTACTGTAAATTTTTGATTTTCTGTGCAAGAAGGAAGCAGATAGTACTTACAACATCAACTCCTTGGGGCAGGGACCATCTTTCTGTGGCATGTTTGTATAGTGGCTACCACAATAGGGTTCTGGTCCATGAGTGGGGCTCTTGGCACTATTGTAATAAATAAATAGTAATAAAAAAATAACCAGTGGTGTAAAGGTGTAAGAAGAATAATTGTTTATTTAGTCTCTTTTCTACTGTCATTATTGCCATTAACATAAGCAGAAACATGATGGGCCAAATCCTTAGCTGGAGTAAATAGACTTAACACCATGTAAGTTGATGAGCCAGATTCTCAGATGGTGTAAATCACCGTAGCTCCACTGAAGTCAATGGGACTAAATCTTTCAGCAACCTCTTCCCTCAGTGTGTAAGTGCTGACACATCTTGTCATCAGGTATAGAAAATAATTATACTCAAAATAATTGGCATTTGGACTGAACTAACATATTATTACTTCCCTTAGTAGGAAAGAGAGAGGAAAATAACACATTAATTAATTAAATTCCAGCTAAAGGATAAGGCTGTCATTAGGGACTGTGGCTGGCTGAATGCAGCTGATTCCAGCAACGCGACTAAATTTGGTGGATTACTACTGTAATAAGCCTAAGGATTCATACTAGCACAGCACTTGTGACATTACTGGCAGAAGATTAAGTGAGATAAGCTATTTAAATGTCACTGAAACTTTGTAGCGGTCTTACTAAACTTTCCAGAAGTAGCATACCTTAGCTGACTCATTCCTGCCCAGATGTTGTACTCCAGGCCAAGTGAAGAAGAGTCAACCTGGCTTTTGTAAAGGGAAATCATGCCTCATCAATCTATCAGAATTTTTGAGGGGGTCAATAAACACGTGCACAATGTGATCTGGTGGATATAATATACTTGGACTTTCAGAAAGCCTTTGACAAGGTCATGGGATAGGAGGGAAGGTCCTCTCATGGATCAGTAACTAGTTCAAAGACAGAAAACAGAAGGTCAGAATAAATGTTCAGTTTTCAGAATGGAAAAAGATAAATAGGGTGGTTCCTGCAGGGCGGGGTCACCCAGAAGGGGGGCAAGAGGAGCAATTTGCCCCAGGCCCTGCAGGGGACCCCAGAAGAGTTTTTCGGGGCCCCTGGAGCAGGGTCCTTCACTCGATTCGGGGGCCCCGGAAAACTTTCGCGGGCCCCGGGCCCCTGGAGCTTCTTCCACTCCGGGTTGTCGTCAGCAGTTCGGCAAGGGGGGGTCCTTCTGCTCCGGGACCTGCCACCGATGTGCCCCGAAGACTCGCGGCCAGGGGGTCCTTCTGGCACTTCGGCAGCGGGTCCCAGGGCGGGTCTTCGATGGCAATTCAGCAGCAGGAGCCCCCCGCTGCCAAAGACCCCAGGCCCCCCGAATCCTCTGGGCGGCCCTGCTGCAAGGGTCTGTACTGAGACCAGGGTAGTTCAACATATTCATAAATGGTCTGGAAAAAAGTGTAGACAGTGAGGTGGTAAAGTTTGCAGATGATACAAAATTACCAAAGCAGACTGCGAAGAGTAACACTGGGATCTCACAAAGCTGGGTGACAAAATGGAAATTAAATGTTGATAAATGCAAAACAACACATATTGGAAAACCTAATCCCAATTATACATACAAAATAATGAAGTCTAAATTAGCTATTATGACTCACCAAAGAGCTCCTGGAGAATCACTGTGGATAGTTCTCTGAAAACATTGGCTCAATGTACAGTGGCAGTCAAAAAAGCTAACAATGTATTAGGAAAGGGATAGATAACACAGTAAATATCATGTCACTTTATAAATCTATGGTACACCCTCACCTTGAAACTGCATGCAGTTCTGGTCACTCCATCTCAAAAAAGATATATTAGAAATGGAAACGGTGCAGAGAAGGGCAACAAAAATGATTAAGGTGCAGTGTTTTTGATTCCGTTTCTCCCCATTGCTCTGACATCCATACCGCATCACATCAAGTCCAAATCATTAGAGCAGTGGTCCCCAACCTTTCTGTGGCCAGTATCACATTCATGTTTTCAGAAGAGTGTGGTGGGCGCCAACAATTTTTCAAGGCTTATTTTGTATTTGTACATTAAATAATACAAAAAAATCATATTTAATATTACATAATATATGAATCCATAAGATAAAAAGGGTAATTTTACGTGTAAAAGATATTAATTAAATTATTCAGCAATTACTCTTTCACCTTATCATGTGAATTTGCTCTTTTTTTATCTACCTGTAAGAAAAATTAAGGAGTTTTTACAAAATAAATATCATAAACAGTTTTCATCCTTTTTATTTTAAAAAAGTAAAACATTGTTGAACTGCTGGTCCAAATATATTTATTATTCTTACTTTAACATAGAATAAAGCCTGCAGCCCCAGAGTTCTCTGTTCCCGGCAGACGTGGGGCCATAGTTTCTCTCCGGCTTAAGCCATGGCCCTGCGCCTGCCGGGGACCAAGAATGCAGGCGCCCACAGCCTGCAGCCCCGGAGAAGCTGGAGAGAAGCCACGGCCCCGCGCCTACCAGGGACAGAGAACACCGGCGCCCGCAGCCTCCAGGCCCCAGACTTCTCTGTCCCCGGCAGGCACAGGGCCCTGACTTCTCTCCCCTGCTGGGCACTAGGCAGGTGCATATAAATGCCCTGGCAGGCGCCGCTGTTGGGGACCACTGCATTAGAGGAATGCCTCTGCTTGCACTGACCAGAGGTGCATTTGGATTCTGATGCGAGTTCTGCAGCCTGACAGGCAGGGGTGGCTCTAAACATTTCGCCGCCCCAAGCACAGCGGCATGCCACGGGGGGCACTCTGCCAGTCGCCGGTCCCACAGTTCCGATGGACCTCCCGCAGGTGTGCCTGCGGAGGGTCCGCTGGTCCCATGGCTTCAGTGCAGCCTGCGGGAGGTCCACCGGAGCCGCGGGACACTGCCCTCCCGGCAACCGGCAGAGTGCCCCCCGCAGCATGCCACCCCAAGCACACGATTGGCGTGCTGGGGCCTGGAGCTGCCCCTGCTGACAGGAATCAGGTGTTGTCCCTAGGGTACATAGAATTCTTTGCAGACAAACTAGTCTAACATGCATCTTGTTAACTGGAACTGGAGCACCGAAACAAAGGAAAAAAGTGCCTCATTTTTCAGCTTTATGGCTGAGAGAACTATAAGTGAAGATTATAATACCTGGACACCGATGGCCTTAAACCAGCTGCCTCAGGAATCTGCGACGAACTTTGCTGAAACTATGTTCCTCATCTTAACCACGGAGCTAAGACTTTTTACACATCTGCCCACCTTTATTCGAATGACACTCCTTCTCATTTGACAGCTCAGGCATTGTAGTTTCATCCAGAATGATTTACAAACTTGGAACCTAATCCTGTAAACCCTTAATCATTTGATCAATCCTGTTGAAGACAATGGGACTATTTGCATGACTATGGATCACTTTTGTGGACTGGTAAGAGTTTCAGCAATCTGTTCCTATAAAACAGTGGTTCCCAAACTTTAACAACTCGCGAATCCCTTTCACTAAAATGTCAGGTCTCATGAACCACCTCCTAAAAATGAATATTTCCATGGATTTTCTCCTTACCTCAGCATAAATTAAAAGCATTGATCTTGGACATATAAAATTTTTATGACATGCTTATTACACACTATTTATTAATTATTATTTATCATTACAGTATTTTTATTACATTATGAAAATGGCAACACTCTTCAAAGATCTCACTTCTGTAGCTTGTATCACTTTTGATTCAGCCTGTTATAAGACAAGGCTCCTATCAGAGGTGCCGGTAGAAAAAAGAGATGAAGGGGCAAAGCCCCCACACACCCTGGGGCCTGGGGGCACTGCCAGAAAAGTGGGGGGGTTCACGGGGGCCACTGGAAAAAAAAGGGCAGGGACCCATGGGGAGACGCGTTGATGTGGGGGCAGCATGTGATCCTCATCACCCCCACATACTGGCGCCTCTGCTCCTATGTTTTATCAAGGAGTATCTGATGTGAAATAGCATGAAGGTATTTAAGAAGCCAACTCAAAGAGTTCCTCCTACACAAGTATTCAGGTCTTGAGCAGTCCAGATAAACAATGCATATTACAACAAAGCTTAAACTTGTTCTTCATAATAATTTAAAAACAGTAGCAACCTATTTAATTTTAAAACAGCAAAAAATATCCACCTCCCTTTCTATTCCGTAAAAGGAGTTTTGAAGTTGAAATCTCCTCAGCGTGACAGAGATGTTTGCTTTGATTTGCTTAGCTCTTGGAAGTCCCCAAAGCTCCAGGCTCCCGGCCCATGCTGCCCAGGGTCCCTATGGACAGTTCTGTCTGCTATTAGGGAATTTTTTCCCGAGAACCCCCGTAACATTTGATGAACCCCCAGGGGTTCACGAATCCCAGTTTGGGAACCACTGCTATAAAGGAAGTTGACTCCCCCCATTGAAATGCAATGTTTGGGTATAATACCATAAAGCAGTTTAGGATACAGTTCTACTTAAAAATGGTCTTTTAATAAGTCCTACATATGTTGAAATGGCTCCTCACCCAACTCCCATATTCCATGTAAACAGACTGAATACTACATATGGGGGGGAAGTGAGTAGTTAAGCATGTTGATGTTTTATATACAAAAGGGGGCATCAGAGGGGAGGGGGAGAGCAAACTGGGGGTGGGATGGGGAGAAGTCACATGGGAAGGTCACGTGCCCCACCTTGTGTCTATGTCATGAGTGCAGTATCCACAATAAATGATTTCTGCTTGCACCACTGCCCTGCTGCCACACATTAGATGTTTCATAGTGCACTTTGATCCTATTCCTACCCCACTTTGGATCAGGAGTATATCAGATTGCACAAGGATACTTTCAGTGCGTAGCAGCAGGGTCCACATAGATACTTAATGTGAGGCAGGCTAGTGTGGGGTCGATTTATACCAACCTGGCTGAGAACTAAGTGTTCATACAGACAAGCCCAAAGTCAATGAAACACTTTTGTAAGTCCTGTGTTGTTATTAGCTATAGATGTGAGGGAGGAATTGGACTGAATTGCCTGTTGTGTTCTTCACTGTTGTTACATTCATGACAAAAGGAAGCAATAAAAATTGTGGAAAAGTTGTTGGTACTTAAGAATTATGCGGCTTGTCTACACCAGTGGTTCTCAACCAGGGGTATGTATACCCCCGGGGGCATGCAGAGGTCTTCCAGGGGGTACACCAACTCATCTAGATACTTGCCTAGCTTTACAACAAGCTGCATAAAAAGCACAAGCAAAGTCAGTACAAACTAAAGTTGTATATAGACAAGGACTTGTTTATACTGTTCTACATACTATTCACTGAAATGTAAGTACAATATTTATATTCCAATTGACTTATTTTGTAATTTATATGATAAAAATGAAAAAGTGAGCAATTTTTCAGCAATAGTGTGCTGTGACACTTTATATTTTTATGTTTGATTTTGTAAGCAAATAGTTTTTAAGTGAGTTGAAACTTGGGGGGCACGGAAGACAAATCAGATTCCAGAAAGGGATATAGTAGTCTGGAAAGGTTGAGAGCCATTGGTCTACGCTACAAATGCTACACATAAGGGCACTCTGCACCAAAAAAATAATAATTCTGTACCAAAAAAATAAAAATTCTGTCCACAATTTTCTAAAATTCTGCAAATTTTGTCAAATAAATTTGGAGACTCCAGCATGGCATTGGGGAGCACAGGCTACGGGCTGCATAGAGGTGGGAGATCACTCTGCAGCTCCCTCTGGGACACAGACTCAGCGGTGAGGCCGCACCCAATCCTGACACATTGCAAGGATTGGGCCTGCCCCAGAAACACCCAAAGGTCTGCCCCTTTGTGCCAGGTACACCAGGTGTGAGCAGGCAAGTTTAGTCCGGCAGGATCCAAGTGTGAAGAGACTCAGTGTGAGGGGATCCAGGTGTGGGTTGAGAGGGTTCTGTGTGGGGCAATCTGGGTGCAGGCAGCTCAGTGGGGGACCCACTTGCAGGGGGTATCTGGATGTACAGGGGTTTGTTGGGGTGTTCTTGGTGCAACGGTAATGGGACTCTGCAGGGGTGTGTGTCCAGATGAAGGTTGTTGGAACTCAGTGGGGGACAGGGGTCTGGGTGTGTGTTGGGGGATAGAGCTCGGCGGGGGGGGGGGCCAGGTGACTCGTTGGGGTGGTCCAGGTGCAGGAGTAGTGGGGCTCTGCAGGGGAGGGCCTGGTGTTGACTGAAAGAGGAGCAGAAATTAAAAGTGCTTCAGATCTTTTGGTCTCAGGTTCCTCTCCTACCCGTATCTGTCACCGGGGGCTTGTATCTCCACATAAAATTCAAACAAACAAAGCTACAACCAAGTTTTATTAAAGGGGGTGGTGGTGGCAAGGACTCCCTGAACAAACAAGGTTAAAACAGAGGGCAACCAGGCAGATAATAAAACGAGGCAGGCTGTAACAATCAGGGAACTACGTATACAGACAAGTAGTGATCACAATACCACATCTAGCAGTTTGGCTTCCTGATGTCTCCTTCTCCTTAGGGTGGCACAGCACCACAGGACTACTGGATCTCTTAGATGGAAGCAGGATCTTGAGACAGGATCAGACGAGCGTTCCTTCAGGTAAGCTGTTAAATCCCTCCCGTTCCCCAATACCTGCGACGTCATGCATGCAGTAAGTGAACTCCATAGAAGATGGATCAGATGCATGTAAGTAAGTATATCCCCTTCTCCAAGTAACCCTTGTGGGGTGAATGGCTTACCCTTAATTACCTGTTCTGTACTCTACCACTCAGATGGGCAGCCCCGATCGGATCTAAACACTGTCTTATATAGACTCTTGATCACTAGGCAGATCAGATGATTGACAGCCACTGTCTTTTCCTGCCTAAACAGGAAAAAGGCGCCAAACTAGAATAAGGAGGGAACAAGAAGGGCTCACAAAAATGGATGCCTAGTTGTCCTTTAGAGGATCCAAAATGGCCTTAGGATTTTTCCCTCTACAATCCCCTCCTTGGTGACGATGAAATGTAACTATTTACGTAATCAGAAGTTGCTACATCCTTAAGGCATATTGGTGTATCTAAACTTATGCTCAATCTTACTTAACTTTTCCTTGGTCCAGGTACACAACCATATATACGAGATAAAAAAAATTAACTGCGCCCCCAATATAATAGAAAATGGACGTGCAAAGAAATGCCAATTCTCAGACGTACCATAGAAAAAGGAATTCCAGCAGTGAGCCACCCCTGCTGTCTTGAGCTCCCTATTTAAAACCGCACCAATTTGATTGGTGGAGTGATGGACAGTTAGCATGGTGACCTGCCTTGTTTTCACGTTATTAATTTGTTGCGCCAAATCAGGGTGGTTAGCAAGATCTTTCAGCAATGAAGCACTGATACCCAGACTTATAGGTTCTAAATGTTTATATAAGTGATACGCAACCCTTATGGTACGGGACATCAACTTCTCCGATTTAAACATAATGTCACACCCTCCAATGGTTAACACAAAACATAAACACAGATTAGGTTGCACAGGATTTGATACATTATAATAATAATTAACAATAAAATATTTACATATACTACTTATACATTTGCAATGATCATTGACAACTACCACCTGTGAACAAGCCCTCGGTTGTGGATGCAACTCATAGTGACATCTGCCTTCCTTCGGGCTTAAACAAATGTGTGTACCTGGTGTTACTTCAGCCCGGCAATTGTATCCTATTGATTGCCTCCATAGACAAGAACTTACATCTATGGCATAATTCTTTATATCTACAGGGGTTACCCATTTAGGAATATCAGTAGGTAACATAACCGAATCTGGAGCTATTATTCCCAGGGCAAGTAAAGGGTACACCCAGAGGACAGTGGCATTAGTTATAGTCAGGACTCTAGCAGTTATTTGCTGAGTACCGGGAAGAAAATAAAAATCAATAAGTTCCCACCTGGCAGAATACTGTTTCTCAAAAGGGGAGGCACTCTCCATCATCTTATTTTTAATTTCTATTGGGAGAATTCCTTGGAGCCCAGACCTTAACATGTTGCTCGCAATTGACTGTAACCATAGTTGTGCTTGAACACACGCATGTGACCAGGCAGAAGAGCTTTCTAATACCTCAAATGCCTTTCCCACCTGATGCCAGTCTTCCAATTGTTTAGCATACCATGACTAAATTACATCAATGATATTATATGACAAATCTATCACTCTATCAAGGGCAGATGTTAATGCTTGATTGGGTCATAAGATAGCATCTCTCAATGTCCCCATTTTTGTTGTTAAAGACCCTACTCCAAAGGTGCTTACAACACCTAAACCTGCACCCGCACCTCCCAGAATCTGGGCAGTAAGGTCCCTTTTTACCCTGTTGTACCTTGGGTTAACACTCAGGAGCCAAGATTCCCAGCCTGAGACACATGGCACCACAAATGGGGTGCAGTTAGACATGACGCCAGAAATTAGAGATTGCACATCCACAACCACTCTTTTAATGGAGTATACTGGGTTAGATCTGACCTCTCATTTAAGATTCTGATTGATGACCAGAGGTTCCACATGATGAATATATGGAGGTGGTACTATAGTTACCTCAATGGTTTAAAGTAACCCAAAAGGACCCACCAATGACCAGATTCCAGAATTCTTAAATGTTATGTTGGTTTCAAGCACACTGGTACACTCAAGCACGAAAATCACTCCTGGCTCTTCACTAAACACAAACTGTTTTTAACACTAGAGGAACTACAAACTTGGGACGGGTTGCTGATACAATCCACAAAACTCCAAAAGTCTGTACAGCGGTATGTAGCTTAATGTACATTGATGATTGATGAAACTGAGCACAAATAGACAATTTGAATAGGGACAACCTCTCTCTTATGAAAGGTTCAATATTGGAGATTAGACACATACACCATTGATAATAACTAGAAGTAACTGGCCCCCCAAAGCATTGCTGTGCTGATAGGGTAATATTCCAAGTACAGCTATTCCAGAGTAATAGGACTTGTCCCAAATGGACCAGTTTCACTACTTTCTATATTACAAGAAATCGGTTTTGTACCTGTGACTTTGCCTACAATATTTTCAGTTTCCATGATCCAAATTAGGTCACACTGACATTCATCCTGAACAGTATAAATCATTACAGGGACTGTTTTATTAGCACCCTTTATTCTATGAGTAGCTTCCAAGGATATTAAAAACTTTGGAGTAGCCCACCCAGTTGTCGCATTTCATGTCAGTTCAATGTTACAGAAATAATGTTCATTAGGCTGTACGTAAACAGGTGTATTTACATATATTACAAAGATAAGCATCCAGAATGTTTGATGGATGAGATTTCCATGCAGGTAAATAGAAGCGATACTTGTTAATGATTTCAGACACATGGCTCAGCTCCTTTCCGTGGTTTTAGTTGGCTAGAATGAAACCATTTTATATGTTTTTTCTTCTTATTGGGGATCTCTATTTGATATACATTAGGGCTGGCCTTATTAACAATCATAGCTGGGACTACCCATCTAGGGCTCAGAGCATGACCCTTGTCAGAGCAGTATTAATAAGAACCTTATCCCCTACATCCCATTCCATAACCTTTACATGTCCGAACTTTCTGTTCATGACCTTAATATTGGATTTCAATTGGGCAGCCACTCATTGTATGTCACTAATGTCACATAATATCTGGGACATGTAAGTATCTATTTTAAGTCTAGGTAATCCCCTGGGGGCTGTCCCCCTACCCACTAATGTTCTGGGGTTCTCATGGGTCGTCCCATCATGGCCTCAAATGAAGTAAAGCCATGAGATGCTATTATTGACCTAACAGCCATGAGTACAAGATGAAGCTTTATATCCTAGTCTTTTCCCTGGAAGGAGACGACTTTCCTTAATGCAGCTTTTAGGGTCCTGTTAGCCCTCTCGACTGAGCCAGAGCTTTCAGGGTTGCCTGAGATATGCAAATGTTGCTTTACTCCCAAAGCGTGACACAACACTTAGAATGATTTCGCCAACAAAGTGGGGACCTTGATCTGAATCAACCTCTAGAGGCAGTCCGAACCTGCACTCTTTCTTTTCCAACAAGTCTTTGATCTGCTGATCTTGCTGCTGAAGCTGCTTGATATCAAACTGGTTATTTATATCAGGATTTGATAGCTGAATCTTAGAGACAGGTAATGGAGTGTGTCTCCAAAGATGGCTCTCATTGAGCAAAGTGGCTTCCTTTGCTAAAAGGTCCACTTGATGGGTTGAACTTGGACACCTCTGTGTGATCCTTACAATGGGCTTTTACCTTGCACATGTAAGTTTGTCCTAACCTGTCGGATGCCAGATTCCAGGCATGTTGGAGGTAGTTAGCATACTTTATGGGCTTTCCATCCGACAAGCGCATTTGATTCTGAATCCATACAGGCATCCAGTCACTTAAGGCTCAGATCACCCAATTTGAGTCAGAGCAAATGCAAATATTTTCTTCTTGTTTTTCTTCATAGAAGACAGCCACAACTGCCACTATTTTGGCTGCCTGAGCCGAATATGGTTTTACTGTTCCCTGCAATGTCTTCTTTGAAGTCGGCTGTAGAGCAGCATAACCGGCGTGTATCTGGCCATCTTGATGGTAGCAACTGCCAACTACAACAGCTAATTTCATCTCCTTGATCTCCAGGAAGCTGGTCTCCACCTTAAAGCAAGACTCGACCACTAGAGTCAACAGTGGTAATGGGCATTGGTGGTCCTGACCTTCAGACAATAGTGCATATAGAAGGATGCTGGAGACACTTATGTACCTTGATGTCTTGGTTCGACAAACTTAAGGTCCAGTTAGCAAGTCGAGGGGATGACACTCGCCTTCATTAATCTTTCCTGACACCATGTATTTAATGGGGGGGGGGGGGGTGATGTTCTTAAGATGATTGAAGCTAGCCCTATTAAATATTCCCAGTGGCTGATTGCCCACACCAGCGCCAGGCCCTTTTTTTCACAGGGGCTGAATGTTCGTTCTACCTGGGTGAGGACTCTTGATCTATAGGCAACTGGGCGTGGTCCACTGCCATGGTCCTGTAAGAGTACTGCACTGATCCCATCTCCATCAGTAGACAGCTGCAAGTGAAAGGGACTCTCAGGCTTAGGGAAAGCTAAAGCCGGAGCCTTCGCTTACGCTTGCTTCAAGTTATGGAACTCTTTCTGGTGAATGACCTCCCACTTCCATTCTTGGCCTTTCTGGAGTAATTTATAAAGGGGTCTTGCGATGACAGCATAACCTTCTATAAGTTCTCAGGAGAATCCTGTGAGGCCTAAGAATGACTGTAATGTCACAATGTCTCTAGGTACTGGGAGCTTACAAACTAGTTCAACTCTCTGTCTGGTTGTTTTCCATTTGGAGATAAATGGATGCCCAAATATGTTACCATGGGCCGCATTAACTGGGCTTTTGCTGGGTTAACTAGGAAGCCAGTGGAATGGATTTTATCCAAAACTATCCCAAGAATTTGCAGATTCTCATGATTCACCGTGTCAATTAGGATATCATCCACATAACTCAATATCTGGTTCTGATCCGGCATTCCTCTCCACATTCCGGAGACGTAACAGTGACATATACTGGGGGCGATGTGTAGGTCCTGGGGAACGCAGGTTAAAGTCAACTGATGTCCCTCGAAAGTGAAGGCAAACTTGTGCTGGGATTCTTGGTGTACTGATATGCTAAAGAAGGCGTTGCACAAGTCGAGTACTGAAAAGCATTTAGCACCTGCAGTAATGGCACCCATGATGTCATCAAATTTTGCCACCACGGGGCCAAACGAGGGGTTACTCGGTTAAACTCCCTATAGTCTATGGTGAGATACCATGTCTTCTTGTCAGCCTTCATCACCAGCCAAATAGGTTAGTTGCAGGGGCTTTCCACTTCAACTAGTACCTTCTGTTGCACTGGTGCCTCAACTGTTGCTTTTAAGCTCTCTGCAGCTTCTGCAGGGTACCTATACTGTTTCAGTGGCCATAAATCAGGTCCATCTATGCGTACCTTTGCATGTATGTGTGTGCACTGCAGTTTGTTGCTTGCAAAGGTTCTGACTGAGAAATGACAAGCTCTCCAGGGGTCTTTAAAGCAGATATCCTGTGGGAGTCTGGTATGACACAGTTCTGTTCCCCCTTGCCTCCTACAATCAGCTGCCTGTTTGAAAGATCTATAACTATGCCCAGACTCTTCAGATCAATCCCTAAAATCCCCTGTCAGGCAATCTTTGGATCTCAAAGGTAGCCTGAATGGTAATTGCTGTTAACGTACTTAATATAGGCACTGTAAATAGAACAGAGCAACAGCCTGCCCTGTTCTAAATTGATCTAAATTAACTGGCACTTGAACGGGGGGGGGCGGGGGTCAGCCCCCTCACAAAAGACTCAGGGATGCTGGTGGTTGCTGGTTCCCGTGGGTCTTCCTGTGTCCAACTAACTTTTCCAGTAACTTGTTGGTTGACAACCCCTCTATGTCTTCCTTGCATTCAAACTGAAGTGGAGTTTTATTTCTAAACAGCTGTTTTGCTATTTAGCTTACAGTTTCCTTCTCTCACCTGTCCCTCAAGGATGCAAAGAGGGGAACAACCTGCCTAAGTCTGTCCATGCAACCTACCCAGCCTCACCTGCTGACACAGTGGAATCCTGTGCACCAAAGTCTGCGCACAATATTTTAAAATTCTGCAAATTTTGTCAAAACAACCCTATATAATTGAAACGGGCATGATCATTTTGGTAATTTATTTCAAAATACCTGTCAGCAAATATGTCTATAATAACAGATACAAACACACAAATTCCCCCAGGAGCAGAGAGATAAAGAAAACCCTTCAACAACCTACTCCTTGCTTCTCTGCCCCCTCCACCCTGCCAGAGAGCATCCAGGGGGGGCATGGGGGGGGTCAGATACACCCCCTTCTCCCCAAAGCCCAGCCATGCCCCCCCAGCTCGGACACTCGGTCCACCTCCCCTACCAGAGGCCAGCTGTGCCCTCCCTCCCCCGACACTCACAGACTCTACTCCCTAGAGCCCAAGGATCCAGGAGAAACAGCCTGACGCTGAGTCCCAGGCCCGCAGAGCCCCCCCCAGGGGACCCCTCCCAGCCCCTAGTGGCGGCCAAATCTCTGCAGCCCATTTCCGGGGGGGAGCGGGCGCTACCCGCACAGCAACGTCTGCAAACTCCGGCATCGCGCAGCGCCCCCGGGAGCAGCTCGGGCGTTCGGCCTTGGAAGGGAGGGGGGTAAACACCATCTGTGGCGGGTGGGGGCTGCGACCCCTGGGGATTGGCCCAGGCCGGCCCGCGCCGCTAACGCCTCTGCGCTGAGACTCGAACAGCCCCAACTCTCCGGCCCCCGGCCCAGCCCCCGCACCGCCCCCAGCGGGGAGCGCGGGACCCAATGGCACCGCGCGGGGGGGGCAGACACACCAGCCCGGCGCAAGATGGCGGCGGCCGAGGGCACCCTGTAGAGTCACGTGCTAGGCCCTGCCTCACCTGATGTCCTGGAGCCCTTCCGGGCGGCCTGTACGCGATGAGGTCACACGCAGTCCGCATTGTGACGCCAGAGGCGTAAACAGAGCGGTGCATTGTGGGAGGCGGATTGTTTCGCGCAGGAAGCAGCCTCCATCTTAGGGGCTCTCTAGTCAGAGGTTCGGCGGCGCGGCCCGGCCCGGCCCGCAGCGAGCCCCGCAGCCCTGTCTCTGTCCGCGCCCGCCTCTGCAGCGCGCCCTAGCGCCCCGCCCCGCGCCCTAGCGTCCCACCTCGCCGGCGCTGTGAGCAGAGCGCGAGGCGGCCGGCCCCTGAGGGGAGGCGGCGGCGCGGGGATGGCGCGGCAACAGCCGCGAGGAGAAAGGTAGCGGCAACGGCGGGGCCGGAGCCTCGCGCCCTGCGTGCGGGGAGCCCATACGAAAGGGTGATGAGGTGGGAGGCCGGCTGCCAGCGGTGGGGGATGCAGCGGGGGGAGGGTCGCTCCCTGCGGGGCGGAAGGTTGGGGACTGCCTTGGGGGGGGTCGAGGAGATCGCGTGCCTGCGGGTGGGGGGAGTGGCTGCGGGGGAAGGGGCGGCTGGGCGGAGGGGGGGGGAGGGTCGGCTGTCCGGAGGGGCGGAGAGGAAGGGGAGGGACTGCCTGAGGGGCTCAGTTGTCCTGTGGGGGATGTAGGGGATACAATGGGACTAGCTTGGAGAGGGGGGTCAGCTGCCCTGCGGTGGGGGTGTTTGTGTGTGTAGAGATTTTTATTTTGGTTTTACCAGAATAAATTTAACTAATTAAAAAAATCGTTCATAATTTTCTTCTGAAGTGTCAACTGTGTTCCAGGGATGAAGGACCTGGATGTAGATTTCTGTGTGAAACCCTTGGGTGGGCTGTATATATAATTTGCTCTATTAGACTTGTTTACAGGTCTGTTGCATCTTAGGCGCATTTAAAATGCGCGATTTCAACTTTACTTGGTCGGCAAAAACAAGAAAGAAAAAAAAAAGGGAGGAAAACAACAATTTAAATGCTGTTTCTGTAGTGCAGGCGATTCTGCCCACCATTACACTCAATGTAATTTTGACTATACGAGATTTTCACTTTATGTGCTGACTGCGGAACGTAACCCCAGCGTAAGATGAGACAGACCTGTAATGTATTACTGCCCTGGGGTTGAAATAGCCACTATTTTAACCTTTATTTGTATTGTATGCATGTCAGATTACCCCATCATGGAGTGATATCTTTGGGGGGCAGGGCAGGTGCTCTGCATGCCCTTATTTAAGGCTCCCTTTGACTCTAGTGGGGTTTCTGTGTGCACAGATTCCAAGGTAAGAGCTGCAGCTGCCGTGAGGCCCCTTCATGTAACAACTTAGAGGTGACTCCTTATATTTATACATTTTGTAGCTCTTCTCAAGGTGATGTGCAGTCCCACAGAGTAATAGACTGGAATTACTGAAAGGGGGAGGGGAAATGGACTAAATATCAGGGAAAAGGTAGAGGCCTCAGTACAGTCTATAGAGTTTGAGACCACCAGATTATCTAGTCCAGGGGTTCTCAAACTTCTTGTAGAGGCGATGACCTCTTTCAAACAGCAAGCCTCTGATGCGACACCCCCACCACTGCCGCTTATAAATTAAAACAGGGTTTTTTAATATAATGGGGGCTGATGTTTCATGTCCTCTGGGTAATAATCTCATGATCCTGTTTGAGAATCCCTTATCTAGTCTCATGTCCTGTATATCACAGGCCACTAACAGCACCCACACACTTAAACCCAACCACCAAAGTTAGGCCAAAGTATTACATTGCTTAGGTTGGACATCTCAAACTGTACTCAGCCAAAGTAGTACAGTAGAACCTCAGAGTTATGAACAATTTGGGAATGGAGGTTGTTCATAACTCTGAAATGTTCATAACGCTGAACAAAACATTAATTTGGTTATTTCAGTAATTTACAACTAAACAGTGACTAGTTCAGCTTTGAAACTTTACTATGCAGAAGAAAAATGTTGCTTTGAACTATCTTAATTTAGATGAAACAAGCACAGAAACAGTTTCCTTTATCAAATCTTTATTTTTAAATTTTCCCTTTATTTTTCCATGAGTACTTAACACAGTACTCTACTATATTTGTTCTGTTTTGTTTGTTTTTGTCTCTGCTGCTGCCTGATTGTGTATTTCTGGTTCTAAATGAGGTGGTTGACTGATCAGTTCATAATTGTTTGTAACTCGTGGGGTTTTCCTATAAGCAGTATACCAAAGGGAACAGTCTGTGGTTGGCAGAATTAGCTGCATACTCAAACCAGCCTTTTCTGTCTCAAACTTCCTTAGTGTTGCCCAAAGGATGAGCATGGCTATACAAGGTGATGGTAATGACGATGAGTCCATAGCTGTATGTGCATGTTATTACTACTTAATACATCACATTCAAACATCAAAAGGGAATTGTGAGCTTTGTCTCCAGTCGTGCCATCTCCTCTCGTGTCTGTCCGCTTCTCTGCATTTTGGAACCAATGCTGCAATATGATAGTTCCAAGTGCTCTGATGATGCTTACTGCCATGTGCATGTGTACTTGCTAATATAGTATGTAAAAAGTTACATTGCCACGTTAATATATTCCCTCGGTTTAGGAATTGTAAATGCAAGCTTTTATGAATTTCCCATAGCATTTGAAACCAAATGTTACGGCAAATGTATGATAAGTGAAAAGGAAAATTGATAAATTTCATTTTTTACTGTTCAGTGCTGAGCAAAAAGCAAACATGTTGATGGGTTTTTTTCTAGTTTTAATACTCTGGTATATACAATTGGTTACATATATGTCAGAATTATTTTTTAAAAAAGGGTTAGTTTAACTAGGTCTTTAAACTGCAAGTCATGCATGTGTATACTGTAATAATGTCACTGGTGGTGACATGCTGTTATGGGTGGTATATTAAGATCCATTAACACTGAGAGGAGCTATTTAAACTGGATTGTGAAAACAACTAGGAGTCCTTATGGCTCTTAGCCCACAAAAGCTTATGCACAAATAAATTTGTTCGTCTCCAAGGTGCCACAAGGACTCCTCGTTGTTCTTGCTGATGCAGACTAACAGGGCTACCACTCTGAAATCCGGATTGTGTACTGGTTGAGCATAACAGATATGAATGTGTCAAAAACAAGCCTTAGCACTGGTCTACCTTACAGAGTTAGGTTGACACAAGGCAGCTTACAGCGACCTAAATCTGTAAGTTTCTACACTGAAATCTTGCTTCCGCCAATGTAACTCTCTCCTATGCCGACTTAATAACTCGAGAAGCAGTAGCGCTTAGGTAGACGTAGTGTCAGTGTGGTCACTGTGTTGCTTACGTTGAATGTTGCTGGCTTTCAGAAGCCATCACACAATGCCCTACACGGACAGTTAAATTGGTCCAAGTGCTCCTGGTTAGGACGTGCATCACCAACACATGGAACGTAGTGTGGACCTGCAAAAGCAACTTCATAATTGTGGTGGCTGTATGTCAGTGTAACTTAGGTCAACATAATTATGTTGTGTAGCCATATCCCTAGTCAAACACCAAAGGGGTTATACCCCAACTTACAATCATTATTGCTCATTCTCTGCCTACCAGTTACTACATATAAGGCCTGCAGCAATCACTGTCTGAATAGCAGGGTTGCATGGGTTGGGGGAGCTTACATATCCTAGGAGACAATAGCTAGAGCTATTGTTGGATGATTATGACTTATGTAGATTGCTTTGATTGGATTATGTGCTTTTTATCTGTTCTCAAAGCAGTTCCCTGTACTAGGGCTGGATAAAATCTTGGTGCCATAGGAGTATCTGAAACATGTCTTAATGCAACCTGAGCTAGTGGTGATTCCAGTGGTACTTACTACTTGTAGTTACTGGGGTAGCTGGTGTCACTAGTTGCTTTGGCAGTGCTGGCTATCCCTCATGCACATACACATTGAGGTAGCACCATGTAATTGGTGTGTTGGGGAACTCTGTTGAACAGAAGTAGTACTCTTTGGCTGTTCGGGAAACTGGAGATTCAGAACCAGATGTATATCCACAGAGGAAAAAGTCACGGAACCTCCCTGGAAGATCAACCTTTCCACACATTTTACAATAAATGACTAAAGTCACCAATTCTAATTTGGTTCCTGTCCAGCCCTGGGGGTTTCCTGAAAGATCTAACTGTGGAACACTCACCCTTTAAGTTTGCAATACCCCTGCACCCAGTTCTGAGCCAGTTGGTGAAGGAGTTGTGATAGCACTGATACTCCACTGTGGATATTGCTAAAGCGATGTAAGCAAAAATACAACTTGTTTGGGGATGCTGCTGCTTCACCACAAGCCTGATGGCAGTACGCTATGGCTGGGGCTAAGATTTGAGACTTGCTGCTTGGCTTCCCTAGACTGAGAATTAAGATGCTAAGATGTCCCTGGAAAAATATTTTGTTGGGCTACAGTGGCAACAGATTTTGTTGCAAACTACCTATTCTTTCTGGACAAAGCTCAGCTCAAGCTTTGTCCAGGAAGAGGGCGTGTACCATTATGGAAAAGCAAAAAGAATTCTGACAGATTTTATGAGCACTTACACAAGCAGGTGTGTGGCTCTCATGTCATTTGTTGGTAACAGCAGCAAGAACATCAGCCTTGGGCTTAGGTGCCTACAGAGACAAGTGTCTGCTTCTGTCAGCTTTAATACATGGTAACTAGAGCTTGAGGACCTGCTCTGTGACGTAGGGAGCTTCTTTCGCAAAACGGTGTCTCAAATACTATAGCAAAGCTAAACTATATTTTCCTTTTCCACTCCTCCTACTCTAGAGGGCAAGTGCTTATACTAATGAGTTTGGATTCAGACCTGGCCGGTAAGGACAGAATCAGAATGTGTGGCTTCTTTTTCCTCAGAAATGGAAGAGTTGCAAGCCCCTGAACCCTAAGCAGCAAAACCTCTGATTATTGTGCAGTTCACAATCTTCTGAAACAGGCAAACAGGCTAGTTTTGGAAAGTAGGGCCCTTCTGATTCTGCTTGGCTTCTGATTGCCTCAAACACAGGAGACCTCAGCATTATTTTGTAGGACTCTGTGGTCTTTCCTCAAAACCTTCCCCAGACCATTTCCTTCAAGAATGCACTCAGTATCTTCTTGATGATGAGTGAGTACAGCAAATCTAGTCCTTTCTGGCAAAGACCTCCATAAAGCTTTGTACTATCGAGGGAAAGAGGCAAGGTGTTTCCAGATACCTTCGGATGCAGGACAGGCATCAGGGATGTCTCCGTCACTTACTGTTGCATTCAAGGCACTGGTTGGTGTATGTCTCACTAAAATTGACTGCATTTCTGCACTGAAATGGACAAAATTGTTTGCTGCCATTCTAAATATAAAGTTTGTATTGTATTATCCTTTTTAGCACTTTTTTCACTGCTTTTGTTAGTCAGTTAATTTCTGTTTTTGAAGATACTCATCTTTATTCATTCATGTTCTGCAGAATGTATAGCAGTACTCAGAGCGCTCAATACTTGTAAGTGTACAGCACCACAGATCTCTTTGGTCCAAGAAAACACCCTAGTCATGTGTAAATGTACAGTGAGCACAACATAATTCATAGTCTCAGTGAAAGTGTAATAGTGTATAAAGGTAGAGGAGAACAGAATAATTGGATGGGAGAGGTATAAGTGTACACCAAGCACTACACAATTCTTAACAGGCCCCAGAATTTCAGGGCTACGTAGAGCACACTGTCACATCACACTACTATGGCAGACTGTTCAAGTGCTCTTTCAAAGCCTCCCTCACCTTCATAGCTCCTCATTGAGCTCCTCTAATAGTCATTGTGTCTGGCAGTTCAAACTCACCAGACAGCTGCTCCTGTCTCTACCCTGGCAGCAGCTTTTCCCCCTTTGTCTCACACACATTATGCAGGACACAACAGGCAGCTATCACTGTTGGGGTATCTCTCTCACAAGATTGGATCTCAGTGAGTAAATAACACCAACGTGCCTTCAAAAGTACAACTGTCATTCAGCACCTGCTGAGCTGGTAGCCGAATCTTTCTTTGGTGTTGTCAAGGTAGCTGGTATGTGGCTTCAGGAGCCAGTGAAGCATGTGATATGCTGGGTCCCCCAGGATTACGGCTGGTATTTCAATGTCACCAGTGGTAATCCACCAGTCAGGAAAGAATGCCCCTGCTTGCAATTTTCTGAACAATCCTATGTTCTTAAAGTTGCAAGCACAATGCACCTTCCCTGACCAGCCCACACCTATATTAGTGAAACATCCCAGGTGATCCACCAAGACTTGCATCCTTTCTGTTGATGTACTCTGTGGCAAGGTGGTGGTGCCAAAATAGGGGTAGGCATGCTGTTTGTTTGTCCCACCACAGTTCAACAGCCCCATTGCTGCAAATTCAACCGTGACGTCCTGCACATTGCGAAGAGTCACAGACCTGCATAGCAGGACATGATTAATGACCCTACACACTTGCATGAAAACTGGCCCCCACTGAGGACTTTACAACTCTGTAGTGATTTCCCACTCACCAGTAGCAGTCAGGCGTTGCAAGCTTTCATAATGCAATCATCACTCGCTTCTGAACTGTCTCATTTGTTGTTCATCCACTGGAGGGGTGAGCTCTGCACACAGATCCAGGAATGTGGCCTTTTGCATACTAGAGTTCTGCAACTACATCTAGTCATCCCAAACCTTCATTGTGATGTGATTCCACCAGTCAGTGCTCATTTCTTGGGCCCAGAATTGGTGCTCAGCTGTCTGCAACTGCTTCACAAATGCCACCAACAGCCTTGAATTGTTTTTCACTATGTCCATCAGCAGTCCGTCCTCGAAAAAATCATCGTGTTCCCCATTGTTGTGGTTCTTCCTGCATTTCTGATAATACTGGAGGATAATGTATCCTGTATTTGCAACATTCGTGAGACTATACCCAGTTGTGCAGACTCCATCCTTCAGTTAGGGGGTGGACAGTGCCATGTGGGTTTGTGGGATCTCTCTTTAAAATAAGTGTGAATTATGGGATAGAGAAAGTTGCATGCTAGGAACTTGACCCCAGCTCCCAGTGACCCCTTAATACTTTGTTAGTCTCACTCTGTTCAGACAGCCTCCCTTCTTGCTTAGTTCCTGTAGAACTTTCAGATCAAAAGGCTGTATTCCTGGTAGAGAAGCATCTGGTGTCTGTGACCCCTGGCTAATGGAGTTCAAAATTATGACCAGAGCACCATCAGAATCTGAATACACACTTCTTTCTCTTGCAGGGTTTTACTTCTCTTCAGGTAGGGCTCTCAAACAGGCCATTGGCTCCTTGCCAGGCTTCTTTTGCATGTGTTTCCCTTAAGCACTTTTCCTTTGACAAGATAAGCCCTCCTGCCTTTCCCCGTCTCCTAGACAGAGTCATTAAGTTCTGTCATCTCCCTGATCTCCCTTTGCTGCTTTCTTTGGTCTGGAATTTTTGTTATTCGCTGCTTTGATGGCAGCGTGTAGTTCCCATGACGTTGAGACTTGAAGTCCCATAATCCCTCTCTTTGGCAGAGACCATATCACAGAAGTGAGCTGGACTTTGACCCTCATACAGTTGATGCAGCACACTCAGGTTGAATTTGGTTGACACTTGAAGCTAAAGTTAAGGAGGAAATTGAAAAGCTGTAAAGTTTCACTGATGTGTTAATGCATTTGTAAATTTAATGACATTATAAAAACTAATGCTGGTTACAAACACTTTCAGAGAATTTCTTCAAAATGGATTATTGTCGATAATATTTGTAATTTATGTATATTATTTTCAGATGGTGAACTGAATGTTCTGGATGACATTTTGACTGATGCTCCAGACCAAGATGATGAGCTGTATAATCCTGATAGTGAGCAAGATAAAAATGAGAAAAAGGGTATGTGGCTTTACTACTCAGATATCTTGCTAAAAAGTAGACAGCAAAATTTTACAGGGCAGGGTGATTAAAGTCTGCAAGGTCACAATGTTCATAACCTGGGTAATGGAATCCCAAACATTTTTTGTGCAACTGCATTATAATGTAATCTCTGACCTTATGGACAAACATAATAAAGTAGGACTTCTCTTTAGCTGAAGATCACAGTGAATTTGGATTTTCTGCAGATATAGCTGATATCTTACAAATTATTTTTTTGTCTAGTAAACTGAATACAAGAGTAGGAACAAGGAAGTCCTCTTTTCCAGTCCCAGCTCTGCTAGTAACTTTGTTTGGTCTTGCTCTTGTCACTTAACCTTTCAGCATCAGTTTCTCCGTCTCTCAATATGGAAAACATTACTGTGATTGGGAAGTTAAGGACTTAATGTTTGTAAAATGCTATAATCTTCAAAGGTTAATTATTTTTAAGAGTGCTTTGGAATTGAAACTTCAAGTCAGTAAAGCTGATTTTAAGGAGAAATATCAAATGTAAAAAAGTCTGCTGATCTGATGTGTAAAATAACTTTGAAACTTGGTCTCTATTGGTCTTTATTTAAGGGTCAAAAAGAAAAAGTGACAGGATGGAAAGTGCTGAAAGCAAAAGACAGAAGCCTTCTATGCATTCATCAAGGCAAATGATTCCAAAGCCGCCTAGCTCATCAGTTAGCAATAATAAAAGAATGGTGAGTACAAAAGGAAAGCCACTGTCGGAGTACAAGAATGAGGAATATCAGAGGTCTGATAGAAACAAGCGCCCAGATGATCGAAAGACCCGTATGTCAAGCAGCAGCTCGAGGGAACCATATAAAGGACAACTTGAAAAGACTTGCATGAGGAAAAGAGATATTGACAGAAGGGCAAAGTCTTCCACACCAGATGGTTCTGAGGTAGTAAAAGTTATTGCAGCCTTAGAATTAAAACAATTGTTTGAGGCTTTTATAAGGCACATTTTTCTTAAGGCACTTTGTGCGTCCAGACAATGTGTTCTATGACTGCTGATTGATTTTCTCTTTGAACATCAGAGAATTAGGCACGACGTAGATAGAAGACTGAGCAGATCCAGCCATTCTTCTAAAGAAGAGGTGAACTCTGAGGAATATGGCTCAGAACATGAGACTGGCAGCAGTGGTTCCTCTGAGCAAGGGAACACAGAAAATGAGGAGGAAGGAATGGAAGAAGAGGAAGATGATGAAGGGGAGGAGGATGAAGAGGTAGAAGAAGAGGGGGAGGAGGAGGAAGAAGAATACGAACAAGATGAGAGAGATCAAAAGGAAGGAAATGACTATGACACACGAAGTGAAGCCAGTGATTCTGATTCTGAATCCGCATCCTTCACAGATGGGTCAGTCAGATCTGGTTCCGGCTCAGATGCTTCAGGTAGATTGCTTCTTATTATACTACTTGATATCTGATTTTTTTCTTTCTTGTTGTAAATCTACTGATATTTCAGGATTGACTTCTTTTTGACTTGTGCTAGTGAGGATTAGCTTTGACTTTGGTCATCAGGTGATTTTTTTCTTTTTTTTTTTTTGTTGTTGTTTTAAGTGAATTTTTACAGCAAGACAATATAATGGAACATTAGTACTAACGCTTGCCTGGAAATAATGACTTTCCACTATACTAGGCTCAAATTGCTGTAGATGAACTGGATTTGGCTTTCCTGGCTTAACACTTAAAGCTACTACAGTCAGTACTACTTGACACTTCTTATATAGATTTGCTTGTGATTTATCTTTTAAAGTTGATGGCAAGAAGTTCAATATAAATCTAGATGTGTGGCTGGGTGGAATAGTGAGGCTTTTTTGCCTTAGCAATTTCTCCGAAGGTGAGAGAGAGAACATGTTTGGGTCTTGGTAAAAATGCAGTTAGTGTTCTCGTTCATTTGAGAGAACACCACATGACTTGGAATGATGAGGAGTCCAGGATCAAAATAATTGGGGAAATAGGGACTTAAGAAAATTGCAGCTGCCTGCACCATGCCTGGTTCTCGCTTTCTCTGCTAGTGTTTAATTTTCAGGAATGTTAAATTCCTCTCAGAATTTAAGAATAAATGAAGCCCTTTTTATGGGGTGCTGCTAAATTTATTGACTACTTGGTTCTTTTGGTATAGACTAACTTGGAAGGTTAGATGAAATCTTGAAAAAGATCATATATAATTTCTCTCAATGGAGAGATCACTTGATGGCATTTCTTTATTGTTGATTTTGATGAGAAGCATGCTTACAATCTTGTTTAAAAAAAAGTTCCTGTCATGTAGCTTCCTTGTATTGAGAGCTTCATAGCTGATCCTCCTGAGTGGTTTAGGCACAGGTCGGCCAGCCTTGGTATTTGGAATTAGAGAGTGAAAACAGCCTAAAAAAATTAAAAAGGTGTAGTAATTTTTTTCCCCAGGAAAAAAGTTTGAGGTATAATTTAACTTTTAGGGGAAAAGAGACCGACTGGCAATGTTCCCCAGTGGGCTTTTTTTATCTGTTGTTACTTCTATCGCTTTTCTGAGCTTTCAGATACAGAGAGTAGCATTCAGGAACAATGTCACTGGTCACAACACAGTTCTCTTATTTTGGTGTCACTGCAAATTTCTAAAGCACTGGAGAGAAGAACTAAAGCCGCCCCAAACCTAGTGAATCACTTCTGTATCTTAAACTTGATATGAAACTTGCAGATTTCTTGCTGTTTACCTTTCCCTCATGAACTACAAGTTTGAAAATTAGGATAAATTATTGTACATGATATTTGGGGAGGGCCTTAGGGCAGAAACCTAAATCTTATTAGAACAATATACCCTTGTAGTTATCACAAATCGCACTTGTCTGTTGCCAGTACTTTCATCCATTCTTGCCTTCCATGTGTGATATTTACAGTACTGCTTATCTTTGTTTTGGGATTTTTAGATGAGAAAAAGAAGGAAAGGAAGAGAGCTAGAGGTATCTCTCCAATTGTTTTTGATAGAAGTGGAAGTTCTGCATCAGAATCATATGCAGGTATTTGTTTTCCTTTTACTGCCTGTCATGCTGACTTGTATCAAATCTTGAAATGTGAACACTGTAGAAATTTGTGGGGTGTGCAGCTTAATATTTTAATTGTTAATTTTGTATTGACTTTCGGCATGTTCTGTGTGGATAATTTTGGGGAAGTAGACTTTCTTGTTACTTTTAATGCTATTCTGTTGCTTAAGTGGAATTTTCACTTTTTTAAAAAACTTGGAAGATGATGATTCAGTGACTAGTTTTCTGAGTAGGAAACTGTTCAAACAAAAAACAACCAAAACAACCCAAAAAACTAAAACCAAAACACTCGTGCACATCGAGCAGTATTTTTGTGTGTGTGGGTGCGCGCCAGGAGGAATAATTTGTCATGAATGAAAATTGTATGTGACAAGGCTGTAGAAATTGTATCTTATTTCTATCAAGGCTCAATCTGAACAAATGTACTTTGGCTAAACACAGGTTCAGAAAAGAAGCATGAGAAATTATCATCTTCCGTTCGTGCTGTCCAAAAAGGTATCATTTAAATTTGAATTTTTAATGCATGCCCCATCACAAGCCATTGTCTCTGTCTATTCATTATGTTATGTCGAAGTGGTAATGTTCCGATATAACAATCTGAATACTTGATTTGTGAGTGTAAACAGTGATGCATCTCCATCCTGATTTATTTTTGCATGTTATTAGAGGTGCAAAAAACGTGTCAATTATTTGCTTGTTGCAGGAACAGCAAAGAAGCAATGAGATGCTTTTACTTGAAAAGGGGAATGTATTTAACAATACTCTATTCAACAATGCCTGATGCAAATATTTCACATTACCTATCCTGGCACTGTAAGCTGGGATACAAGTATATCGGAACATCACTAGGCTATGTTTGATTTTTATCTGAAGTTACTTAAGTTTTAATTTTTATTTTATTTTTTTATGTAAAAGCTTGGCATTGTGTGCTCTTTGGCATAGATTTCAAGGTTGCAGCTGGGGGTGGAAGGTTTTAACTCTTGATTTAGGTAGGGGTTGGGAGGGCCTCAAAATAAACACCCACTACCTAGTGGAAATAATTTTTAAAAGTTTAAACTTGAGCTTATTTAAAATTTGTTTTTCAGACCAAACCAGTAAACTTAAATATATTCTCCAAGATGCAAGATTTTTTCTCATCAAGAGTAACAACCATGAAAATGTCTCTCTTGCCAAAGCTAAGGTACGTCAAACTTTTTTCCTGAAACTGATTTTTTTATCACGAAACTTAGTACAGAAAGGGACTGACACTCAAGTCCATATTATCTCCTGTGCCAAAATTGCAAACCTGTTTTTAGCTTCCTAATTCTCAAATGGTAGCTGCTCTGGCTCCAACACAAATTAGAGCAGCTCGTTGACTGCTCTTAACTTATGCCAGCAGGCTGTAATTACTAACGACTGTATGCCAGATGAGAATTAGTGTAGTTTTTATGTACCACTGAGATGCCTCCTATGTCAAGAGGGCAGTTGGTGATGGATGGCATGGCAGCAGGCCCAGTCAACTTTATGCCACCTTAGTTATTCTCTTCCCTTGCCAGGGGCATCTCAGCTGGGAAGCTTCAGCCAGATTCTGGCCTCTAAATATACCTCTTTCAGTACATGGTGAGAGTTTGATCTGTATGTAATTCCAATTAAACGAAAAACTGAGTGCCTGAGTTGATATCTGTTACTCCTGTGACAAGATTTTCTTAATATTAAATTTTGGCAAAAGAAAAATTTAGGTTATTGTATTACAGAATCAGTTTAATGTTTGTGTATTCAGATGTCTAGATAATACTTAATCCTGTCTTGAGTGCAGGGTACTGGACTAGATGACCTCTTGAGGTCCCTTCCAGTCCTATGATTCTGTATTTTGGAGTATGGTCATGTAGGAAGTCAGTCAGGAAAATAGAAGTTCTTCAAATGATGGCCCCTATCTGTATTGCACTGGGGGTTATATGCATGCACCGAGCACTCTGAGCTGAAGCTTGTGAAAGTAGTAGTGTCTGCTGGTCCACGTGCGCCCTTGCCTCTGCCTCGTGGTGTCAACTATGACAATAGAAGGGCCGGGCATAACGACTGCATCCTTAGTTCCTTCTCACCGCTGCATGGTCTGAGTTGGAGCCTCTTCTGTCTCCTGTGATGCATTTTCCTAAACACAGAAATAATACTGTTTTACTCTTGCAGGTAGTTAGGGGGGAGGGATAGCTCAGTGGTTTGAGCAGTGACCTGCTAAACCCAGGGTTCAGTCCTTGAGGGGGCCATTTAGGGATCTGGGGCAAAAATCTGTCTGGGGATTGGTCCAGCCCTGAGCAGGAGGTTGGACTAGATGATCTCCTGAGGTCCCTTCCAACCCTGATATTCTATGATCCTATTGCTGTGGCAGATTTAGTGTTAGAAGTAGTTTTTAGGATTCTAAGGACTTTGGGATGCCTTTTTACCAGCTAACTGCCTCCCCAACGCCCCGCAACTCCCCTGGCACGTAGGCCTGGGTATTGGATTAGGCCAAAGACACCAGGGTTCAAGATCTGCACATCGCACTGAGGTGCAGTATCTGCCTCTGCTCCCAGCCCATACCTGGGAAGGCCAGACTCTCCACCTCAAGAAGCACCTCTAGAGGTTGCCATGAGGCCACACTCAGATCCAGACTGGGGAAAAGACTCCCACCACCCCAGTACATCAGCCTGAGCAGTTGAAGAACATGTCTTCTACCATTGAGCTCCAGTGCGGTTCTGCTGGTATGAGCACTACAGATCCTGTGCAGGGGGCCAAGTCGTGAGGCAAGGAAGCATGTGCATAAGCATGACAGTAATTCTGCCTCAAAGCCCAAAAAGGATGTTGCATTCTCCATGAGTTTCAGACATGGAGAAGTGGAGCATTCCAAGGCTCACAAACATGACAAGAAGTTGCATAGAACATTGGATCTGCCAGTCCTGGTTACAGAGCCACATACTCTTTCTGGATCGGTATCTCCAAACTCACAGGAATTGTTGGTTCTGAGGCAGTCCTCCATTCCATCCCTGGTTCCATCTGTGGAATGCATGTCACTGACACTGGGGAGGCTCGAGTCAGCTCCTGGACCTCATGAACTGTTTGTCCTGGATGAAGTTACATTGCCATGTCTCCTGGTACATTTGCCCCATAAGAGACCCCGTTCCTCTGCATTGGACTTGCCACCTTTTGGGTCGCGTTCCTGAGCACATCCCTGCGACTCACCTGGATCCACTCGTTCTGATGGCAGCACCATTCGAACAAGGATCTGACTTCTCAGTGTCTGAGGACTTGCAACACATGATCTGCCTCTTCCATTCCGTCAGCATGAGTACCCAAAAGCTCCATGAGCTCAGTGGCAATATCCTCCCTTTCCTCAGCACAGGAGCCACTTGTACCCCACTCCATGGGGACCCCTGTAGCAACTGCAGTATCCTCCTGGTTGGCCATACTGGGGGTCTTGCCTCCAGTATATGCCCATGGAACCTTCCTGATCTGCCCAAGAGGAGTTCCCCTATCTTGCCACTCTGTCCTTTATCAAGTAGATGTTTGGGCCTGGGGTTGGAAAATGCACTGATTAGTCCGACTCTGTCAGATCCAGAGTAGTTCTCCTCATCTCCAGATATGGCGGTGTTGTGAACTCCTTCCTTCTCCTCCGAACAACTGTTGCCAGTTCCAGGAACTGTTACATAGGGTGGTTGCTGCCCTCCACGTTCCACTGGAGGAGGTACAGGACAGCCAACACTACTTACTTGATGATCTGCGTGTATTGGTACCATCCAGAGTGGTATGCCATTTTCCAACCGGCCCATACTGGCATACCCTGCCCACTTGCACACCTACCCCAAAAGAGACGTAAAAAGATACCGTGTACCAACAAAGGATCTAAGTTTCTGCTTTCTCAACCCCACTAACCTCCAATTCCCTGGTTATTCAGGCAGCTACTTAGGGGGCCAGGCTGCAACACCCATGTTTCACTCCAACAGACAAGGAGGATAAGAGAGATTTTGGACTGCCTAGATCGTAAGGTCTTTTCTTCAGCCAGCCTTTAGTTTCATATCTCTAATTGCTTGGCATTACTGACAAAGTATGACTTTTTGAATTATGATCAAGCTTCCCTAGCAGGTTCATGCCTGGTTCCAGGCAATTTTAAAAGAAGGCAGACTGGTCACGTGGACAATGCTTCAGGCCATGGTGGATTCAGTGGACCCATCTCTATGAACTGTGGCTACAGGCATCGTCGTGGAGAGGGAATCCTGGCTGTATTCATGTTGTTTCCCAGGGGAGGTGCAGAACATAATTGAGGATCTCCCTTTTGATGAATCTCACCTCTTCAGCTAGAAGACTGATTCCCTGCAATCCCTCAAAGGCTCTAGATCAGTGGTTCTCAAACTTTTGTACTGGTGACCCCTTTCACATAGTAAGCCTCTGAGTGCGACCCCCCCCCCCCCCAAATTAAAAACACTTTTATATATATTTAACACCATTATAAATGCTGGATGCAAAGCGGGGTTTGGGGTGCAGGCTGACAGCTTGCGACTCCCCCATGTAATAACTGTGACCCCCTAAGGGGTCACGACCCCCAGTTTGAGAACCCCTGCCCCAGATCCACCCTATGATCACTGAGTATTTATACACCCACATGCAAATTCTGTCATCCACCTCCTGCACAATGGCACTGAGCTCTTCAGTTCTTCCATCAGCAACCCTATGAGCTTCCCCATAAGTGTCAAAAGATCCAGCGGCTTTGTCCGCATAGTCCATCAGCTCAGGCTTTGACATCACACAATCAATCTTGGTGTAAGCAATAATCTTTTGTGCTGTTAGAGAGCCATCTTGCACCCCACAATTCATACAACCCACTCCTTTCGGGGCTGTCTAGTACTCTTTCTGCCAGCCTGAAGTGCAATAACAATGGACAAGTGAATCCTGTATGATGATCAGCATAACTCTATGATCAAGTTCACAGTGCTACCTCATCCACATCCCCCATCCCAATCTCACCTCTTAGACGAGACTCACAATAGTATCCACGCCTTAGGAGGTTGACTGCAGAGGGGGTGATAGAGCCTCTTCGCATGACCTTTCAGGGTGCAGGGTTCTACTCCACCTTTTCCCTGGTACCCCAAAAAAAGGGAGGAAGGAGACAAATCCTAGATCTCCGTGGTCTTAACCACTTCATATGCAAGCCAAAGTTTTATGTGCTCATTCTCGCAGCCATCATATTCCTCTTGAAAGAGGCATATGGTATACAGCAAGATGCTTACTTCCACATAGGTATCCACCCAACCCACAGATGGTTCTTGAGATTTACAATGGGCCCTTGGCACTTCCAGTACAGAGTTCTACCATTCAGGCTCACCACTGTCCTTCAGCTCTTCTTGTCATGTTCTTGTCATATCATACACCGCAGCCACTGTTTACTACATAAACAAGCAAGGGGGCACAAGGTCACCAGCATTATGTGTGGAAGCAGTTCGCCTCTGGAGATTGTGCATCACACACAGTATCCTGTTGTCAGGAGCTTTCTCTGTAGTGGCGGCCCATCTCTGGTGTCAAGGGGTCCTCATCTCAATGACTCTCTGGTCGTAGTGCAGTCCAGATGGGAGGCTCGAGTATTGACTTCCCTGCTGCTGCTTCTCCTCTCCTCCCTGGGCATGAGTGTAAACATATAAAAATCAACAGTGAACCCCACGCAGTTCCTGAAATTCATTGGGGCACGCATCAAGACCGTCTCTGCATGTACCTGCCTACCAGAGGACAGGTTCCTGACCCTGCTACAATTGATTACTAGAGTGACTTCCAGTCCCTCTCTTCTGACCAGAAGTTGCCTTTCCCTTCTTGGCCATATAGTGGCATACACATACGCCACCATCTTCATGCTTTTTTGCTTCTTCTGTCTACAGCTGTGGCACCAGAGAGCCTGTTCCGTAGTGCTCCATTCCATGGACACCCTACTGACTGTTCCTTCCCAAGGTTCTTTCTCCCTTTGGTGGTAGACAGAGCCAGCTCAGTTTTGCACCTGGATGCCTTTGCTTCTGTACTCTCTAACCATGATGCTCATTACAGACTCATCAGTCGGTGGATGGTGCACCCACATGGGTGAACACATGAATCAAGTGACTTGGAGTGCTTGGGAATCCTGGATGCACATCACCATCCTTGAACTTGGGGCAGTAAGGAGAGCATGTCGTGTATTTCTCCCATACATCCACTCCCGTCATGTTCTCATTATGTTAGACTTCACCACCACCATTTACTTATATAAACAATCAAGGGAGTACAAGGTTACCAGCGCTGTGTGTGGAGGCATCGCACACAGTATCCTGTTGTCAGTGGTTTATCTCCTGGGGACTCAGAATGTGATTATGGATGTTCTCAGCAGGAATTTCATGGCTGACCCACAAATAGGAGCTAAACAATTCCGTGGTAACAGGCATTTTTGGCTGTTAGGTGACTCTGACCAAGAATCTCTTTGCCTCCCGTGCCAGCGCCGAATGCGGACAGTACTGTTCCGGGACAGGTTCAGAGCCTGTTTCCAAGGTTACACCCTAGTCATCTGCTGGCGAGACCAATTCAGTTATACCTTCTCTAACGTATGTCTCCTGCCCTGGGTCCTCCCCAAGATTCCACAGGGGAGAGTGTGACTCATCCTGATCGCCCTGTCCTGGCCTCTCTAGTTGTGATTTCTGCTTATTCTCCACCTGTCAAACCATACTTCATTTCTGTTACCAACATTCCCAGAGCTGCTCTCACCACACAACAGCAGGATCAGATATCCTGATCCGCAGGCACTTCACTTGACACCCTGGTTTTTGGATGGGCATCTTGACTAGAACAGGAGTGCTCACTGGCTGTACAAGGCATCCTTGCAAGTAGTAGGGAAGAATCCACTTGGCGATCCTACCAATCCAAGAGGAAACATTTTGCCTCCTAGGCCCTGCAGAAAGGGCTTGCCCCTGAGGCAATGGGCATTCCTCTTCTCTTGAAATATCTCCTGTCCCTGAAAGTGTCGGAACTCAACTCTTATCAAGATCAAGATACACGTAGCAGCCATTTAGTGCTTTCCACAGTCCTGTGGAAGGGCACTTGGTTTTCACTCACATATTAATTGCAAGGTTCTGGAAGGGCCTTATGTCCTCCCATTCATCCCATCATTCCCCAGAACTAAGGCTATCAAGCAATTAAAAAAAATTAATTGTGATTAAACAATAATAGAATACCATTTATTTAAATATTTTGGATGTTTTCTACATTTTCAAATATGTTGGTTTCAATTGCAACACAATACAAAGTATACAGTGCTCATCTTATTTTTTATTACTTTGCTTTTTACAGTGTAAATATTTGTATTTTTCAATTCACCTAAGACATATACTGTAGTGCAATTTCTTTATCATGAAAGTTAAACTTACAAGTGTAGAATTATGTACAAACAAAACCTGCATTCAAAAACAAAACAATATAAAACTTTAGAGCCTACAAGTCCAATCAGACCTACTTCTTGTTCAACCAGTCAAGTTTGTTTACATTTGCAGGAGATAATGCTGCCTGCTTCTTGTTTACAACATCACCTGAAAGTGAGAACAGGCGTTTGCATGGCATTGTTGTAGCCGGCGTCACAAGATATCTACATGCCAAATGTGCTAAAGATTCCTGTGTCCCTTGATGCTTCAGCTACCATTCCAGAGAACATGCGTCCGTGCCAATGATGGGTTCTGCTTGATTACAATCCAAAGTAGAGTGGACCAACTCACGTTCATTTTCATCATCTGAGTCAGATGTAGACCAGCAGAAGGTTGACTTTCTGTTTTTGGTGATATGGGTTCTGTAGTTCCCGCTTCGAAGTGTTGCTCTTTTAAGACTTCTGAAATCATGCTCCACATCTCATCCCTCTCAGATTTTGAAAGGCACTTCAGATTCTTAAACCTTGGCTTGAGTGCTGTAGCTAGCTTTAGAAATTTCACATTGGTATCTGCATTTTGTCAAATTTGCAGTGAACATGTTCTTAAAATGAACATGTGCTGAGTCATCTGAAACTGCTATAACATGAAATATATGGCAGAATGAATAAAACACAACAGGAGACATACAGTTGTCCCCCAAGGAGTTCAGTCAAGAATTTAATTAATGCATTTTTTTTTTTTTTTTTAAACGAGCACCATCAGCATGGAAGCATGTCCTCTGGAACAATGGCCAAATCATGAAGAGGCATATGAATCTTTAGCGCATCTGCGACGTAAACCTTACTACACCATCTACACCAGTGCCATGTGAATGCCTGTTCTCACTTTCAGGTGACGCTGTAATTAAGAAGTGGGCAGCATTATCGCCCATAAATGTAAATAAACTTGTTTTTCTTTGCAGTTGGCTGAACACGAAATAGGACTGAGTAGACTTTTTAGGCTCTAAATTTTACATGGTTTTATTTTTTAATGCCATTCTGTAACAAACTAAATTTTTAAGTTGCACTTTCATGATAGAGATTGCACTACTATACTTGTTATGAGGTAAATTGAAAAATATTATTTCTTTTATAATTTTTACAGTGCAAATATTTGTAATAAAAAAATAATATAAAGTGAGCACTGGACACTTGGTAGTCTGTGTTGCAATTTAAATCAATATATTTGAAAATGTAGAAAAACATCAAAAATATTTGAATTTCTATTTATATTCTATTGTTTAACAGTGAGATTAATCATGATTTATTTTTTTTTGAGTTAACTGCGATTAATCAGCAGCCCTACCCTGAACCTCAACCTTGTCCTCACAGCATTGATGAAATCACCCTTCGAACCTCCAGCCTCCTGTTTCCTTTTTCTTCTCTCTGTGAAGATTTTTTTCCTGGCAGCTGTTACCTCTGCAAGAAAGATAGGCGAACTGGGGGCCATGATGGCAGACCTCCCTGCTCTCTTCACCATGTTCCATAAGGACAAAGTTTCCCAGTACTTGCATCCCAACTTTCTGCCAAAGTGGTTTCCTGCTTTCACCTCAACCAACCCATACATGTATGACTTTCTTTCCGAAGCCACATATCTTCACTCCCTTGATGTCTGTAGGACCCTGGTCTTTTACCTGCAGAGGACTACGCTGTTCAGGAAGTCCCCCGGGATTCTTAGTCACTATAATGGAAAGGATTAAGGTGCAGGCCATCTCCTCTCGGAGGATTTCTAAGTGGGTTTCATGCTTTTATCAATTATTGGGGCTGTCTCCACCCCTTGAGGTATGAGCCCACTCCATGAGAGCCCAGGCATCAACTATGACCATGCTTCACAACATACCACTCATGGATATATGTAGGGCAGCCACATGGAGTTGAGTACATACCTTTACCTTTTTTTCCCCCCATTTCACCCGGGTGCAAGACTCTGCTGCAGATGCCTCGTTCGGTGTGGCTGTTCTCCATTCCACGGTTCTGTCATTTTTCCTTGCACCCTCCTCCTGACTAGGTACTGCTTGTCAGTCACCCTCTGTGGAATGCAATAGGGGCTACCATTCGAAGAAGAGGAGGAAGTTACTTACCTGTAACCGGAGGTTTTTCAGAGATGTGTGGTCCCTATCTGTAGTCCGGTCCCACCCTTCTTTCCCTCTGCTGCAGATCTGTTTGATTTGCGTTGAAGGAACTAAAGGCTCAGTCAGTCCATCCTGCCCCTTAGTGCCTTAGTCGAAACCATGAGGCAGAGGAAGAGCACATGCGCAGACCGGCAGATGCTACTACAGTACTTTCAAAAGCTCCAGGTGCATGAGGTGTATGCATATAACCCCCAGTGGAATACAGATAGGGACCACACATCTCAAAAAATTTCTAGCTCCAGGTAAGTAACTTCTTTTTGCAGCAACATTTGACGCGCTACAAGAAATGTATTTCAAATATAACCTTTTAAAAAAAAAACAAAACTTGTCTGGGCATCTAGGAAAAAATGGGGTATTTAATATTAATATCATTACTGTTGTGGCTCCTGGGAGCACCGGTGATGGACCAGACGTTGTGCTAGGTGCTAAACAAACACAGAACATAGTCCTTTCTGGAAAGAGCTTAATCTCTCAGAACTTGTTAAAAAATTTGGAACATAGCTTCTCTTCGGTTACTAAATGTATTCAGTGCATAGTTCCTGCATTGCTAGATGTGTGGTACATCATGACTTTCGATTTGGAGGCTATTTCATATCAATGCATTTAGTTTCAATAGTTGTCAAGGAATGCATGTGTGTATATACGTGGACACTTCATCAGTTTAAAAACTTTTGTATCTGACGTTTGTTTAATGTAAGTGGGCATGCTCAGGATCTGTGAAATCAGACCACATGTTATTTAGGTGCCTAGTTTTAGGCTTCCAAATTTGACCTTTCCTGTCTGTTTAGTCTGCTTTTCTTGCAAGGAAATTTATCCCTCACTGAGGGTATGTCTACACTACCCTAAATCGATCCCTGAGCGCTCTCTTGTCTGCTCCTGTACTCCACCGCCGTGAGAGGCGCAGACAGAGTCGATGGGGGAGCGGCAGCAGTTGACTCGGCAGTGAAGACACTGCACTGAGTAGGTCTAAGTGTAGACCAGGCCTGAGTAAACGATTAAAATACAGCTGGATTGTAGCCTCCCTTAATAAGGGTGGAACGGGGAGCAGACTGTTCAGAAAGGAAATAAGTTCTCACTGCTTCCTGACAGAGAGAAACTTGTGTGGAGTTCTGTGTGCAGGGTTTTCACCATTTCACTGAGGGGCAGAGTTTGTCCCATTGTAGAATAGGGCACTGGACTGGATCACTGATTCTTGGTAATAGGGTCTTTTACTGCCATGGCTTCTGAAGCCATCAGCTGCCTTGAGACTTCCACTTCCCTTTTAAAATGAGAATTTAACTACACCCATGTGATAGGCTGGGTTGGAGGGGGGCACAGACCTGTAGTCTCTGGCTGTATATGTGTCTACTCTGAATAACATGTGGAAAGAGGTGGGGCTGGTGCATCTCTCTGGCCACCCTGTTGACTGCCCTCCAGGTCACCCTTCTAGGCTGAAAGAGATGCTGCCCCAGGGGCAGCTCAGCTGTCTTTCCACTTACACAGAGGACGATTGGGCAGTTTGTATTTGCACATTACACGTTGGCAATAATGTGGAAAAGAAATACAGGAAAAAGTCAGTACAGTGTGTTACCCGGTTTGGGTGGGGCAAGAGGCCTCTTCCCCTTTTTTTTAATTAAACTGTGCTAAAATAAATTGAAAAAGTAAAACCATCAAATGAAGCTTAAAATTAAATCCTTTGTAGTCGGGTTTTAACTTTGGGCTTGGATTGTGGAAAGTCATAGCTGTGGGTACTCTGCACCTTTGCTTTTCTGTTGTCTTTGAGCTGGCAACAGCACATTCACTGCTCAGATTCTTGAGCACTATTACTTTACTTGCAGTCTTTATATGTAAAGTAACTGCTCTTCTGTGCTTTAGGCATGGGCTAGCATCTAACACATTCAGTGCAGTAATTGAAGCAAAGAGCCTGAAAAACACTGCTGGCAGAGCTCTCCCCTGACACTATGGCCTCTCTACAGTATGCTTCAGCTCTGCCATCCCAGTGTTGCCAATCTTGTGATTTGATTTTTATTTTTATTTTTTTAAATTATAAGTCTCTTGATATTTGGTGTTAAACTTAAAGCCCCACCTCCTGGAGTCAGGTTATGTGAGACTTTTTTTAAATAAAAACTAAATTTCTTGCTGTCATTGTTGCAGAGAAAAACTTGATGACCTGGGTGCACCCTAAAATCTCAAAAACCAGAAGGCAAAGAACCAACACATTGGCTTAAACATGAGACTAATGTTTAAATGTCATGACTTTTTAACACTGGGGTTGGCAATACCATTAGGTCTCCAATACAGCTGCTCCACAGTATTTTCTTCCAGACCACTAGCATGGCCTCCCCCAGCCCCCCTTTTAAATCTTTTAAACTGTTGAGTTAATGAACAGTTCCTTGCAGTGGCTGACTTGTGTACATTTCCCTTGTTTTTTTTGTAGGGTGTTTGGTCAACTCTTCCAGTGAATGAGAAGAAGCTTAATGCTGCATTTAGAGCAGCAAGAAGTGTTGTTTTAATATTTTCTGTGAGGGAAAGTGGAAAATTTCAAGGTAAATGAAAGTAGCATTTGATATGTGTGTGGTCTGTTGATGGTGTGGTTTTGGTGTGTTTTTTTTTTTTTGTTCTTTTGTTTTTTAAGAAACTGTTATGTTACCCTTTGCTATCTCAACTCCTCTAGGATTTGCAAGGCTCTCATCTGAATCCCATCATGGAGGATCCCCAATACACTGGGTTCTGCCTGCAGGAATGAATGCTAAAATGTTGGGCGGTGTCTTTAAAATTGACTGGATTTGCAGGTAAATACTTCTGTTCTTTTAAGCGGGAGTATTTGTATACTACAAATGCTATTGTGGCAAGTCTAATGAGTAGGAATCTCAACACTATATTTCTAACTTTCATTCGTAAGTAGAAAATGCATTGTCTCCATTCATTCCATCTGTTGTTTGGCTGTGCCCCTTTTGAAAATTCACTTAAATGTGGAAAAATCTGCCCCATTATTAGTATTAGCTGGGTTTGGGACTCCTTCCTATAAGTGAGATTGCTATAGCAAATGCTTTTTTGTTTGCATAGTCCTAAACATTTTATACAGGGATTTTTAACTGAGCGGGTTTTTTTTTCCAGTAGCCTAATAAACTGAAATTAGAAGCATTTGTTTGCAGTTATCTTAAAATCTTCCTTTTATAAAACAGTGTTCCTTTGAAATGTTCTGGACTCTCAGCCCTGGAGAGTAGAATAAAAACTCAAACGGGAAGTGTTTTGTACCATAGGGTCTGGCTAAGCATGAAAGATGCTACTGCCTCAAAAAACGAAGGCCAGGTCGGAAAGAATAGATGCTCCTTTTTGGATGGAATAAATTATGCATATCTGATGTAAAACAGTAGGTAAAGTGATAGGATGCACCTGCTAAAAGATCTTAAAACAAACATTAGCAAGCAAGACCAAGTTCAGGTAGCATGTGCAGGAAATTTCCACCAGTGATTATCCAATAATCTAATGCATCCTCAAAGATGTTATGCTACTGCCACTTGCCTCAGACAAAATTCTAGAGAATTGTACCTACCAGAACTTGAAAGTTACCAGATTTATATGTATTAGCATTTTAGGCAGCAGTATGTCAGAGTTGGAACTTCTGTTATTTAGTAACACACTGAAGGCTAATACTCTTATCTATACAATGGAACCCTGCTAACCAGCATTTATAAATTAGTACATGCTCTTTTCACCTCAGAGATTAAATAGCCGAGTGCTGTAGTGAGAGGTCTCAGTGCTAAAATTGTTGTGTGTGTGTTGTTTTTGTAAAAAAAAAAAAAAAAAGACTAGTATAGTCTGAACTACATAATATTGAATTACAGATGTCTAAATGCATGCATTCTTAAATCAGTAATTCGCAAAGGATCATGTTGTGGAGCAAATTAATGCGGTTATACAGTACTTAATGTCCTATTGTATGCATTTTTTTAAACTAATAGACAAAATAACTATAAATGATACCACTTGCATATTTAGGCGTGAATTACCCTTCACTAAATCTGCTCACCTGACCAATCCTTGGAATGAACATAAACCAGTAAAGATTGGACGTGACGGACAGGTTTGTCAATTTTTTTAATGAATGCCTTTAGTAATAAAGAGAAACAAAAGACATGATTAAATAAACTTACTCAAGATGTGGTAACTTTTAAGCTCCTATAACTATTCAACTTTGCAGCACAGCTTTTGTTGACTAGGGCATATGTAGGGCAAGATTGATTTCTCTAGTACTGGAGAGGGAGGAGAATTGCAAAAGTAAGTTTGTAGCAGTTAGGTTAAGCAAATTATCAGCAATTTTGGTCTGGATAGAATGTGACTAGCAGCAATCTGTGCTAACAAACTTTGTAACATTTCAAAGTTGCAGTGTAGCAAACTAAGTTTGTGGTAGTATAACTTTTACTTTGTATCAGAGTATTGTGCTTTTTAGAACAAGTTCTGGTGCTTTCAGTCTTTTGCATTGCGTTGCCTTATGTATTAAGTTTCTTCTGACACAGATTCGACCATTATAATAGGCACACCTTTAAAATGCAAGCCGGCACCTCTTAATTCTACCAGATATTCGAGAATACACTGAAATGGACACTGTTAACTCCAGTAACTTAGGCTTTATTTAAAAACACTTAAAAACCATTCATGTTGATTTTGTATTTATTTAAAAAACAATTTGTTTGTTTTTGTTTTGAGGGAGGATGGGGATTAAAGATTCCCCTGCAGTGCGGTAGATCCAAACACTTTGTTCCTATGTACAAGATGAATTGTAAAAGTGACTATAGAGGCAGTAGAACTATCTATCTGATTTTACTGTTCAAAATTAATAATTTACAAAAAGCAAATGGACATTGCAAGTCAGAGTGCTTTTAAAATTAGTAATACTGTTCAAAGGAATTTTATCTGATTCTTTAACAGTTGCCCTTTAAATGGCTA